>NC_056729.1:674578658-674922408 GCF_019279795.1 Protopterus annectens
TGCATTTCTTGCTTCTGTCCACTGTTTAATTGCCTTGACTTTTAAGCACCATGCAGATAAAAAAGGTATAAGGAACAATTTTACATAAATACATATATATACATACACACATAAACATACACACATATACATACACACATATATATATATATATATATATATATATATACACACACACACACACACACACACACACACACACACACACACACTGTTGACATGGGAACCCTGTCCTGGGCAATTACATTTGCTGGAGCCAGGATATACTCAGTAAAATATATACATACCTTGGAAACAGTGGTTTTGTATTTCATAACAATGAATGAGTGTCATGATAAGATTAGATTTTGTGTCTAACCTCATACTTTTCAAGTATAAATTCTTAACTCTTTGAACTTTAAGCAGCAGTGGCTAACCAAGATTTTTGCTTCCTGAAGGCTTTGATAATAACATATTTTTTGCATCCTTAGAGTTTTTTTTCCCAAAATCACACACACAAAGCATACTTCAAGTAAATCCATATATTTTGAAAATGATAGGTGATTTAAAAAGCACAAAACAGCAGTTTTGCCCATGAAACATCAGTTTATATGCTAATTGCAATTTCTAAGCTACAGCAAGTGACACTAATTTTGTATTTAAAACTAACTGAAAAGATGTATATTTTTACTAACTCTTCTAATGAGTGTGTTCAAAAAAACTGTTATATCTCCATAGTCTGACAAGACAGATGCACACAATCACAAAGACATTTTCAACTTGTTATGACATTCCAATGACACAAGACACAACATCATTCTGCAGTGCAGTTTGGGTGCATTTGGAACAATATGGAAAACAGACACTTATTTTTAATAATCATTTCCAGACAAATGCTCAAAATATAAGAATCTGTGCAGGATACATGCAGATTATTAATGCCAAATTTGATTGCCTGAATGTTGTTTTCAGATGAGATCATTTGCACACATGTGGTTCACCCAACCTTGATGATATTTATGCAGGTATGAATTTATTGGTCATAACTGTTGAAACAACCGAACATGTATATCTCTGATATGTTTATGATACAAACCATGTTCACTGTTCTCTTTTAATAACCTCCCCCCCTAGACGAGCTTCAAATCCTCATGAAAATTCATGTATTTTTGAGTGTTTCATCACACATGCATAGTAATTTATCAGCTTGCACATGGCACATTGCTTCCTAATGATGAGGTTATTATTTGACAGTACCATGAACATGCAACTATTGCGTATATTCAAAACTGCATGAACAACTAAAGCTGTACATCTCAGGATGTCTGCATATTACCCATTTCTTTATTGTGTCTTTTTTTCCCTTTTATCCCATGTACTCGTATTTGGACATTTATATTGGTCCTGCCAAGTCCATTGATGCATTATTAAAGCAAACATGTCAGAATAAAATATTAGTACTATTAACTTTAGATATATAAAGAATAATAAGGACATGTAAATTTATACTTTCCATTGAATTTCACACACAGTATTAAACAACTCATGGAAGATATGTCAAACATTGAACGTTTCACTTTCCACATATAGTAATTCATGTCAGCTTGCAGATTACATATAAAACAACTAAAACACAGAATAATAAAACAATAAATAACATAAGGACACGACAGATCTATCATCTATCTAACCGAGTCTGACACAATATTGAATATACATAGTTTACATACCAAGAGAAAGAAGAAAATAAAGTACTTCTTTCAGCCAGCGATAAAAAAAATCCAGCACTTAGTCTTAGTGTAGTGACTGTAGTCAAATAAATCATCAAAGCTCAAGTCCGCAACCAAAACTGGCTGCAACTGTTTGCTTCTCGCTCTTTTCCCAGCACATAAAGCCCGGGAAGAGAGCGAGAACCAATCAGTAGCCATTTAGCTCATGCACGTCATGTACGTGCCTGCGGACGTGGCAGTCCGAACCCCTTCCAATTCTATGCGGTTTGGAACCTCATAGACTGCTGGGCATCACCCTGATGCCTTAATTGGCTCTCCGGACTGCAGCTCCAGTAGAAAGAGAAAAAAAAAAGTATTTTTTTAAAACCGCCGCAACCCGGAATTCTACAGTGCGCATGCTCGTCAGTCGGCGTAAAGCAAGCAGCCGGCTGACAGAGAGAGGAAACGAAAGAAGACAGAGACAGTAAAAATAAAAAGAGTGCTTTTTTTTTCTTTTTCCTTTTCTTTCTGAGGGGGCTGCAGTCCGGCAGTCCGATGGTACGAGCCGCCCCTGTACACCGCTGCTTTTCAGACCACTGGCAGGAAACTACCAGTGGGAGAGATCTGCAAGGTCTACACTTTAAACATGGATCACGGGGTCCCTTGTGGGACACCAAAAATTTGCCTTGTAGGCAAACCTGTGATGATTGACATGACCAGGATGCAGCTGTACACGGAACAGTAGGTTGTGCAAGTCTGATAACACATGGGCTGACAAAAACGTACGACATGTGTCCCGACACGGGGAGAGTAGGCAGTGTGTAGGGGTGTGTTCATACCCCAGCTGCGCTCACAGTAAGGATGAGTGCTGTAGAGAGGTGTCAGGTATGGGAATCATGGGTATGCAATAATGGGCCTAAGTGTGCAGGTGCTGGTTGGCAGAGATGTATTAGGCCTGCCCCGTGGAAGTAATTAATATTCCTTTTTGGGTATAGCAGACGCCCATACCTCCCAAACCTTAAGAGCACATCTACTGGATAATCCATAAACCATTGGGGGATCACATAGGGACTATATCAGTGAACTGTACCCGATTATCATGGACGTCCATGATTACGAATCAGAATCTAACACAGCCCCAACTAAACCCTTCCAGAACTACTGATATTAGGTGGACAGGTGGCGGAATACACATAATGACTAATGACAACATGTATGAGTCATAAAAAAGCATGTACCTCGAAAAATGTGTATGAATACATATGCTCTGGGACTGTCAATGTGTCAGGTTAATAGTACCAATCATCTAAATGTGTCCCTGAGGGTGTTATGCAGTGTCCCTGATTCAGTGTTCATTCTCCCCATTCGTATGTGAGGTCTGCTAGTGATGGAAAGCGCATATTCCAATGACTACCTTAGGTAGATGATAGCATAATAGGTTGGGGTTACCACCTGTTCACCTTTGCGAGGGACACTCTTCTTTGGGCAGTTGTGTCCTGCAAAATAAATGTTATTATGGCACATGGCCTGTGATTTAGGGCAAAGAATCCATATATTGTCTGTAGTGGTTGCATAAAACGATTATGTTGTATCCGAAAAATCCTAGATGTTATAGAAAACAGTATTAGCAACTATAATGCTACAAGAATAACCTTTACTTATGCAAACTGGTGAAGTAGTCTATTTTCTACTGGCTGTGGGTATGTGTTGCCTTGCCAAATCTGACATCTCTACATATAGGTCCTATAGGGCTGCCACCTTTCCAAATGGCCAAAGTGGGACCTGCTCCGTAGAAATGTCAGACTTACCAGGTCAGAACATACCTACAGCCGTACATAGTACAGAACTATACATATTAGCACAAATAAAAGCTTAATCTAGTAGCAGTCCAGTTGCTTATGCTACTTCACATAACATATAGAAGCGTCATATATACAATAACTGTTACATGCAACTATTAGAGAAACGTAGAATATAATATTGTCCTGTAATCATGACATTTGCTATGTCTTGATTATTTTCGCATGACACATACGCCTAAGGAGGGACTGTCCCACGCAAAGTGGGACCGGTGTTAATTCT
Source organism: Protopterus annectens (assembly GCF_019279795.1). Taxonomy (NCBI): domain Eukaryota; kingdom Metazoa; phylum Chordata; order Ceratodontiformes; family Protopteridae; genus Protopterus; species Protopterus annectens. Next base: position 674,582,429 of record NC_056729.1, read on the forward strand.
AAAGTCACACCTCGGCCAATTTAAAAGGTGGCAAACCTACAATAGGTATGCGGTAGCATGACCCAGCAGATGGATGTGGGTCCCAAAACACATTTACTTGTCTGCATTGCAGAGTATCGGTTCCCATTTATCAGCCAGATGGGAGATTGTATGAGGAACACGCATATAATATTGATTAACTCACTGGAGAGGCCGCCGATTCCATACAGTCGAACGCCATGCCGTCGCCTAATGGTCAGCCATACCCGATACTGTAGTCATGTAGTCCGATGTAATAGGCATCACAAGGGATCACGCCCACCCAGCATGAGTGACACATGCAAGCACCAATGTTGCTGCATGTGCAAGTGAGGGAGCGAGCGGGTGAAAGCGTGTTTGGCTACCAGTATGCGAGTATTGCACTGGTAAAGAAATGTGGATTATAAACAAGTGTAAGAAGCTGTAACCAGATAAAAGCAGTGCTTAACACCGCACAAACCCACGCACAACCACTCCCAAAATGTGCCTTACTCACTCCGTATCCAATGGGCTTGTTCTAGCCACAAACAAATAACTGTCCTTTGCAAGTGTTGGTAGCAACACCCTGCACACACAGCTAATGTGAATTACCAATACACCATGGCAAATATACAGACAACAGACAGTACCACACACATACCATACAGCACAGTCATCCAACAGTATAGCAATGTACCGGCAGATATGTCCGGACCGCTGGTGTTTGCAGACCTGGCCGTCTTGTATTTACGTGTGTGAGCATGCCCAGTATGACCATTCCGCATGTTGTCGACTGACATTGCCATCATACCTTCATGTGTTTGAGCATGCCCAGTATGGTCAACTGTATCGCATGTGTTACATGTCCAGGTAGTCAGTACTGTGGTGCCGACCACTGCATTGTACACTGACAGGTGACATGCTGTGTCTGCAGGGTATCCATCTGTCATGTGGCATTGACTGTTGCTACATTTCTGCACAGCATGGGGGGACATCCGACTGTATCCACATTCCTGCAAAGCACTGGGGGGGGGGGCGCACCTGTTACATGTGTATGTTGGAAGGGGGGCACAGCTGCAACTTGTACACTTTTGCTACTACTGTACTGGTATGTCAGGTACTCCATTTCAGTGTGTGGACCTACCTATTGTGCTGGCTAGAGGCATACCAGTGTACTCCAGATCTTAGTTTTAATTACCAACATATTAGTTTCAGACGTTCTAGCAATCACAACCTACATCTAACTGCCTGGCCTGCTGTAGTCTGTCTGTGTGGGTCTGTGAGGGGGTCATCCATTGGGCATATTCAGAGGACATAGTACAGCATTTGTCTGTGTTGGTCTACACCTGTCCAGCTGGTTGAGACTTGTGTGGGCTGTATGGACACACATGATGCTCAGCCCATTACCCGCAGTGGGTTATGACACCCTGTGTACTAGTGGCTACTATGGTGACCCCGGTATGTGCTACAGATGTCATGATGCCACTATGGACGTCTACTGTCCGCTGCCTTAACATTCGGCCACTAAATTCCCTTGCATGCTCACATCCATACCATAGCTACAGGTAACAACACATTCTAATACAACTGCCAATTAGTAGGTTGATTGACTTACCTTGAGGGTGTGCCAGACCTGAGGATGGTGCTGGAGGGCTGCCTATGTCAGATGCACACAGTGCACTTCCTATACATGGCTGAGTACAGGTAGTGTCATGTTTGGCATCCCTTTTACTGTCTGTGCGAGTCAGAGAGGGTGACATTCCCTGGGTACCTACTGTGTCAGTGCATATGATATGTGTTGCCTCTTTGCCAAGGCCAGGTCATACTGGGCACGCCTCCTTCCGTCTACTGGGTCCGGCTCAGGTTGTTTCTCCACCGAGTCACTCTGTGCCTGTACAGGCCTTGGCATTGGTGGGGGGCTGTGTGGCCCTGCCCCATGCTGTTCCTGCTGCAGCTGTTTCCACAGGATCATATTATGTAGCACAGCACATACCATAACAATTTGGGTGCATGTAGCTGGTGAATACTGCAAGGCTCCACCGGATGTGTCCAGACACCGGAACCATGACCTGAGCATCCCAAACACACGCTCCATTATATGTCTAGCCTGTGCGTGTGCCTCATTATGGAGTAGTTGTTCAGGTGTGTGTGCATTTCTGATGGGTGTCATCAGCCACGGCACCAGTGGATACCCAGCATCCCCCACTAGGTGACCGTAGGGGATGTCCATATTGGCAAAGCTGTGGTACAGCTGTGTGAGATGCCATATATCGGAATCGTCATAGCTCCCAGGGCAGCCAGCACACACATTCAGTATAATGCCCTGTGCATCGCATACGTCCTGGCTGTTGATGGAGGGGATGCCCCTGCGGTTAATGTAGGCCCTACCCTGCTCCCCGGGTGGTGCTTTGATGCATACATGCATGCAGGCTATAGCACCCACTACCCCAGGGTAGTCTGCCATTTGGTGGAAGAGATGCATATTGCTGATCAACACCTCACGTGTGTTGAGGAAATGTACGTGCTCAATGGCATGTGGTAACATGGCATCCAGGAACTGGTGGAATACTTTGGATGCAGATGCCTGTGAGATCCCCATGATACCCCCAGTTGTGCTTTGGGAGGTACCTGTGGCTAGTATACCTAGGCCTACACATACCTTGGTATCCACTGGGATGGGTTTCCCTCGGTCTGTTCGATGTGTCAGGTGTGGCCGGCACAGCTCAACAATCTGCTGTAGAATCTCTGTCCAACCCACAGCGCTCCACTATCTCCAGCTCACGTAGCCCCTGGTAGGTTACCCTGGGTCTGTACAGTCTTCCCTGTCTCCTCACTGAGGGTTGTTCGGCAGCATTCACATCCTCACCACCCTCAGCCTCCAGCACATGTCTGGTCTATGTTGCCTGCTGCAGCCCTTCTCATTTTGTTGGATTGTTTTGTAAAATTTCCCCACATGTATACACTGGTGGTGTAGAGTGTGGAAAAACCCAAGGGGATGGTGCTTGCTCACTTTATCGTAGTGTTCAGGGCCGAGCTGGGCCTGTAATCTGCCGATTGTGATAATTATCACCTGTTTAACCAGCTTGTTCACCTTGACTACTCTCCTACTGCTGTTGTCCCTCCCAACTGCACTAGGCAGGTATAGACACACCACTCGCTTAGGCATGCTAAGCCAGGAGCAATCCCGAGACACAGAGCTCCAATGTATGTACAAGTATGCCCGACACCCCCCCCCCCCCCATGCTTTCACCTACATACGAGTCCTGCACCCGGCTATCTATACACATACACTCTTGGGATCTGCATCACACCCTTGGGTAAACGGGATTCACTATTTTCCACCTCATTTGCATAGTACTGTCTTCCAATGCATAGTTAAATGACCCATACTGAGCCTCCCCAAAAATAACCACTGCTTACTGTCACGCAGATCCGCACACAACTGGTAAAAAGCACCTTACTATCACTGTATTTGATGTCCCTTGTTCTTCCCAGCAACAAAATAACTGGCCTCTGCATGGCTCAAATCCGGGATCCTGCACACCACAGACGATGTGCTTTACCACTAAGCCATGGCAGATATACATACATCTGAGGTTATCACGTACAGATCCATCCAGCACAGGCATTCAACAGTATAGGACATGTATTCCATCATGTAGATTTGTGTGTTCTAATGTCCACATATAGATATATATATATATATATATATATATATATATATATATATATATATATATATATATATACACATACACACACATACATATACATACGTAGATATAGAATATATATCTCAACAGCGGACCACATGACACCAAAGCATTAGACAAGAATGAAAAGGAAACCACATGCACCTCCTGCATTATGTACTGGTGTTAATATCAAGGCAAGTGTGCTTCTGTGCGTCACACGGGTTCAGACTGTATTAAGGGTAAGATTAGGGCTGCTGACATTACTCACCAGACCTATTGCCAAATGTATGTGTATGTCTTGCCAACCAGTCTCTTGGCCGATTGTGACATTTATGGCCACTATATAAGAAAACAACAAAACACGCTCATCAATACATCCAGTAGCTAGCCACTCACAGACACCAACACATAGGATATGCCTGCCAAACACATACACCTGTCATGCCTTGGAATAGAACACCTACCTGTCTATTCTATCACTCTACAGCATTACGAAGTTACAGAACATGCTACCGAGATTACTGGGACACAACACTCCCAGAGGTGTAATTCTAGGTGGGTGGCATCATGAGCAATGGCAAAGTCGGCGATAGGGATTGTATGGAGTGTGAGCAGTCTAAAAGCATTATTCTGTCCCCAGGCAGACAGAGACACACGCGCACACACATTTGGCATGGCTGGGATTAAAAAGTACAGTTGTGTACCTACCATAAATGTAGATGTTCGAGTGTATTCACTGTTACATCATTACACTTGGGTTATCCTGCTGGCAGGCGGCCCGCAGTCGGCCTGAATTCCAAAGTCCTGGTCCGGCATCGGTTGCTGTCGCCTCTTCCCTGACGTCAGTGCGCCAGGGGTATAAAAGATGCAGCCAACGCCATTTTCTTCAGTTTTTCTTGCCCCAGATGTCAGGTGCCCCCAAAAGGGTAGGCTAAAAAACAGTGCTTATAAAAGCATGCACTAAAATAAACAATACCTTCATCTACAAGCAAATACACCACATAGGTTGTATAGGCTATAGAAGTACAGATACATTCCAGCAAAGAAAGAGGGATGGGGGGGTGGGTAACCTGGATTGCAACAGTGAATACACTCTAACATCTACATTTATGGTAGGTACACAACTGTACTATGTTCATCGTGTTTCACTGTTGCAGTCATTACACTTGGGTTGAATCCCAAAGCTGAGGTTGGGCGGCTGTGTCTAAAAAGAATTAGGAGTGACTATAAGGCCCTGCAGAACTGCAGTGGCAAAGCCCGCTCTGGATTTAGAGTAAAGAGGTAAGTGGTAGTGCTTAGTAAAAGTGTGCACTGAAGTCCAAGTGGCAGCCTCCAAAATATCCTTGGTTGGTACTCCTCTGAGGAAGGCTGCTGCCCTGGTAGAATGTGGTCTAATGCCCTTAGGCACTGACTTGCTATGTTGTGAATAGCAGAAATTAATGCAGTGTCCTATCCATTTTGAAATAGTCTGCTTTGAGATAGCCTTTCCTTGTGATCCTGCAACATATGCCACTAAAGGTTGCTCAGTCTTTCTGAAAGCTTTAGTTTTGTCCAGGTAGAAGCGCAGCTGTCTGTGTATGTCCAAAGAATGCATCTCCCCTTTATTCTGTGGGTTTGGGAAAAAAGTAGGCAAATGAATGGTTTGGTTAAGAGCCACACTGGACACCACCTTAGGCAAATGTTGGGTTTGTCCTTAGAGAAACCCTGTCCGGATGAAAGATAATAAAAGGTTCCACAGCCATTAATGCCTGTAACTCTGAGACTCTTCTTGCTGAAGTTATTGCTAGGAGCAGAGCGGTTTTCCATGATATGAATTTTATCTCAGCTGTATTGGCTGGCTTGAAAGGAGGCTGTGTGGGTTTTTCCAAGACAAAATTGAGGTCCCATGCAGGTACTGGTGTTCTCCTTGGAGGTCTTATATTTTTGGCCCCCCTGAGGAACTGCCTAAGCAATGGATGTGAAAATATAGGTGGGTCCACATTGTAATGAGCTGAAATAGCAGAGGCATGGATCTTAATTGATGAGAAAGATAGGCCTTTGTCCAGCATCTCAGTTAGATATTGTAAAATCTGAGGTATATTTGGGACAAGCGTGTCAATTCCTTGTGCCTGGTTCCAAGCACAGAATCTCTTCCATTTTTCTGCATAAGATTTTCTGGTGCTGGGCCTCCTGGCCTCCAAAATAACATCCATAACCGCTTTAGAGAGAGGTGTATTCTGAATGGTTACACTATCCGCCATGCAGCTAGATTTTGGGTTCTGAGTTGGCTGTGCAGGATCTGATTGTTTTGTTGGGTCAGTAAATGAGGTATTTGAGGCAATGCCCAGGCTGGGCCTTGGGACAAGCTCTTTAGGATTGGGTACCAGTGTTGGCGTGGCCAATCTGGGGCAATTAGTATCATTTGTGGCTTCTCTTGTCTGACCTTTAGGAGTACCTTGGGGAGGAGAAGCAGTGGAGGAAAGGCATATACTGTAAGGTTGTTCCAGCTGAATGACAAGGCATCCACTTTCCATGTTTGTTTATGATAAGTCCTTGTGCAGAATCTCTGAAGTTGGCAGTTGTGAGGGGAGGCAAAAAGATCTATGTCTGGGCATCCCCATTTCCTTGTTATCATGCTGAAGATTTGTGGATCTAGTTTCCACTCGTGAGGATCCATAAGGTTTCTGCTTAGTTCGTCTACCAGAGCATTTGTTTTTCCTGGCAGGAATTGTGCTTGCAAGTGTACTTGGTAGGTCAATGCTGTGTTCCACAAAATCATGGCGTGTCTGCAGAGGGGGTAGGAATGTGTGCCCCCCTGCTTGTTTATGTACCACATAACTGTGGTGTAGTCAGTCAGCTGTCCTGGATGAAGTAGGTCCTTGAAGGCTGTCAGGGCATTTTGTACAGCTAGCATCTCCTTTTGATTGATGTGAAGATGCCTTTGGCTTGGGGGCCATGTGCCCTGAATACATTTTCCTGCCATGTGGGCCCCCCAGGCATAATCTGATGCATCTGTTGTTAGTGTTTGCCTGGCTGTGGGTAAAGTGAATGGCTGTCCCTTGTTGTGGTGACAGGCCTGTGCCCACCATTGAAACTCCTGTTGTAGGCAGGGAATGAGTGAAATTAATGATTCCAGGCCGTGGCAATGTTGAGTCCAAACACTTTTTAGATACCACTGTAGTTTCCTCATATGCAGTCTTGCATATGGAATTAGCAGAATGCAGGAGGCCATGTAGCCCAGAGCCTGCAGAATTATTCTTGCAGATAACTGGGTCTTTGTTGCCATGCTTTTGAAGTAAGAAGTCAGTTGCCTTTGTTTGTCTGGCATGAGATAAACGATCTGGGCAGTTGTATTTAAGCTTGCACTCAGAAATATTATCTCTTGAGAGGGTACTAGTTTTGATTTATTTTCATTTGCTGTGTACCCTAGGCAAATTAGCAATCTTTTTACAAATGCCAGATGCTTTAGTAGAATGTCTTTGGTCTCTGCTTGAATAAGGCAGTCATCCAAGTAGGGATATATTTGAATTCCTCTGTCTGCAAAATGCAATTACTGGTGCCAGGCATTTTGTGAAGACCCTGGGTGCAGTAAATAAGCCAAAGTGCAGTGCAGAGAATTGGTAGTGCAATGAGCCAGCTGTGAATCTGAGGTATCTTCTGCAAGATTGTCTGATTGGGACATGCAGGTATGCCTCTTTGAGGTCCAAAGTTACAAGCCAAGCCTTCTTGCCCAGCATGGGCAGAAGCTGTTGTAGAGTCAACATTTTGAATTTTGGAACGTCCAGAAAAGTATTTAGAATAGACAGGTCCAGAATTGGTCTCCATGCTTTGTCCTTTCCTGGTACTAAGAAAAGTCTTGACTAAAATCCTTGTCCCTGCTCTTGTTGTGGCACTGGCTGAATGGCCCTCATGTCCATGAGAGATGAAACTTGTTTTTGTGCCTCTGCCCATTGATTGTGTGGCAGGTTTGGCATACCTTTTGCCTTTGGAAGGGTGTGAAAGTGGAACCTGCAGCCCTGAGAGACTATATTTAGGACCCATTTGTCCTGGGTGATTGTGTGCCAATTTTGTGAAAAAAGAGCTAGCTTTCCCCCTAAGGGTGCTGCCAAAAGATAAGTGCTTGGCATTGGCAGAGGGAAGTCATTGGGACTGTTTCCTATATGGCTGTGATTTGTCTTCTCCGCTTTTGGAGGTAGAAGCACCCCATTGTTTGGGCCTGTATGAGCCCTGGGGCTGTTGTCTGCCTCTAGGGCATCTGTATCTGCCTCTTTGTGGCCTGTCTTGACACGGTAAAGGACCAATTCTTAGAAGGCCAGTTCCTGCTAAATCTAGGTGGCTGTACCTGTAAGAAATCCTTCACTGTCTGCATAGATTTAGCTTTATCCTCCATTTTCTTCAACACCTCTTCTGCCTTAACACCAAACAAAGTATCATGCTGTAATGGAGCATCCAATAATTTTGCTTTAACATGATCAGGCAGAGTCTGTTCCTTTAACCAAGCGTGCCTTCTAATAACAGAACCTGTTACAGCGGCCCTGCAAGAGGCCTCCAGCGAATCATAACCACATTGCAAAGTATGTTTTCCCACTTGTTCAGCTGCATGCAATAAATCCTGCAATTCCTTGTTCTCAGAACATTCAGAATTTGTCAACATTTTCTGTTTTAACAGCAACATTAAGTATTGCTGATATTTAAGCATATGAAACTGACAATTTAAAGCCCTTACAGCCAAGGTAGCACAAGTGTAAACTTTTTTTCCCCCATCTGTCCAGTGCCCTAGAATCTCTATCTGAGCGGACAGTTTTTTTTTTTTGCAGTAGCAGGCTTGACCCCTTTGGGACCCTGAGAAATAGTTTCTGGGTCAGCAGCGGGATTTTTATATAGAAATTTATGAGAATCTGGAACCCTGTTATATCTGTCTGGCTTAATAGGTGCAGGAGGTAGTGGGGAGACAGGCCGGACTCTGACAATACATCATCTACAATGTCTAGAACAGGTGGAAGAGCAAGAGGTCTGTGCTGAGGTAGTAGAAGAAAGTCTGAGCCTTTTCTTAGAATCTGAATAATCTTGGCTCTCCTAGTGGAAATGCTCCCTCATGGTATGCAGCGTTTCTCCAAACGAGTAATCCTCAGGAGGAGAAGCTGAAGGAATATATTCTTCAGTATCAGAATCCTCATAGGGAGGAATAGAGTATCCATGTTCTGAAGAGGAGTCAGAGGAAATGGAAACCTGATCAGAAGAATCATATTCAGTATCTTGCCTAGGTCTCTTATCAGGAGGGGGATGGGAACCCCTGATCAAAGTGATTAGGTCTTCTGCCATTTTGAGCATCTGTTTCTTAGGCATGGAAGTCTGTTCTGGAGAATGTTGTACTTGTTTCCTTGTCTATAAAACTGGTTTAGTCTTTGTCTTGGATGCTGAAGTTGGCTTGATATAAAGCTGTGTAGGTCTGAAAACACCCTCAGAAGCAGATACCTGCTCAGCGGTTCCGGACCCATCTGAGGGATTAGTTTCCGAAGACCCAATACCTTGAGTATCCAGAGGCCTAGCTGTCTCCACGTGGGAGTCGGAGGTGGCCTGTGGCTCTGAGGTAGCGGGTGTCAGGGGCTGCGAAAGTACCTCACTGAGAACCGGCGACTGGCCTAGAAGAGGCTTCATCGTCGGTTTTGGACCTCGGATGCCTGTCCTTTTCTTTTTCCTTGCGCTTTTTATGAATTCCGATCGTCAGTTGTTCCGACGGCATTATATAGTTAAACCTTCAGCCAAAGTAATGAAAAGCAAAATCTTACCGATGCTTAATAGTGCGTTGGTTAAATCTAGCACAAAACCGACAACTAGCGACGTCGTGGTCAGGGCCTAGGCAAGGAATACAGTAAGAATGACAATCTTTATGAGGTATTTGCTTCCCACAAGAAATACAATTGTTAACTTTTTCTGACATCGGTCTGGAGCAAGAAAAAAGTTTCCCCAACGGGGTACTTAGCTTTATAGAAGACTTCAGATCTGAAATTCAATTTCGAAAATCTTAGGAGTCGGCCGACCGGCACTTGTGAACTGCTTTTGCTTCAGGCACCACACGGCAAGAAAGACTGAAGAAAATGGTGTCGGCTGCATCTTTTATACCCCTGGCGCACTGACATCAGGGAAGAGGCGAAAGCAACCGACGCTGGACCAGGACTTTGGAATTCAGGCCGACTGCGGGTAGCCTGCCAGCAGGATAACCCAAGTATAATGACTGCAACAGTGAAACACAAAGAACATCACAGACCTAACTACCTTATCACACTACAGCATTACTCAGTTACAGAACGCGCTACCAAAATTACTGGGACACAACACTCCCAGAGGTGTACTTCTAGGTGGGTGACATCATCAGCAATGGCAAAGTGGTGATAGGGATTGTATTGAGTGTGAGCAGTCTAAAAGGATTATTCTGTCCCCAGGTAGACGGAGACAGACAGACACACACACACACACACACAGTTGGCATGGCTGGGATTAGAACACAGACTTAACTATCTTATCACACAAGAGCATTAAGCAGTTACAGAATGTGCTACCAAGATTACTGGGACACAATACTCCCAGAGGTGTACTTCTAGGTGGGTGACATCATCAGCAAAGTCGGCAAAAGGGATTGTACGGAGTGTAAGCAGTCTAAAAGCATTATTCTGTCCCCAGGCAGACAGAGACACACACACACACACACACACACACACACACACACACACACACACACACACACACACAGTTGGCATGGCCGGGATTAGAACACCAACCTAACTACCTTATCACACTACAGCATTACGCAGTTACAGAACACGCCTCCGAGATTACTGGGACACAGCACTCCCAGAGGTGCACTTCTAGGTGGATGACATCATCAGCATTGGCAAACATGGCGATAGGGATTGTATGGAGTGTGAGCAGTCTAAAAGCATATTTCTGTTCCCAAGCAGACAGAGACAAACACACGCCAGTGGTGTGATCAGGGCAACTGCCTATCTACGGACCACTATTACAATACTACATAGATACAAGCCGCACCACAGACACTACACCTTTCAAGACTGTCAATATGACCTTCTAGGAATGTGGACATTGACATGGATGCTGTCAGTTACGATGTACATACCTGTGAACCTGCGTGTTCAATGTAGGAATCCATCCTAAAGTGGGGTATGGCCATCTGTTGACTGGACGACTACTATCGCTATACAGGGTTACAATGGCCATGCCCATACACATAGAGACGCATAACCGATACAAGGTGTCACTGGGCATGCTCACACACTTAGCACATGGCCGTTTGGAATGCACTATGTGTCCATCTACACAACGTTATACTGGGCATGCTCACACACTTAGTAGCACAGGGCTGTTTTGTATGCACTCTGATTCTAAACAAGGAAGGGCATAGTGACCATGCTATTACAGTTAGACGTGAACAACACACTGTAATGGACTCCAGTGTCAACAGTTGTCATTGTTAGCAGGAACGCTGCACTACATATATCTGACACCGGTCTTCTACACGTCTGCTGCTCTCCGTCACCTTAGATGTACCAATCTAAACCTGGCACACTACTACCATGCATGGTGATGTCCTGCCAGGAGTGGCTACTTCGCCTATATAGTGCCATTCATAGATGAATGTCCTCTGACCAGGTTAACACCCTGACACCTAGAGGACAACTGCATTGTATATGTATGCTAAACAGTGTTAGATGTGTAGCATTCGTAATCACAGCTGCCCAATGTAGATCCAACAATGGGGAATACTGACATCTGTGCAGTGAGGAACAAATGGCTGAAGATTCAGTTGTGCACAATAGCACTACCACCGTATACCTTGGATACAGACATGTGGGCCATAACACTGGTACGGACTGCTCCAGGTGGTGGTATCCCCATGTACATGAAGGCCACTCACATGTACTGACCAGTACACCCTCAAAAGGCATCACAGATGTGTCAGGTGCAGATCACAGTGTCAAAAATCGCATTCTAGGATGTAGCCCTCAGACATCACCATGTCCTTGGACCAGCAACACACTTCCATACATGTGGTAGAACATATATTAGTACAATACCATGTGACCCATGACCAGTGGACTGTACCTAGCTATACATCAACTGTGCAGACTACCCATGTACTGACACAGTTGCATCGTGTTATGCAATGCAATGATACCACTGTTCATAACCAGGTCGGGTGTACACTTAACAGGGGCCCTGGGTCATATACAGCAGTAACAGATGACTTTTGCTGTACACCAGTAAACACTGATGTTTGGATATGACATACATGTACCTGCTGTGGATATGTACATGCCACACACACAACACATATGTACATAGCATAGCTGCTGCTGTCCTTCATGCAGACAGGTGGCTACAGCAATTACACACATGCACATGGAAGGTAGGTCCACGGCTATAGAATGCTAACAGTACATAAGGTGTGATATCAATGTTGCCTGAGTTAACATTCCCTCTGTACTGGTTACCCATGACAACTATCATATCATACAACAGTCCATGTGTCATGTATGTCATCACACATGTCCACCAATTGCAATGCCTACAAACATGGCTAAATGACAGGAATGTAGGACCTACACACATGTACATGTAGTGGTGTGCATTCATCTACCATGCGTGTGCAGTAGCTGATGTTTGCAGGTGATGTGTGTCTTAATACAACATGCAGTTGCAATGCAGCCCCATCATTGCCAACTGTATATGGTGATATACTGACAGTACAGTAAGATGTACATTTGATATGGACAGATGTGTGGACATAACTAAGTGGTGGGCCATCTTTGCAGATGGATGTTTACTGAAGACAGCTCACAGGTGTGTCACAAGCCATCCTACAATAACATGTGCAAACACTAAGCTACATTTCGGTTAATTGAAGGGGAACACATAAACCTACACAGCGGTCAGGGTGTCACTGACTGTAAATCACTTGACAACTGTAACACTTAAGACCTCCCGTGTGCATATATCAGCACAATTGCCAAAGGTAGCATCGGTACACATTGTAATGCGGGCAATACTGCTGCATGTCTGTCATACGTATCATAAGATAGCAGGTGTTTGATTCACAGTACTGCCATGTGTGTTTGCTTGTGTGTCCATATATGCCACGTATGGTGGGGAATACATTCCAATTGTTACTCACACTCCTGTACACTGTTGTAGAGATCTGTACATACTGCATTGTAGAAAGCAAGACATAGGCAGGGTGGGGTGTGTATCACACACATGTGAGGTATCTGTATGTGCATGACATAGGTGCATTCAATTGTGGACTCCACAGTCTGTGTGTGTGTGTGTGTGTGTGTGTGTGTGTGTGTGTGTGTGTGTGTGTGTGTGTATGTATGTATGTATGTATGGCTGTCTGGTCCATGCAGTGAAGATGTATGTTACCATAGTGAACAGATAGGACCCCTAACCTCTCCAGGTGATGCAATCTACTACCCTGTTGATGCCGTTGATCTTAGGCATTACTGATTACCTGTACATGTGTATTCTCTGTGTCGCGTCATGTGGGTGCACAGTACTGTAATGGTGATTACCACATAGGAAGGGGTCCTCACCTCACCTCAACACTATCAAGTATGTGTGTGTGTGTTACAGTGTCGTTGACCCCATGAGTGTGGGCGTGTTACTGTGTGTCTGAATACATGTGTGCGAATACGTGTGTGTGTGTGTGTGTGTGTGTGTGTGTGTGTGTGTGTGTGTTCTCATCCTATAATGTGAATGTGTATTACTGCTACACAGTAAGGCCTCAAGCTATCAACTGGCCTCTACCCTTGTCATCAGCTAGACTGCTATGTAAACTCCCCGCCCCATGTAACTGTACCTGTGATGTCACCCGGTAAGGATGTCATGTCTCTAGCCACTGTAGCTTAGTACGCAGCTCCTATGCTCCTGGATCAGTAGATGTGTAGATATCTTTGGAATGTCAGCCTTTCTAACAGTGAGGTTGAAGCTACGAACAGAATGCTGGTACTGCCATACATACCTGTGAGTAGACAACATTTACACATGGGAAGCTGCAAACACTGGCACTCAACGGCACATGCGATTAGACCTGAAGGAGAGAAGCAGGACATCATGACCAACATGCTGTTACTGTTGTTACCAAGACACATACTGTGAACAGAAAACAATGCATTTTAAACCTGTACTACATGGTATGTCTGCTGCATGTCAACAGTACACAATTGTAATCTACACTTATCTCCCTATTCTGTTCACCCTGTGCATCAGACCATATGTGCATGTCCCTGCACTGATGGTGTGGATGACAGGGATGCGGCACAGGCATCATCATATGCACAGGGTGATAATGTTTGCCAGGGGCCTATGCTGCACCAGTGGATGATGTATGTGAGTTAGGACCTGTGCTCTAATTGGCCATGTGTGGTTGTTATGCATTTGAGTGTTGCGGTGCCCTACAGATGTTTCTGGTATGTGCGTGTATGTGTGCACACAGTTCTGCCATATGTCTGGCCTACACAGGGGTATTATTGACAGCTCCAGACTGTACAGACCAGGTTTTACAGCTCACGGTGTCCAGCCACGGCCATGTGACCTGTGCCTGCCAGGGGTTGCATGGGCACTACCAGGTAGAGGTGCAGATAGGGTACTGTCCGATGACACATGTCCATTGGAACCGTGTCCCCGTTGGGACCGTCCAGGGCCACGTGCACGTGGCCTGCTGTGTCCTGGTGTGGACAGCGCAGCACCAGCTGCACTGCTGCTGCTACCGCCACTATGGGAGTGGGCATGTGAGGTAGCTCATTCACGTAGACCTGCACCAGGTGACGTAGCTGGCCTACGTCCATGTGCCCTACGCCTCACTCCTACCAGTTGTTCCAGCACAGACAGCTCACACTTGCGGATTCTCATGCCATGGTCAAGGATTCCAACCATGTCACCCAATCATCTGTCCAAAACCTCAGCAATCTGCTGTTGAGCATTTGCCAATGCCTGGATGTTGTCGTTTAAAGAACGGATAGCAGCCCTCTGAAGCCTCTGCCCTTCTCTGTTCTGCCATTCAGCACGTGCCTGTGCCGCCATTACAGACTGAAACATGCATCTGGTGACACCAGCTGCTGTGCTCTGTCCTGCAGGGGCATGTCGGCCAGAGGTCCTCCTCCGAGCAGCACTGGCGACATGCTTGTGTGGCCCATCTGCAGTCATTTGCCTGACACCATGGTGTGAACACACACCTTCCGTAGCCACCACACATTCCTGTTCCAAGCTACCACACACCAACTGTCCTTCCTCTATGGCCACTCGCGATGGCGTATGTGTTGGCATGAGATCTGTGTGCGGGGATGAGGGGGATATAGGTGGAATGGCAACCAATGGCACAGATTCAGCTCCTGACAACCCTGCTTGTGCCTCAAGCATATGTTCATCATCACTGCTAGTCTGTGGGGACACTAACGTCAGATGGACTGCAGGAGGGTAACGCACCTACATCACCTGTGAAGACAGAGACTCTACAGTACAATACAGACACACACAGACACACACCATGCATGTGATTTGACAGAAGGCATGCAACATGCATGTGATACAGCAGATGGCATGCAGCTCGGACAATAATAGTGGTAGTTATCATACATCCCTGGGTTGCACACAACAGCATGCATGCGTCATAGCAGAAGCCATGCATTTCACACAATCAAGGTAGTAAGCATGCATCCCTGAGTTACACCATGTGGACCAGCACAGGTTAACAGTACACATGGCTGATGTGTGGCATATGACCTTGACATTAACATGTAGTATGACATGTAATCTGACGTGTGCATTGACATGCATACATGTTTAAAACAATGGTGTCCTGTCGCATATACAGTGGGGTAATGGTGTCACATTGCAGTGCTGTCTGTCCGCCCTACTGATAAAATGCACATTTAGCAGATGTGCATGACCATTGCAGGGTATTATGAGGCATCGATATTGCTATACAGTGTGAAGTACAGACACAGTGCCATTGCATGGAATCATGAGGCGTCTCTATTGCTATACAGTGTGAATTACAGACACAGTGCATAGCCATGACTGTGTGCATACACAATACATATATACTGTGGATTGTGACCAACATCGCTGAGGTGTATACACATTAAACCATGATGTGGAATGTGTGACACAGGTCACCAAAGGCCATACGGATGACACTCCTGCACATCTGCAAACATATTTTAGCTGCCTGGCAACCATGTTCACACATGGCAGACTTGTCAATACACCATGTCCCGCATGACATTTGTGTACCACACACATGAGGTGCATGGCTGACAGTGATGTGCAACAGCAGCAAGGGAAATGTACTGTATCTGTGGCCTGATGTGGTTGTCTGTGTATGTGTGGATGCTGTACAGGTGACTACTGTCATGCTGTGACACAGTCACGATGTTCAACACATCTTATGTGGTCGAATGATGTTATGCCTCCATAAGCTGTGCACAGGCCTGTAGGATGTCCAGTGTTCCACATCTGCAATATAACCATTCAACAAAGGCTATAGTTGGACCATGTGTAGCCAATGTACAACAGGGTGTACACACAAACACATCACATCTATTGTGTGTTGCTACATGTCTCTGGCCATCCTCCATGGCCATGTCTGAACATGTGTTGGCCAAACGGTTGTGATAGCTGTCTATCTCATATGTCTGTGTTGTCCCATATGACATACACCTATAGATGTCATATAGTCCACTGTCCACAAGGTTATGCAGACAAAGGGTTGTATATTTGGTATGTGGGGTATGTTTTATGGGGTAGTGAGACAATGTCGCAGCCGGCCCACTACATGTGATGGACATGTCAGATGGCACATCACAATGTGTGCACTCATGGCAGGGGCATAATCCACAATGGTGAATCCTGTGAGCTGCCATACTCCAGCTCACTGTGTAGTACTGTTTGTGCACCCCACATGTGCTGTTCTGATGTGTATCACATGTTCCTACATTAAACACCACCTCCACCGTTGTATGCACAGCTGTCCACACATCTAGCAATGACAGTTTCTGAGGATTCATGTCGGTATTTCACTTAGTTTGTAAGAATTGCACATGGGTAGCCATTGTGATGGATTGCAGATGTGACCTGTATATTGTGACTGGACCATACATTATGTGTACATGTGTTAACTGCCACATGGCGAATAGATCTGTGCATTAACATGCCTGATACTTATAACGGTCTTGCCTGCAACGGCCTGCTGTCTTAGCGGAATGCCAGAGGTACCTATATAGGGGTGACACAGCAGTATGATCATTATCCACTCCTGTATGACAGCTACAGGCTGCAATGTGCATGTTAACAAATTTGCCAGTACAATTGGATATACTATGGAGTATGCACATGTGTGCATACACAGAGCAGCATACTATAGTATGTGGCATGTGTGTATATATGCCTTGCATATTATGTTACATGACATATTGTACAGTGACACATGCAACTATATGGGATATAATAGTTATATGTGCAGTAGTGACTTACCAGGCAACTCCAGGCTCGGTGGTTGAGAGACACCCACCTCCACAATGTCAGCTAAGGCTTGTGGATGCTGTTCTGATGGTGTCCCCAGGTTGGCCAGTAGCTCCTCGGTACGTGTGAGTGGGGGCTGAGTTGGTGGCACACCACCTGTTGCACCTTGTTCCCTGGCAACTGCATTTGCATGCTGTTTCGCACATCTGATCAGGTCCGTGCAGTGTCTGTGCACCTGCTGGTATGTGCGGTTATGGCCACCCACATCATTAACCCTCTTGCGAAGTTCCTGCCACAGGTCATCCCGCTGCTGTGCATCCTGTGGCACATGGCTAAATAGGACATCATAGTTGTCTTGGAGGTAAGGTATAAGGGCCTCATTCTTCAAGCATGTACAGGCTAGGAGCCTTGCTCGCAGTATATCTGGAAGACATAATGATGGAGACAGGTCACAGTATCTCAGAGATGCACAGAGATTCAGCTGCACATACATGTGTATCACATTTATTACATATAAATAGTTGTCTTTGCAAATCTTCATGATACTGACACCACTGACTTGTTTGTGTCACACACATGTGACACCCAATGGGGACTGGATATTATCACCATATATGTGTGTCACCTGATTACATTGCTCATACTCCATGTGGATGCTGTCTTGATGTGGGCATGTCTGTTTGCCTGTACTGGTGTTCTTACCTATCAGCAACATGCCTGGATGTGTCCACATTAATGCTGTCGACCTTGATGCTGTGTATATGTCACATATAAACACATACACTGTCTTAACAGACATGACCTGTGACAATGCAGACATGCACACAGAAGCCTTTACATGCATGTGTTTTGCCATATACATCTACACGGCACTGTGCAGCAGTTCAACATCCTGCCACGTATCGCCTATGTTGCACATGTGATACACATGGGACACTGGCTAGCCTGATGGTATTTGCAGGGATGGTTATCAACTATAGCATGTACGGCCAAGGTCATCTAGTAGTCTGTATGCCGTGGGCCATGTATGGTTACCTAGCTGTAGCCGACAGCCGTGTTTCCGGTGTCAGGTGAAGCAGTGCCACATAACTGATCCACACGGTTAATGATACATCTACCATGCGGTCATCACACCATGTCTGTGCAAAGTATGGCAGGAGTATGTAACGTGTATGGCACAAGGATCTGTCCAGCATGTGGCGATCCTTGTACTAGGAAGGTGGATGTCCATGATGTATGTATTTCAGATCAGGATATGTACGTGTAGCATGTCCAACATCACAGTGTTGGACATGTCTTTATGCAGGGTAGGCATCATGCTACATAGTGGAGATGAGGATTGTGAAGGCTGGTGTCAGCCATCCAAACATTGCCAATACCCCTTAAAGGTGATATGTGATCCAATATTGGTCACTTGAGTGATGAGTATGGCTGTACAATGATCTCCATGTTCATGGATGGCACCCTGTCATGACTAGGGTTGCCTCTTATGACTACCCAATAGGCTTGGTGATGTTACTAGCTCAGGGAGGTAAACTGCACAGCAGCACCCCTTACACACAGTGTCCATTATGTTGACCGCTGCCCAGGTGGTAGTTCATGGGTACAGGGTTATTAACCTAGCGGTGACGATGCAATATGCAGTTATCAGATAGTGCACATATGTCACACACCTCACCCACAAAGCCCCTTCTGTATGTTGTCCACAACACTGAGTCAGCTATTGCTTCTACGTCATAGCCATTTACATACTTACATAGGCATATGCCTCCTAGTTGTCTGTGTGGTATGGGCTTGAATGAGGGGGAGTACAACAAATTAACCCTGTTTTACTGTAGCTGGCAATGGTGTGATATGCACATATTACTCAGACACCTTTTGTAGTGTTGATTCTGTCAACAGTCCACTGGCAGAACACTCCTGTGACATACAAAAGTACATCTAGTATACTGAGTGTAGGTGGAACACAGTATGGGTGATGTCCTATGACCTGTCACAGGTATGATATGCAGTGTGAAATCATCAGTACTGTCATCTACATCTGTACTGCTAACAACATATACGTTGATTAAGGTTCATGGCCTTTCAGACCAGACTCAGCAGGGTAGTAGTGCAGTGCCTCCCATTATGAGTGGTGTCTCCACTTTGTGGGTTGTGATAACTGATGGAGTGCACCATTCAGTGTTTTCACAGACTGACATGAAGCTATGTTTTACATGATGTGTATGTGTAGAACAAACTGTTTTGCCATATATGTATGATACAACCAGGGATGTGGACAGGTCCCATACAGCCTGAGTGCACCTTGTACCATCATAGTTATGGTTACAGGGGCTCTGTAGTGTACATGGATATATGATTGTGTACCTGTTGGGGGTCAGTGTGTTTATGTTATCCAACACCCTATCTGTATTGCTTATTCATGCTCAGCACTTGGTCAGAACATGTAAGCACTACATGAGCTACTAATTACTATAGCACTCAATCCTCCTCATTACCTACAGGTAAACATTGCACTTACATTTCCCGCTTGCTTAGAGTAAAACAGCTCTTGTACATACGTTCCTCACATATCTAGTGGGAAACAGTTAAATATTCAGGCATGTCCAAGTGTCAATTCCCAGCATTATCGCCTGCCTATATGATGAATATGGGCATTATGAGGCAATACAGAAATTGTCTCATGTACACAGTCAATACTCCCCTCCTAACATACAACACTGCAACCTGTGGGAGATGCACATATCTAGCCATGCTGGAGGTAAAGCTCTCTCCAACCCAGAATGGACCTGGCAATCATGTGGGGATGTTAAACGTTTGCACCACACCGCACTCATCACATAGACTCACTGGATCTCCACCACCACAGACCACATATAGTAAGACTACAACATTTGCGGAGCCTCTCAATACTACTCTGTCTAGGCAACAGAAAACTCCAAAGCAGAAACGCAGGCAGCCCCCATCCCCCAACAGAACACCGAATAACTTATAACCCACAGACAAGGAGATAGTTACTGTCAGTTGCCTGTCGGGTAACAGGATCCGCTACATAATCTATGCACTCAGGTCACTCTTCAACAGGTACAATATGACTGTGTCATTCTCCATGTTAGTGTGAATGCCCTGAGATGTACCTTCCTGGACTACATGTAAAGAGACATGGAATAGCTCTCCGATCTTGTAGCCCAGGCAGGTATCGCCCTAGCCCTGAGTAGCATTCTGCCATCATCCAGACTGATAACGCAGTATAAGGACAAAATGATTTACTTTAACAATTGGCTATGCTTCTGATGTCATTCCAAGGGTATCCAGTATCTGTCTGCTTTGAATGACATGGTCGACTGAACACAATGTTTTGGCACATTATGTCCATGTGCACCTGCCAGACCTGGGATTCCGGATAATGGATAAGGCTCTTGCTGTTCCAATAGTGCCCGTTTTAGGCATGGTTCAAATAACATATTCAGCACCATAACAGGAACAGGCAAGCAAAACCTGAGGGTAATGTTACTCAATGCTTGACGTCTTCATCTCAAATGCACTCACCCGAGGCACTCCTTGTAATGGACCACTTCAATATCTGTGCAATGATTGGGACTTGCTTCTAGGCTCCTGAGAGCACCCCTGCACTACCAGGCTATTACTCATACCACACCTTTCAGTCATGTAACCAGGACTGGAACACCCACGGCAGAGGTGTGTCCATATTTCCTAAGGATATCTACACCTCTAGGCTAGTTGCTTAGCACAATGCATCAGAGGTTATCCAAGTGCAACTAACTCTGGCCATAACTGCTATACAAATTGTAGCTTGCTACAGATCCCCCACCATACCCCACGGTTAATGGTCCTCACTTCTTGGTGTACTGCAAAGTAGGGTCCAAACAGACACACTACTGATGTGCGACTGACACTACCCCACCATTAACTGGGATACCTACTCATGTACCAACACATTAAGCCAACGCTTTCTTGGATTCATAACCTCCAATTGCCTGGATCAACCTATCCACACCACCACCAGGGCCAACAATATCCTAGACCTGGTCATTACCAACATGTGTGACTGGTGTTCCACACCTGGGATTATCTTCTCGTTGGTCAGATCCAAATGTATGCTAATCACCCTTGTTATCCACATCCCGGCACCACACCCTTTATGGAAAACACAGTATAATATTTCTACAAAGCCAACTTCAGGCTTCTATGACAGCAGTAGCAAACGTCATGACACCCGTGCAGATGGACAATACCGTTACAACCACTGAATCATACACAACTGCACTTAATTAGCACTTACACGACTGCATGGATCATGCTATCCCAAACAGAACCACAACGGTACCCACCAGAAAAAGGAGGCCACTCTGGTGGTCCACTGCCATGGACATAATGCACAACAGAAGGAGGAGACTGTTGCAAAGTAGAGTACAATCCCATGAGTGGAGGAGCTCCCTGGTCAGCCTCAGTAAGAATCTGAGATCCCTTATCACATCCTCCAAAGCTAGCTATGTAAACATAACCGCGACTAATTCCAAGGACTACCACAAAGCGTTCTAGAGATATGTCACTACTCTCAATGGCGATATCCACATCTGCTCTGACATACAGCAGTAAGGCATGAACATTACAGAACCGACTGATATTGGCAACATCTTGGCAGATAGGTTCAGTGCTAACTTTACACCCCTCTCACACCCTAAAGGGCCCATATCTATACAGAAACGATGCAGAGTCCCTGCGATCACAACTACGCAGTTCAAAGCTGCACTCTCTAAAGCCAGGAACACAGCATCCATGTGACCATACAACATCCCAGGCTGCGATTTCCATGAACTTCAGAACGAAATGGCTCCCCACTTGGACACCATATTCACTAATAGCCTTGCATCAGGCATTGTGGCCCCTGAATGGCACACAGCAACAGTTATCACACTCCACAAAGGTGGAGCCACAATGGACCAGGGGAACTATTGCCCTATACGCCTGACTAGACTGTTCTGCAAGGCTATGGAGCACATCATCATGGATCTCATTCACAGAGACATTGGTGGCCTCCAAACCTTTGATCTCACCCAGTTTGGATTTGTTAGGGCCAGACCATGCCTCCTAAACCTGGTGGAGTCCTTTGAGACAGTTACCAAGGCAGTAGATGAGGGTAAGGAGGTCCACACAGCCCACCTTGACCTCTCAAAGGCTTTCAACACCGTTCCCCATTCAGGTATTGTCAACATACACATCTCACCTGCACATTAACCCCTACATCACGAGATGTTATGCAAAGTGGCTCACGGACAGAACCCACACAGTGAGGGTAACATACCCTAGGTCCTACTGTAAATCAGTTACAATTGGCGTCCCCCAGGGCTCGGTCATAGGGCCTTCATGTTCGGTATATGCTTCTCTGAGGTACAGGCTAGCACAGGAGGACTTACCCTGAAAAGGTTTGCAAACGACTCCAAACTAAGGGCCATGACTGATTCCCTAGCTGATACAGACACCCTCCATAAGGGTGTCACTGGAATGCATACCTGGTCAATAAAATGGCCTCAAGCTGCATGCCACAAGGTGCATAGACATCCCCTTTGGATTACACCAATCACCCACGGACTATCACATAGGTGGTAGTCCCCTACATACATAAGACGTAATAAGGGATCTTAGAATCCAAGTAGACAGCATTCACTCCTTTGATAACCATATTGCCAAGGTGGTGTAGATATCCTTCTACGTGGCACCCAATCTCTAATAGGTTTCCAGCCAGAACAAAGGCAGCCATTGTGCCTCTCTACTCATGACTTATGAAACACATTAAAGGGTACAACACCCCATTTGGGATGTACCTTACAAGACAACAGCAATGGCTTGAAATACCACAACATTACCACTCCAAGAGGAATACTGACCTCCGAAGGATGACGTATGCAGCCCAACTACAGAAACCCCAACTGTACTAGTTTGCATACCGCATACTCAGAGGTGATCTGCTGAACATACGAGGCCCGTGTCCAAAACAGCATTGATGGAAATGCTCCACATAAGCAAAAGCACCCGAGAGCAACATGCTCTGGGATATGTACCTAATCGCAACGATGACTAGGACGTGCTGCAGGGATACATTCCTGACCTGGACACTCACCATGCTTTGGAACATGATTCCTATGTACATCAGGCAGGGACCCTCACTAGCACTCTTCAAAAGATACCTCGATGGGTGGATGGGAGACAGACATGTACACCAGGGATCACTGCAGTGGCTCTGCTGTACAGAGGCGCATGCACAGGACACTAACCTACGGAGGTGCCGCAAGTCAAAACACTGTAGCTAGGCTTACGAATGGCCTTGGCCAGACAGCATAGTACCTAACTATGAACCTATGAAGCTATTACATATCCTTTGTGCATTGATAATTGACTAGCTCTTCCATTTCAATTGGCTATCCTGCTGATACACTGTCTGGTGACTACAAGTCATATGTATCCTGTTATTGTGTATTGTACATGCTAAAAGACATACCTGATGTTTGCATAACATAACAGTAATGCTACGTAAAATATTAGACATATCTACCCACAATACCGTACATTTCACATTTTTGCCACAATGCAAATCATAATTGCACAGCAGGACCACCTTAGACATGTTATTCTCAGTTATATGCCCATACATATGCCTACTGTTACAGTATATCAACATATACTATCCCCTGTTATGGCACACACTTGTTGGACCAACCCTGCCACTGACAGCGGCTGGAGGGGAATTGTTGTGTTCAAAGTCCTTATATAGCATCCCTTGTGGTGTACGAGTTGTTTACCTTGTGGGCTACAGCAGTACACACAATTTCTACGAGTGTTACTATGCTCAACAATACATCACTACATAATACCTTTTCCCACTATATGCATTGCGTACACTTTATTACAGAACAGGTACAACATACACTGACATACTGAGTGTTCTACATACCTTATTAGTATCCCAAGTTGACGGTAATATTAATCCTATTCGTTTTCTGTTGCAATCCTCGTTGTAACGTTTTTCTGGTATGTACATATGGTCTGAATGTATGACAAGCCATCCTTTTATACTTAGATATCAGTAACATGTGATATCCTGCCACCAATTGGTGTTCCGGAGTAGATGATTACATGCACATCAGCTGTGCAGCTACTCCATTAGCCAATGACATGGCAACAGTGGGGTATAACTGAATACTCCACTTGGGCGTTGTTCCTTTGCCCTACCTTTGAGGAAGACAGCCTAGATGTGTTGTTTGTGATGAATTGCAACAGCTATATGGAGACACACAGAGAGATATTAACTTCATGTCCCCCGTGGATTGTGTGCAATGGCTACAGGATGTAGTTCTACATGTGAGTCTAGCTGTTATATTTCTGAACATTGCTACTTCTGCAGGGTTTGTACCTGATACATCTGCAAATGTTTAGGTGTGGCAATGATGTTTGGGCAGCTCAAGGCTGTGTGGCTATGCATAGAACGTTAGGTGTTTTGGACTGTGCTCACTTGACATCTTTGGTATACTGTATATGTGTATCATACTGTGCTGTTAATCAGTAATTGGTAACACTTCCTGGTGTACGCACAGCTGTCTGATACGGGATTATTGCAACCAAACCGTGTAACATTGGCGTCTGTTCCATTGTACAACAGCAACAATTTCACATAGGGCCATTATAGTGCGTCTCTGACAAGGTATGTTAAGGCTTCTGCAGATGTCATAGAGTGAGTGGATGTTTGTGATGTTATTACAGTCTGTATTGCAATTGTTTTGGGTGTGGGGGAGATGTAGGTGGGTGTACATAGCAAATGCAGGTGTGTAGGAACTGCATTTATACATATCTGATATGTGTGAGGGCTCCTTCCCTATTTGAAGAACTATCCTTTAGTAGACTAATACTATGGTATCTGCAGGCTGATTTATTAAGCTATTGTTAATTGGTTCCTGTACAGCATGCAGGTGATGTTGGTCCTTCAACCCCTTTGGAAATACATCAGTATGTAATGAAATGTTGCTACATGAAAGCTGCCTTGTGTATTTCTGTCACAGATATTTGCACTCATTGGAGTTGTGTTGGTGACTGAACGTCTTTGGCTTGGGTTGCCACCTTTTCAAATGGCCATAGTGGGCCATTTGCAGGACACATATCAGATTTTAGAGGCCGACAAATACCCATGGTCAGTACAAAGTATAGAACTTTACATATATGACTATATAAAAGCTTATATTCTTGTAGCAGTTTACTTGCTTATCCTGTTTCTTGTTACATGTATGCATTTTAGATACAGATGACTATTTTATGCAACAATTATATTAAATATAGAACATGCCAAATGTCTTGAGATTGTAGGACATTAGTATTTGTACTCATTTTGGTCAGGACACTACCGCACATAGAGGGACTACTCCTCGCAAGGTGGGACAGGTGGTAACCCTATCTTTGGCTCATGTCCATAGCACATATTTGTAATAGTGTATAGACTTATATATACTCTCCATAGCCTTTGTTCATAACGTTGGGTCGTGGCGGAATGTGTGATTGCTATGGTCCATGTTATGCACATATCTGAAGACTTCAACCGCTGTATACGGCATACCTATGGATTTAGGAATGCACACACTTCCAATGACCACATTACTGTTCCCAGACCCCCAAACCCCACAATACCAAACACTCAAACCTGCGACATTCAAACTCCCGGAACTGACTCATACAGAACACACACACGCAGAAACACTGCTACCCATCACATCCAAACAAACCATCCTACACTACGTATGGCCAGGTAGCCATGCCCCCATACACCCCTCATGTGGGTGGCTGCACCCCCCACACCACACCTACTTTAATAATCTACCTCCAAGATAGCACAGACACATGAAGCAAACCCACACACATACATTACAGTCCCCCGGAAACACACACCACACTCAGAACACACATTTACACACACTACAGCAATCAGAAATACACTTACACACAGTACCTACCTGAACCGCAGCACCAGAAGCACTAAATGAACATCGTGATAATAGTACTCGTGGTTCTGGTGTTCTGGTACTGTGGTCTTTCGGTCTTTAAGCCTCGTGATTACGCGCGTCGGTATGTAAAGCATTCAGTATTTGGTAGTATCCTATTTATATGTACCTCCATGGTTGTGTAGATGTTGTTAACCTATCTATATATTTGCATATATATGTATATCCATATACATATCGACATATATCTCTCTATTACTCTTTCTCTCTCTATATTATAAATATATATATATATATATATATATATATATATATATATAGAGAGAGAGAGAGAGAATACACCTTTCATTGGGTACATGGCGGTGTATACTATTTCCCAAATTCAGCCATTTTGTGTTTTAACCTGTGACAATACACACCTGCCGTTGGTACATCTCAGGTAGCTTAGTGGTAGGTTATTGTGAAGATTGTGTACATGGTTGCGTGTTCTACTCCTGGCAGTGGTCGTTTTACCTCTCAGAGCAGGCAATATTAGTACAAGGGTAAATAATGCAGATTTCAGGGATTTTGGCCAGCTTTGCCCGTGATCTTTGCAATAGTCAGCAAAGGTTAGACCTGTGTTGCACATATCTGTGTAGTCATGTTTAAACGCCGCTTACCGGCACTTACCGGCGCAAAAACCCGCTAACGTGCTTAAACGTGCTCTAATGACCTGCATCCAACATCCATTATTCGGGACATCAGAATTACGTAACAGCCCTTGCAGGTCGTGGAACCGGGACCATGAACAACACAGTCAGTGGCTTTACCACTGAAGCATCTGGGATATGTAGAAGTGTTATGGTGTTTAGTATGTAGAGTGTACTACGGCTGTTCCTCCATACTGCAAATAAATGTGCAACTCAGTTGGTGTACATATGGATGATACCTGTTAATGGTATGTCCACGTGATGCTTAATGGATATGCTCCAGCTATGGGAATCCATGTCACAGTGAGCCACACACTGTAATGTGCTACACATTGCCACAACCATAACAGGAGAATGCTGGGGTGACAGATACCTGTCATGGATACTCCCCATGCTTTGGAACTACATCCCTGATTACATTATATGGAGCCCCTCATTAACACACCAGGGAGTCCTTGCAGAGTGGGTGGGGAACAGTGGTTACACCCTAGGGATCCCGCAATTGGCTCTGCTCCACAGAGGGACAGTTAGTTAATCAATGGGGTGGCGACAGCAGACACATTTTAGCTAGGCTTATGAATGGCTTCTGACAGTTAGGCATGCACCTACCGATGTACTTAGGAACCTATACATACAGTATCAACACATGCTGTTAGCTTAATTTACTGTTCAGGTATTAACTTACCTTGTGCCAATAACAGTTAGGCATGCAATAGTTGAGGGCTGCCTATGTAGGATGCACACAGTAGACCACCTATACATGACAATTTACAGGTGGTCGTGTGTGTGTGCCATCCCTTTTACTGTGTGTGCTGGTGGAGGAGTGTGTCAGTCCATAGGGGCCTACACTGTCAGTGTATGTGCTATACGTTCCCTCTTTGCCAAGGCATGGGCATACCGGCACGCCTCCGTCTGCCTACTGGGGCTGGCACAGGGTGTTCGTGGTCTGAATCTCTCTGTACCTGTGGTGCCCTTGGCAACTGCGGTGGGCTGTGAGGGCCTTCACCATTATGTCCCTGCTGCAGCTGTTTCCGCAGGATCATATTATGTAGCATGGCACATACTATGAAGATGTGGGCACACGTGCCTGGAGAGTACTGCAAGGCTCCAGCAGAAAAATCCAAGCAAAGGAACCGTGATTTCAGCATCCCAAACGCATGCTCTATGATGATTCTGGTTTGTGCGTGTGCCTCATTATGGTGTTCTTGCATGGGTGTGTGTGCATTTCTGATGGGAGTTATCATCCACTGCTCCAGTGCGTAGCCAGCATCCCCCACAAGGTGGCCATATGGGATGTCCCCCCTGACAAATACCTGGTACAGCTGTGAGGCATGCCAGATGTGGGAGTCGTGGTAGCTTCCAGGGCTGCCAGCACACACATCCATGATAATGCTCTGGGCATTGCACACAACCTGGCAGTTGATGGAGTGGTATCCCTTGTGGTTTATGTAGCACCTACCATGCTCACCGGGTGGTGACTTGATGTGTATGTGCGTGCAGTCTATTGCACCCAGTACCTCCAGGTAGTCTGCCACATGGTGGAAGAGGCGCATATTGCTGGCCAACTCCTCCTGAGTTTGGGGGAAGTTGGCATGTGGTAACATGGCATCCAGGAACTGGTGGAGTACCCTGGATGCTGATGCCTGTGAGATCCCCATGATATCTTCAGTTGGCCTTTGAAAGGTACCTGTGGCTAGTATTCTCAAGCTTACACATACCTTCGTGTCCACTGGGATGGGTTCCCCTCTGTTGTTTCTGGCTCTGAGGCATGGCCAGCACAGCTCAACGATTTGCTGTATGATGTCCCTGTCCACCCTGTAACACTATCTCCAGATCATCTAGCCCCTGGTAGGTTACCCTTGGTCTGAACACTCTTCTCCTCCTCCGGTGCCTGAGGTGGTTGCCAGCATCATCCTCCACACCATTTACAGTCTCCAACACATGCTGAAGAATCAAAGCTATAGCAGCTCCCAACATGTACATTGTAAAAGTTCCCCGTCTGTTTACACTGATGGTGCAGTGTTTGGGAATACACAAGTGTGTGAGAGGTGCCTTCACAGTTTATACTATTGTGCTTTGGAAGCTGATAATATCATAGGCTGTGCATGTACAATCCGAGCTGCAGGGCATCTTACTTATGTGTTTTACCGCAGGTACTGCTATTGTGGGGCCTTTGGTGTTGAATTACACTTGGCTGCCGTGGATCACCTCTTGCCCTTGCCTTCATTTTTCAAACCGATTCCCCTCCCATTGTCAGGCATGCATCCAGCAGCCTGCTTTCTTGTTTTGTACTTTCCCAACCCAGGATTGTATTGTGAAATGTGTTATATAGCCAATCTACTGCAGGTTTGCTTTGCCCTGCTGTGACAGTTCTCTTTTCTTTGCAATCCGGCACCTCCCCTTTCCTGTTCTGCAGATTGCTGTTAGCAGCCTTGTTAGCTACCGTCAATAGCCCACTGTGAGTTAATAGGTGTTAATTACTCAGTTGTACTCCAATTACCCTGCTGTGGCATTTCCTTGTTGTCTTCCCGTAACTTTCCTGTTTCAGCTGTGGTGCGTGCCGCGAGCAGCCGTTTACCGGGTTTCGAGTGCGTTGTTATCCGTGTACATATGCACTTTCGGTCACCTTGTGTGCTCTCAGCTAAGCAAAGCTATGGCTACATCCACACCCCTATCCTGCGGCTTTGCTTAGCAATGGGCAACCCGGATTGGCAAAGCTTCAATGTGCTTACAGCTACGGTGGCACACCCCTCTGCTGATGTTATGTATACCTCCAGGCCACTCCTCAGTGTTATATTGCTACGCCATGTGGTACAGCCTTACGCTGGCAAGGCGTTTGCAATTCAGTATTACTTGCCTCATTTGCATGGCATTGACTACTAATTCATAGTTACCGCGCCGAACACTGTCACAGACCCTTAGCAACCCTTGCGCCTTGGTTGTGGTGTAGCATGAATACCATTGACTATTGTGGCGAAATCATGAATTGTGTTACATTGCAGTTTTAGGACATCTATATATATTTTCCTTGTGTTCCCGTTTGCGCACACATGCCCTGCGGTTGTACTTTGCGTTAGTGGGGCCATGACATTAAATGTTATTATTTTATGTGTTGTGCATGTTTTTTATGCCATTGGCTGTATATTTAGCCATTGGCATGTGTTAACTTTGTAATACGTAAGTTCAGTCTGCTTTCATGGCTCCGATGTTCTGTTTGAAAAAATGCAAACCTTTTTTTGGTTTACATTTCTGTATGCTTACGCTACGTCTGCACCACTACATGAATCACTATGTACCTTCATTTGCATGCTGCACTACTGTGCATGGGATGATTAGCATACATGCGCCGAGAGCTGCGCAGCTCTGACGTACGCTGGTAGTGCATGTGGAATCAGATCATACCTGAATTGCTCGGCGGCCATATTTGGCGTTAGAATGCCTACGCTACGCCTGCGCCTGGCGCAAGCTTCATGAATTCCAGGAATTGTCTTTTTAACATGGGTTCACTGTTTACAATTTCCTACCCTGGGAATTGTGCTAACTGTGCAACTCTGTACTGCCTAATAACAGAATTGCAATAATCTGTTATTCAGAGATTAATAATAAAGCTGCAATGCACAGCAGCTTACTAGTGGCTGACTATCATGTTCCTGTATCAAGCAAGTGTTAGACAAAATCGTGCTATTTTCCTCCTCCAGCACATGCAGTGTAGTCACACAAGCACCTTCCAAACCATGCATGTGCACATGCACACACACACAGATCTATAAATATATATATATATATATATATCTAATATATATATATATATATATATATATATATATATATATATCTAATATATATATATATATATATATATATATATATATATATATATATATATATATATATATAAGCACATGGGTCCCTATCAGATCCACCATACAGCAGAGTCATACAGCAGAGACAATGCTCACACTCTCCTGATGGAGAGATGAAAAGTCAGCAGGAGAGTAATAGTGCTGAAACTGAATTCATCCTCAAGTTTTGGTGAGTACCTTCGCGAGGCAGACCCTATTTTTCACAAAATCTCAGCAAGGCGACACTGATATATAGACTGTATTTATATAGCATATATCATGGACAGAAGTAAATCAAAAATAAAAATGACAGCTGGGTGCACAAGACCCAGGATAAAAAAGTGCCCAATTCTGGTAGGTGCACTGGTGCCAGGGCTGGAAAAAATGGCAGTGTAGAATCCTCAAAATACAGAAACATTCCTACAATTGGGCCAGCCAGGCTCAGGGGGAGGATGCCCCCCCCCCATTGTAGAAGGAAGTAGCAGTCCACAAAAATGACAAAAACTGATTGGCCAAAATTAGAGCCAAAAAGATGAGTGGACTATTGAGGATAAGAAAGAAATTATGTATTGTTACTATTGTGCAAAAAGCCCAGAATTTCCAGACACAGGATATACAAAACAATTAAGAGAGAAATTAGAGGAAAGAAAAATACTTCCACAGGAAAAACTGTCTAAAGCATCAAATAAAAATTTGTGTTCATTAATACAACAGACTTTTGAAAAACAGTACATAGATCAAAAAAAACTTCGATCTCTTTGGAAAAAGAAGCATCTGAGGAAGTGAGAAAATATAAACAACAAAACCTAGACATATTTGAAAAATATAAAAAAGAAATATGGACATGGGAAAGAAAGAGAGAGTTGATATGGTGCAATATTTATGCAAAGGAGAAAGCCAAGTTAACTAATATAGAGAAGGCAGTTTCAAACGGTCTATATTCAGTTCTCGAAAGCCAACAATGTAGAATCTGACATTGTCGACCCAAGAATAGCAAAACTGCAGAACATCGAGTGGGTAAATGGAAATCTCCATAAAAGATTTCCGTTTACTGCAATGTAGTGCGGTCTCGGAGTTGGTATATTTAAGTAGCGGGGCTGTGGGGGGTGCAGGGGGACTTGCCCCCCTGCCTACACTCTAGCTTTCTTTTTGTTTTTATTTTTTTTACGAACATTCAACATTTTAACAGTTCAATCACTAAAGGTTGACCTTTAGTGGTTTGAACTGTTAAATGTTCAGTGTTCTAATATAGACCCGTTTCAAAGATATTCGAAGAGAAATACAGACAAAGGCATCCAGATATGGAAAATTTCACAACAAAAAGATTAATAGCACAAAGATGTAATGTAGAAAAGATGATTAGTACAGCAGAAGTTAAAGAAACATAAGTTGAAGTTATGGAGTGCCTGCGAAGTGAAGGATTTAATGTAGAAGGTCTAAAACAGACTACATCACAGCATGATGGAGTGACTCCCCAGGAAAAGCAAGAATATCAGGAGACGTGAAGAAGAAATATGGACAGGGGAAAGGAAGAGAGATTTAATATGGTGTAATATTTATAGGTTCATAGACAGGTACTAGGCTGTTGGTCCTAGGATCTATATAAGCCTACACAAATGGTACCCTGGCTTTTGCCACCCAAGAAAATTATTTTCCTGTGCCATTTTCAAGCAGGGCAACAGAAGTGATCCCCAGGGTGAATTTCCTATCTCCCATCCAATCATCAAGATTTTTCTTGAAGAGTGCTAATGAGGAGCTTTGTTTGATATAGACAGGTAGTTTGTTCCAGAGTATGGAAAGTATCTGGGACAAGAATCTATCCCTCCAGCATGTTCTGTTTAATGTGGTAACAAGGTTTAGGTCTCTAGAGCGTGTAGCTCGGAGGGATTGGGATTTCTAAGTGGAGCATGTCCAACAGCTCTGGGTTTGACATAGCTTTGTATGTTAGGCAGAGATTGCCTCTGAGTAGGCGATATGCGACAGAGTAAAGCTGGAGTTTTTTGAGATGGTCTGTGTAAGGCATTTGTTTGAGGCCAGTAATCCTCTTTGTGAGGTATTCCTGTGGCCTCTCCAGTTGTTGTAGATGTCTTGTGAGGTACTTATGCAAAAGAGAAAGTAAAACTAACCAATACAAAAAGAGCAGCACCAAAAATATTTGAAGAAAAATAGTGGGAAAGGAATCTGGATATGGAAAACTTTACAATACAAAAAATAAGACTAAGAAGAAAAGTAGAAAAAGAGATTAGTAATGGAGAAGTCAAAGAAATAGAAACTGAGGTTTTGGAACTGCTGCAAAGAGATGGATTCAGTGCAGTAAATCAAATACAGAAAGTACCACAACAGGATAGAGCAATGGATATCCAAATTAAGGGGAAACCAGTGGAACAAGAATCAACTGGTCAGGTGCCATATAAAGATATTTTGGAGCCTTCCACAGGAAACCAGTATAAATGTTCATTTGAATCTAGACAGCAAGGAAAGGGAAACTGTGGAAACTCTGATGCAGTCCACGTTCAGGAGTGATAGGCCAGTGAGTTTCCATATGACAGAACAACAGATGACACAGGATGAAACTGAATATAATGTGCCACAGGAGGATGGTATAGAACTTTCTATAGAATGTCCGCAGGAAACGGAAAACAAGGGATGAGCCCTCCGTATGGAAGAAAATGAGTTAAAAGAAGAGTTGCTTGATTTAATAGACAAAGACAGATAGATCAAAATCAACGAGAGAAGTAGACTGCAGAAGGTTAATAAAAGCCCAAAAGTTAGAAACTTGATAAAACAAATGAACACAGTAATTAGGACTGTCCACAGAGAGCCATGCAATATAACAGAAGTAAACAGAATATATTACTGTGCTGCTAAATTAATAGCTGATAAAGTTCTACCACAGAAACACAGGGTACTGAGGGAAAACAGAAAGCAAATACCATAATGGAAATACTGAATAGAGAAAACTATAAAGCAGCTAAGACAAGAAGTATCATTGTTAGAAGATTATAGAAGAGGGAATAGATCAACAAAAATACTAAGAAAGATGTGATAAAAGCAATGCACGGTATTAGAACAGACCAGGATCTATTATGCACTATTGTAGATAAACTAAAAATTTCAAAACAGGCAGAAAGACTTAGAGGATACGAAGATAAGTACAAGGGAAAATCACAGAATAAGCAATTTATTGATGACCCAAAAAAGTTTTATACAGAATTGGGAAATAAGGTAAAAGGAACTGAAAGACCACCAAAAAATAAGAGGAAGTAGATACATTTTGGAGAAGTATCTATGAAGATCCTGTGGAATATAACAAAGATGCTAAATGGATAGAAGTAAAAGAAAGACTAAGACGTTTAAAGGTGCAGGACATGAAATGGGATGAAATAACAGCCAGAGAGATTGAAACTAAGTTGAGAAAAGCCTCTAACTGGGAAACCCCAGGCCCAGATGCAGTTTTGGCTTAAAGTATTAACTTCTTTGCACAAAGATTTAGTCAAGAGTAAGAACTATTTATATGTGCACCCAGAACACACACCACACTGGTTAACAATAGGAAAAACAATGCTCTTAAGAGTGAACCTGCAGGCTACCCTAAAACCAATAATTTGTCTTTCAACGACGTATAAACTATACATGGGAATTGACGCAGAGTTTATAGTCATTTAGAAGAAAGCTCAATTATGGCAGTAGAACAAAAGGGCAATAAAAGAAAGTCATATGGAACAAAGGATCATTTGTTGTTAAAGTTATAGTGGAGAATTATAAGAATGGGAAAAATCTATGTCATGGATTGACTACAAAAAAGCATTTGATAGTATCCCACATTCATGGATAAAAGAGTGCTTAAAAATGTATAAGATACACCCTACACTGAATGACTACATTACAGTAACCATGAAAACATGGCAGATCACTTTGCAATTAAGCGATGATAAAAGGACAGATTATTATCCCAGGGATAAAAATTCAAAGGGGGATATTCCAACTTGACTCTGTCACCATTGCTATTCTGCCTTGCCATTAACCCATTAAGTTGTTTACTTAACAGCTTAGGCCATGACTACAATTTGGCTCCTACAAAACAACAAAGTCTAATGACTTCTCATCTTCTCTTTGTCGATGATTTAAAACTGTATAGCTCATCAGATAAGGAACTGAAAGCACAGCTGCAGTTTGTCAAAACTTTTTCAGATGATAGTGAAATGTCATTTGGTCTTGATAAATGGGCAAAAGCAACCTTTAAAAAAGGAAAACTGCAGTACCAGGAAAACATCAGTTTGGGACAAGAATGTGATATAAAAGAACTTGAGCAAAAGGGAGTGTATAAATACTTGGGAATTGATGAAGGATCAGCAATAAAACATGAACAAATGAAAATAAAACTCAGTAAGGAGTACTTTAGAAGACTTAAATTAATCCTGAAAACACTGACATCTAGGAACAAGATCCAAGCTATAAATCAATTTGCTCTTCCTGTCCTAACTTATAGTTGTGGAGTGATTGCCTGGCCCCAAAAAGTGTTGGGCAGACTGGATATTAAAACAAGAGGGATGCTTCGTGCTTACCAAATGATTTATAAAAATCAGTGTATACCAAGATTATATATTCCACATTCCGAAGGAGGGATGGGTCTCCTTGAAATTGATTACATGTATAGATCTGCAATTGTGCGACTCCACACATATCTACTGACCTCACAAGATCCAAATGTAGTGAAAGTTATGAAGCATGAGGAGAATAAATCTAAGATGACATCTCTGCTTAATTTACCAGAAGCATTCAACATCAAGCAGGAATGGAAATCAAACCAGGAATGGATAAAAACCAGGCAGCAACTGAATGTGCTAAAAAGCAAAAGAAAGAATATAAGGTGAAGGACCAGATGAGAAAGCAAGAAATGTGGAAAAAACAAATATAGTTGCAAGTATAGAAAACTTCTGGAAGAGCCTCATGTTGATCAAGAACGAACGCAGGAATGGTTAAACAGAGGGGAATTCACATTAAGAAATGAAAGATTAATATTGGCTGCCCAAGACAGTGGGCTACATACACGCTGGTTTACCAAGTCCATTGAACATGTGGGAGAAACAGACATATGTAGGTTTTGTAAAACCGAACTGGAAACAGTCACACACCAACGCACTAATGACAGAGGGACTGTATATTGAAAGGCATAATAATGTGGCGAGACTGTTACACTGGAGATTGTGCAAAAATTATGGTATAGAAGTGTCTGAAAAACACTGGAAACATGAGCCACAAAGAATCATAGAAAATGCTGAAGTTTATATCACATGGGATCACCCAATACCAGCAGTTCAAAAGATGGCTGCTAGAAAACTGGATATAGTGTTCCAAAAAAGAAGACAAAAGTAGCATTGATAATCGCCACACCCAGTGACTACAGTGTCTTGCATACAGAGACACACAAAGCCATAAAATACCTTGATCTGCAGGCAGAAACGGGAGCCATGTGGAAGAAAGATACCAAGACAGTTCCAATAGTAGTAGGAGCAACTGGTCTTATAAACAAGAATTTACAATCGTATTTAGATATGTTACCAAATTCATGTAGCACCATATGAATTGCAGGAGGAGTCATTACTGGGCACATTGCGGGTGCTGCAAAGAGCACTTTGGCTAACATCATGAACTTTAATTGTACTTTGACTTAGGAATGGGGTCCATTCCCGTCATGGTATTAGAAACCCAACAGACTTGGAGAAATTAAAAACAAAGACAATATGATAGAAGTTTTGAAACTTCTAATGTTTTGAATGGAAATTGCCATACAGTACAGAATGGTAAATTTACTGTTTTCCTCACTGTAGTATGATTTCAGTCAGTATATTTAATTAGCAGAAAATGTAAAAAAATGTTTTTTCTTTTTATTTCAAAGTTTCAAAACTTTGATCATATGGTCTCGGCCATATGATGTTTGAAGTTTTGAAACTTCAGTGGTCTGACAGACACACACACACACACACACACACACACACACACACACACACACACACACACACACACACACACACACACACAAAATTATTCTCATGTTTTTACATTAAGATGACTGGGATATTCTATCTAGTGGCAATAAGTGGCGGCCTGGTCTATCTGAGTTGGGAAACACTTCTGAAAGATGCTAGCATAGTTGTGGCATTGGTCAGAAGGCTTAGTGACCAGTTTTCTGTGTTTTCAGTGCTAGTATAAATTTGTCATGTTTGTTTGGCTCTTGGCTCATTTCCACAGAGTGCAGCAGTGCTTGGCGTCCTTGATTGTGCCTCTGAAGAGATTGTGCAACATCTTGAGGCAAAAGCTAAATACTTGAAACTATAAACTGCACTTTCAAAGGTTAAGTGACTGACTTGTTTACTGTGATTTTATTGGCATTTATAGGTGAAATTAGCACATTTGCTCAAAACATTTCTTGCTGTTGGTCTGATTGCCCTGTGATTGCCTTATCGAAATCATTTATTAAAGTGTTTGTGGTAGCAGTACACTTTTTAGCAAGCCTTATGTTTAAACATTAAGACAACTGGGATATTACATCTACAAGCAGCAGGTGGCAGCCTAGTCTATCCGAGTTGGAAAACACTTGGAAAAAACTGCTAAAGTAGTTGTTTTATTGGTCAGAAGGTTTAGTCGCCAGTTTTATGTGTTTTCAGCATTAACAAAAATTTGGCATGTTTTCCCACTGCAGCTTGTGCAGTTAGGTGTACAGAGAAGCTAGCTTGCATGACAAGACGCACTGCCAGCAGAATTCAATATTATACAAGTTTAACCTTTTATCTACTCCCAAAAGCGCCAACAGTTAGCCCACTATTAAACTTCTCGTGCACCACACCTTTGTAAATGACCTAATGGTGGCCTGGGCATCATGGATATGCACTTTCCCATTTTTTCTGCAGCAAGGTTGGCGGATTTGGGTATTTTGAGTAACAATTGCCTCATGTATACTGACAACCAGTTATTCCTTAAAGAAACAAATACAGTATGTAAGTGATGTACATACACAATGTCACTGGAGGCAAAAGTCTCTGATACAATTACCCAAAATAGCAATCAGGTTGTCAGGAAAACACAGGCTACATCCTCTGCACAGAGTATGCACCCCACACATAGACCTACTTATGCCGAGACTCTTAAATGTAATCTTCCAAAACATCAAAGACCTCCCAGACAGTCCTCTTGCAAAAATTATCCTCAGCAAACCCAAAAGCACTCAGCAGAAAACTCCTAGCACTGAACATAACAGCCACACCCAGTGGAGCCTCAGCTACAAAGCCCATAAGGCAAGCAAATACACTACCCAGGACTTTTAGTCATAGGGGTCTCAATTTTACAACATACTGGTATCCCACAAACCAGCCTGAACAAGGAGAAAATAACAGTAAGTTGTCTATCGGCTGTCAGGATCCGCCGAGTTAGGCACACACTCAGGTCAGAGCACCACAGGTATCAGTATGCTTCACTCATAGTCCATGCAGGTGTAAACATCCCAAGATGTACCTCCCTTAACTATATGAGGAAAGACAGCATAGAGCTCTCAGACAATGAATTACAGGCTGGTATGCGTCTAGGACTGAAAAGCAGTCTGCCTTTACCAAGGATGATGCCACAATATGAACAAAACATGACTGACTTTAGTAATTAGCTTAGTGTCTGGTGTCAATCCAGTGGGAAAAAATACTTGTAAGCAAGGGAGGACATGGTTAACAAACCATGTTGCTTTGCCAAGGATGGTCTGCACCCAGCCACTCTAGGCTTTTGAATATTGGCTAAAATCCTCCATACAGCCTTTTTTAGACAATGCAAAACTGACAACCCTACCAACATAGCAAAATCAACCCAAGGGAATCTAAAGGTGTTACTGCTCAATGCCAGGAGTCTAATCAAGAAAATCAACTCCCTCCAAGCTCTCCTCACCTTGAAGAATGCAGACAACTGTGCAATTACTAAGATATGATTTAAGGCTGCAGACAGTACTAAAATACTGCAAGGCTTCAGTACATATCACACATTTAGACCAGCAACTGCTCAGGCAGGGGCTAAAGGTGGAGGTGTCTTGATCTACCACTAGGTTGATTAAACAGATGACCTGCTGGAGTTTCTCCATGCCCAGATTACCATAGCCAAAATCCTGTTCCATATCCAAGCAAGCTACAGATCATCCTCTATTTCCCAGGAAACCCACAGCTCATATTTAGACCTGCTGGAGACACTCAACATTCAGCCAAAAAACGTACTTATGGGAGACTAACTACACCTTTATAGAATGGGAAACCTACATGACCCAGAATTCACAGGTACGGAGACTCCTGGACTTTGTAAACACAAACTACTAGGCCAGATAGTGCATATGGCCACTAGAGGTACAAACATATTGGTTCATAGGTTCAAAGGAGGTAATCCCAAGTTACCCTAACTGTCCTTGATTAGATGGAGGTGATTCTCAGAGTGAATCTGTAATGTTAAACTTGAGTTGATCCAGTTGTCCTTGGTTATGGCCATAAATTGCAGAGTGAGTTTATGATCAACAGCAACTAGCCCTGTCCATAAGGGGCATGGGTGTCACCCCCAGGGTGAACTTGCGGTCTCCTATCCATTTGTCTAGGTTGTGTCTGAATAGGGTTAGTGAGGAGCTCTGATTCATGTAAATTGGAAGTTTATTCCAGAGGAACTGCAATCTCTGGGAGATGCATCCGTCTCTCCAGCATGTACTGTTAATGTCATAGGCTAGGTTAACATTCCTAGAGCGAGTAACTCTTGTGCCATTTGGCTTGTGGATGTGTAGCATTTCCATCAGCGAAAGTTCAGAGACTGCCCTGTAACCTAAGCACAAGTCGCTTCTCTGCAGCCTATATGATACAGAGTACAGTGACAGGGCTTTCAGTCTGTCCAAGTAAATCATGGTTTGGAGGCCCTGTATTTTCTTGGCGAGAGACCTCTGTGGTCGCTCTAGCTGTTGCAGGTGTCTGATGAAGTACATGCAAAAGGGAGCACTGTACACTTATTAATGGTCTGATTAAGGTTGAGTACAGTGGAGTTAAAACATCCTTAGAGCTGGATGTGATGCCCTTACTTATGACATACACAATGCAGAAGGCTTTCCTCATCACTGTGGTGTTGAATTTCAGATTGCTATCTACCTGTGTTCCCAGATCTTGTCCCACTGCGTTTGACCTTAGGGGGTGCTGTCAATACTGTAATTAGCAGGGAATTCCACACTGCCAAACGGGATAATAATGCACTTTTTTGGATTTAGTTTTAGACCGTGTCTTTTGTACCAGTCATTTGTCGTGTTAGCCTCTTCTGTAATAGGTTAACATTGTTGGCAGACTCAATGATTTCACCCAATTTGCAATCATCAGCAAAACTGGTAAATCAAAGGCTGTCTATTTTAGCCTGGACTTTTGAGAAATAGATTCCAAACAGTAAAGTGACCAGCACAGATCCTTGTGTTACGTCACTGGTGACAGGTCTATTGGTAGAGGTAGAGTCACCAACTTTGACCGTATGTGTTCTGTCGGTGAGCCAACTGATTACCCATCTAGCGAAGTAAGGGTTGATCCCCAGCTGGGAGAACTTATCAATGATACCTGAGTGGGGGCTTGTGTCAAAAGCCTTGGCTATGTCAAGACAGGCAGTATGTACTGACTTCATCCAGGGCTTTGGTGACTTTCTCAAAGAAGTCTACTAAGTTCAATAAGTATGACCTACCCTTAAAGCCAAACTGAGTTGGGTCTAGAGTTTGAAGGTTGCCTATGTCGTTGTTGATGTGGTCCATGAGGATTCCTTCCATGGCCTTGGAGAGGAGGCTGGTAAGACTTATGGGTCTATAGTTCCCCGGGTCAGCTGATGGCTCTCCTTTGTGCAGGGGGATTACTGTTGCTGTTCTCCACTCTGCTGGAACAAACCCCATTTCTCAGGCTTTGGTTAAAGAGAACTCCAAATGGGTCTGTTAGGTCCTGTTTTAGATTGCTTAGTAAGCAACCTGCAATGTTTCTGGTCCCACTGAGGCCGTGTTTTTGGCCTTGGAGAGCGCAGATGTGACCTGACCTCTAGAGATACTAGGCAGAGAACTGGTGTCAGGTATATGCTTTGGGGTATGGCTGGTGGGGATGGGGGTGTGTGTGTGAAGTTTATGCCAAATCTGTCAGCTAGCATGTTGCCAGTTTCCTCTGGTATAGTATGAATGGTACCAACTATTACCAGTTTGGCACATAGCAGGGCATTGCCTTTTAGATTCTGGACATAGTTAAAGAATGCCTTATGATTACCCTTAGCTAGGGATGCTATTTTAGCTTCATAATTAGCTTTAGAGGACTTCACAAGATTTCTGATTTGCTTGTTTAAGCTGTGGAGGGATGTCTTCCTCGGTTGAGTCAGTTCCACCTTGTTCT
This sequence comes from Protopterus annectens, assembly GCF_019279795.1. Classification (NCBI taxonomy): domain Eukaryota; kingdom Metazoa; phylum Chordata; order Ceratodontiformes; family Protopteridae; genus Protopterus; species Protopterus annectens. Next base: position 674,623,578 of record NC_056729.1, read on the forward strand.
TAGACATCAGTTTCTTCCTCTTGTTATATAACCTGTTTATACTTGAGGTCCACCAGGGTGGCTTATTTTTTCAGGAGGATCTGGTTTTGACCCATTCAGGTACAGTGGAGTCTATACATTTGCATAAGTGTTTATACAGGGCATTTGTGTACACGTCTGTGTAACAGTCATTGTTGTCTATACCATTGCTTAAGTAGGCCGCAGTTTGATTTGGAAATGTATTTTAGTGTTTTTGCTCCTGTGCAGGTGTCAGATCAATTACTTACTTCAAATGAGACCGATTTATGGTCTGACCTTACCAGGGAAGGCATCATACAGGGTGACCTCCCCACGTTAGTGAGTAGTAAGTCTAGGACACTTGAGCCCCTTGGGGGTGCAGACTATCTGTTCCATAGCATTTGTATTGACAAAGTCCAACAACCTCTGGGGAAGTATGTCTGTGCTCATATATGTCACCCAGTTGATGGAAGGATAGTTGAAATCTCCAATGACTAAGGTGTTGGGCTGTACGGTCAGTGACTCCAGCAAGTCCAGGTTGGAGGTGTGCTTTTCTTGGTTCATGGTCAGGGACACACAGCTAGCAATAATGTGGTAGGGTACTTTGCCTATAATTGGACATGAATAATTTGAGAGAGAGTCATACTGTTTGACCAGTCTCGAGGTGTACTTGGCTTTAATGAAGACGGATATACCTCTACCTTTGGTTCTTTTACACTCATTTTGATATCAGAACATGTAGAAGGCATTGTAGCCTTGTATGGCCAGGGTGCTCTCAGTGGCCTTGAGGCATGTCTTAGTAACTGCATAGACATCAACATCTTCCAAGGTGAGAAATGCTTTCAGGGAGTGCAGTCTCATGTTTAGACTCCTAGCATTAAGTAGCAGAACCCTGAGTTTGTTTCAAGTGGATTTTGTTACACTGGAAATGTTGTTTTGACATTGCCTAAAAAAAGGCACTATAGGGTAGGCGAGCACCTTTGCCAGTATCCAAAAGCCTAGAGGAGACAGGTGCAGACCATCTCTGGCAAAGCAGTGTGGACTGCTGACCATGTCTTCCCTGCCTAACAGATATTGGATCCCCCTGGACTGACACCATAAGCTAAGCCAATTGTTGAAGTCAATCATTTTTTTGTTTATACTGTGGCATCATCCTGGTTGAAGGTAGAATGCTGCTTAGGGCTATGGTCATACCTGCCTGGGACACAAAGAGTTCAGTCATGTTTTTCTTCATACAGTCCAGAGAGGTCATTCACCCCAACATGGACTATGACAGGGTCATAACATTATTTGCTGAGTGACTTGCACGCATGCATGATTTGGCAGATCCTAGCACCTGACAGCTGACCGTGATCTTCTCCTTGTCCAGTCTGGTAAGAGGGACATCTGTGTGAATCACTACAGAGCCACCCATGAACCAGACATTAGGATTTGAGGTGTTTTGCCTTAGGGGCTTATTTGCTGAGACACTGGTGTATGCGTTATGTGTAGTGGTTTCTATTTGTACAGCAGATTGTGCAAGTGGTTTACATTTGGGAGGTCTTTGATCATTTGGCAGATTTCTAGTGAGTACCTCCATGTATGTAGGTTTATGTGTCATGACCTTATTATGTGTGAGTGAAGTGTGTGTGCTTGTTTGATGTCCAGTTTGTCATTATCTGAAAGAACGGATTCCAATTTCATAGTGTAATTACATCTCACAAACAGGATATTTGTTTTAGGAGTAAGTGGTTGTCAGAATACATGAAGTAATTACGACACTGCCTCAGGATGCCTAAGTCAATCAGGCTGGCTGGAGAAATGATAGGAAACTGTCCATTCACTACACCAGGTTTTTACCGTATGCACTATTAGGGAAGGGAGTGGGGTAGTTTGACCAGTTTTTGCTCTAGGACTAGCAAAGGGGCTTGTGCTACTGAAGGCTATGGATAATTAGCATGGCAACGCTGCTCAGTGCACAACTGAGTGGCCTGTAGTGCAACAGGAAAGCTTGGGAAATTTCATACTATGTCAGCCTTTTCTTCATTTTAACTTATGATTTTTTTTGCAGTTTTATCAGTTCATCTTAATAAAAGACTGTCACCAGTCCTGCTACTAACAGGACACTCACAACACTTTGGATCTAACAATTCCATTTCCGGCATCAGGAAGCAGTGAGGCCCAAAAAGTCCCACTTCCCCAGATCTCCGAATTGCCGAGAAAAAGCTGCAAACACTTCTGACTTTTTCTTGGCAATTCAGAATTTTAGTTGTAATGAAACCGACCCTGACCTTCAGGGAGAGCTATTCCCTGTTAGGTATGGATGGTGAAAATGCAATGACGGCTTAAATTTGGCTCAGGGGGTGGGGCTCACATAAGTAAGAGCTCTACAAGGTCTGCAGCTGTACAGAACTTTCTTATCAGTGCTTTTACAGCTGTAGGACACACTAAAAAAATCTGTTTAAGCCAGCCAACCAGTCAGCAAGCAAGCAAACCACCAACGAGGCCAGCAAACCAGCAAGGAGGCCAGCTTGCCAGCCAGGCAACAAACCAGTAAGAAGGCCAGCTAGCCAGCCAGGCAGCAAACCAGTATATAGGCCAGCTAGGCAGCCAGCAAAGAGGCCACAGGTCTGCCAGCAAGGTGGTCAGCAAGCCACCCAGTAAAGCAGCCAGTATGGATGCCAGCAAGGTAAGGGGCTAGCAAGATGGCCAGCCAGTAGGGTGGCTAGCCAGATAGCCAGGAGGTCAATAAGCCAGCCAGCAGAGTGTTAGGGCAGCTATACAGCTAACCAGTGGAGGTGGAAATGACAGTGGGAAGCCAGCCACCCAAGTAAAGGGCATGGTTGCCCTGTTCTGCTCTGTAGTGGTTAAACACAACTAACATTTTAGTTCTGTAACTTTAAAGTTAGAAATGTATACCATTTCTTTTGTTTTTTTTTTAAATTATTTTTTCTTAATGCTGTGTTCAGAAGTAAACCGGGTGCGTTCATAGGTTCATGGGTGACTACTAGGCTAACTGCACTAAAAGGGCAATTTAAGCTGAGCCCATAACCCAAGGATAGAATCAAACCCTGCACATTGTGTCTAGGAGGTGAAGACCTTGTGTTTTACATTGTGAACAGATTTTATAGTTGCTGTTTTGGAACAATTTATTAGAACTAGTTTTTAAAGGTGAATGTGTGTGTGTGTGTGTATTTATTTATTGTGGGGGGCTATGTTCAGAATTAAATGTAGTGCTTCTTGTAGTACCCTGCAACTGTCTCTTCTTCTCTGGAATGTAACCATGACTGCACCTTCTGTGATGTCATATGTTGGTCATACCCAGTGTTCCACTTTGTACAGCTGAAAAGGTGGCAACCCTATCTGAATAGTTAGTTAATGCTCAGTCAATTTTTTCCAGCTTTTTGTTGTTTTAGTGGATATACTGTTTCACTGTTTCATTTATTTTAATCACCTCTGAAGATATTTGATTTATTTTTTCTCTAAATTACTGTAAGCCATCTCTTGTATCAAAGCTGAAGCCTGAACTGCTTTTGATGTACAGCTACAGGATTCTTCCTTGTGTCTTCTAGTCACCCTTTCTGGTTGCTTTTACTTTCAGGTTTTCTAAATTCCTTCTTTGCTGTCATTCAAGCAGTGTACTTGATCACCAGTAACTGGGTTTGACCCAAAAAGAGAGTTTTGCTTACTTTCTTTTCTCTGTTTTTATTTAAAGACTGGGAGAGCTGAAATTAAGCTGTTGATCAGTGTGCAGCCATCTTGGAAGTGGGGTTCTAGTTTTTCCCTTATGGTTACCCCAGGCATAGACTGAATCAGACCTGGATCAGATCAGAAATAGGAGTCTGACATACAGGCCAATCAATTAAAGCTCGAACAGAAAGGTTTCAAGAGGTAGCTAACCTCTTGCCAGATATAGCCAGTGTCTTGGATTCCTTACAAGGGGGAATAGCAGTTAAGGTCACTCTCTTTTTGGAACACTAATTGGGAATTAATGTAGTGGTTGTGATAGTTATGAGAAAAGACAGGTGTATCATATACAGTCCACAATAGTCTATCACTTTTCTTAGAAGCCAAGTGTTGATAACTTGGGTGCTCTATAACAGAATTTGAGACAATGTGGAAGAATTTAGGCGGCTGTGGTAGAAATCACTTTCTCTTCTGCAGTTTCATAAGCTCAATTTTTTTTCCAGAAGATTTTTATTTATTTATTTTTGATAACCGGGTAGTGTCTGACTGGGAAAAACAAAGCCCATTTTCAGCGGAGACCTGGGGAGAAAAGCTCCCAAGTAAAGTTAGAATAATTAAAGCAAATAATTCATGGTACAGTACATAATGTTTCTAAGAAGTAAACATAATACATAATGCAGTAAAGACAAGTTAATAACAGACAATAATCACATGCACATGAGTACAAATAAAGATAAAGAAACTTAACATAAAACATCAAAACAAAATTGAGTTAATAGACAAGAAACATATATATATATATATATATATATATATATACATATACATATATATATATATATATATATATATATATATATATATATGGGTCTACTTCGAATAACCGAACCGCCACTTCACCGACACCCAGAAGATCAAGACGGAACGACCGAACAGGTAGGTGATCGAAAAGGCGATATTCCGACAGCCGAAAGACCGACAACGGCAATGTGTGAGCGCGATCCGGTAAGTGTGCGATAGTGACAGATTTAGGATTGGGGAGCGGACAGGTAAGTGTACGATAGTGAGGGATTTTAGGTTAGGGTGTGGGAAAGGTGAGTGTGCGGTAGTGTCGGACTTAGGGTTCCGGTAAGGTAAGTGTGTGATAGTGACGTAGTGTAGTGTAGGGAAGGGTTGAGTGTGTTAGGGTTAGTATGTGGGTGGAGTGAGTGTGCGATAGTGACGGGCTTAATGTTTTAGGGTGGGTTAAGTGGGTTAGGGTGCAGGTAGGGTAAGTGTGCGATAGTGACGGTGTTGAGGTTTAGGGGTGGGTTAAGTGAGTTAGGGTTAGGGTGCAGGTTGGGTAAGTGTGCGGTAGTGTTGGACGTTAGGGTTAGGGTTTAGGTTAAGGTTAGTGGATATGTTATTGTGTGCAATGTGTAGTTTACGTTTTTTGTGTCGGTGTAATGGTGTTCGGTTTTTTGAGTTGTTGGTGATTGTCGGTGTTGTGTGTTTTCGGTTGTTTGGGGTCGGTAAATTGTGTGTCGGTGAATCGGAAGTTCGGTTATACAAAGTAGACCGATATATATATATATATATATATATATATATATATATATATATATATATATATATATATACACACACATATTATATATATATATATATATGTGTGTATATATATATATATATATATATATATATATATATATATATATATATATATATACACACACACACACACACACACACACACACATACACACATATACAGGTCCCCTTCTGAGGATCGAATTTTTAAAACTTCGAATTTCATATGGCTGAGACCATATGATCGAAGTTTTAAAACTTCGAACATTCTGAATGGAGATCTCCATACAGCACGGAATGGGAAATTTTCTCTTTTCGAAGCTGCAGTGCTCGGACTTGGTATATTTAAATAGCACGGGGTGTGGGGGGTGCAGGGGGGCTTGCCCCCTTGCAAAAACGTCCAGGAAAATTTTTTTGTTTTGTTTTTTTTTTTTTTTTCTTTTAGGAGTTCAAAGTTTTGAAACTTCAATTATATGGTCTTGACCATATGAAATTCAAAATTTTAAAACTTTGACCATCTGAAGTAGACATATATATATATATATATATATATATATATATATATATATATATATATATATATATATATATATATTTTTTTTTTTTTTTAAAGTAATGTATGTCCGATGGCTGAGTAATATTGCTGACAGGGAGAAGACAGCGGAAGAATAGGAGAGGTCAAGAGCAGGAGCGAAGAGAAAAAAGAGAAGATAGGAGCAGAGCAGGGAGTTAGGTTAGCCAGAGGAAGTGCAGGAGCATAACCAGTGACTAGAGAAATATTTTGTAAGGAGCTGTTTTGAAGTTGAGTATTAGGAATGGATAGTAGGTGCTGGGGAAGGGAATTCCAAGATTTGGCTATGGTGTAGCTGTATAAAGAATCACCATGAAAGTTGTGGGTTTTGATAACTTTGAGCAAGATTTTATCAGCTGACCTGAGTGAGGAAAGATTAGTATAGGGTTGAACGAGGTTGGATAGGGCTGGGCAAGTCTGGTTTATGGGTAACAGAGTGTGCTACTATTGACTGGTTTAGGGTGAGTAAGTTTGGGAGTTCAATCCAGTTTAGTTTTTGTAGAGTGATGCAATGGTGAGACCTATGGGGAAGGTTAGTGGCAAATTTGGCGATTTTATTATAACAAGCTTCTAGGCTATTCAAGACAGATTTACGAAGGTTTGTGAAGACTTGACAATAGTAGAGAAGGGTGGACAGGAGGCGAGTCCTGACAGTGGCTATCCTAGCATGTTTAGATAGATATGGTTTAGCCCTGTACAGAGCACCTAATTTTATGTGGACTTTTTTGACTGTTAAAGCAATATGTCCGTCAAAGTTTAGGTTGCAGTCTAGGGTAACACCAAGGAGTTTAGTTTGTTCGACAGATTCAACTTTTGTGCCATTGAAGGTGAAGATAGAGAGATATGTTTGTTGGTTTTTATTGGCGGAATTGGAAAATACCATAAGTTTAGCTTTGTTAGGATTTAAAATGAGTTGGTGGTCTGATAGGTATTTTTCGATGTTATTTGGGGCGGTCAGACTTTACTTGGAGCTCATTTAAGGAATGGTGGAGCAAATAAGGGAAGCATCATCTGCATATTGAATGATGGAGCCAAGTGTAGCTGCAGTACAGAGATCATTAGTAAAGATAATAAAGAGAAGTGGGCCTAAGATAGAGCCTTGCGGGATGCCAACAGTGATGGGTAAAAGGGGTGAGAGTTTGTATTCCCATATGGTGGCTTGTTTACAGTTGGAGAGGTAGCTGTGGAACCAGTGTAGAGTATTGGAGCTGAAGTTGAGAGAGGCAAGTCTGTTGAGGAGTATTTAGTGGGATACAGTGTCAAAGGCTTTTGACATATCAAGGAAGGTGGCAGGGACAAGGTGTTTATTGTTTTTGAGGTGGTTTACAGTACTGGTGAAACTTAGAGCGGTGTTAGTACTATGTTTGGGGCGGAAACCATGCTAAGTAGAAGATAGAAGGTTGTGTGTTAGAAGGTAGTCTAATATCTGTTTATGTAGGCATTTTTCTAAGATTTTGGCAAGTGGTGAAATTATAGCTATAGGCCTATACTTAGAAAGGTCAGTGGAGGACCCTCCTTTGTGCAGGGGTATACTATGAGATATTTTCCAAAGAAGGGGGGCATACTGTTCAGAAATAGAGTGGTTACTAAGCATAGATATAGGATAAGAGATTGATGTAGCAGGGAGTTTCAGAAATTCACCAGGTAACTGATCTGCAGCAAGAGTACATGGTTTTATTATAATTAAGAGGTTTTGTATATAACTAGTATGGATTGGTTTAAAAGAGAAAGAAGGAGTATTGAGGTCAGTGGGGGGAGGTGGTATGGAAAGTGCGGAATTGGCAGTATTGTTAAGCAATGAGATGATGGAGATGATGAAATGGCTACTGAATTGTGTAGCTATACAGTCTGTAGAGCAGCTAGTTGTTGGGGCTGGAGTGGATGGTTTTCCTGGGTTTAGGAGGAGGTTGACTGAATGCCAGAATATTTGGGGGTTGTTTTGGTATTTTAGTTGGCATGTTTGGAAGCAAGTCTTTTTGTCATGTCTAATTTGGTTTTTGGCCTGGGTTCTGAGCTGTCAGTAGGTTGCATAATTCTTATTTTTGTCTTTGCGGTAGCGAGCCCAGCACGATCATTTGCCTCTGTTTTGCATCTTTCACCATTTATTTATTTTTTTGGCAATAAGCTTGACTTTGATTGATCCTGGTGTTATTCTTGACGAGTGACCAAAATGTATGGACAAAGTGTCAACCATGATCAAGACGTCTCGTTTCCATTTGAAGTATTCTGTAGTTCAGACCGCCTGATGATCTCTCAGTTGTATATGCCTTGGTGTCTTTTTATCTTAATAACTGTATCACCCTTTACCTTGAGCCACTCGAGAAAGAAACAGACTGGTTACAGTGAGTTTCATCACACAGTGGTATGTATGACTGTCAGCATATCTGTCATGTTATTCAAAGACTGCGCTGACTTCCTATCTGTTTTTGGATTCTACTTAAATTTTGGGTGGTGATTTTTTTTTTTCCTAGCCTTACATGACTTCCGTTCCTTATACATGAGCAAAACAAGCTAGTAACTGGAACCATGAGCAGCGATAAACAGTAGTTAATTAAAAATTTCCAAGTCCACAACTTACTTGAAAAGTTGCCTTTTTAAAAGTAATAGTGGTTTATTCCAAGAGTTTAAAATCCATAATGTAGTTAGAAGTGCTTATTCCATAAGCTTGCTTGCTCCACAAAGTACTGAAAAAGCTGCAAGTGCAGAAGACACTTTCACCCAGATAGACTTCATTAGACAAAGAAACTGAGCAACACGTTGCACTTAGCTTATATAATGATTATGATTATATAAGTTAAGCGCAATGTGTTGGTCAGTTGCTACTTTCTGGACTTGAAACTTGTGGAATAAGCACTTCTAACTACATTATGGATTTTAAACTCTTAGAATACAGAACTATTACTTTTACTAAAATTTTCCTATTACTTTTAAAAAAGCAGCTGTTCAGGTAAGTTGTGCACTTGGAATTTTTTGAATTTACTGTTATCCCTGCTCATGGTTCCAGTTACTTTTTTGCTTTGCTAGTCTTCCCTTACTAGTAACAGACTTGTCACTGCACTAATACTGTTGTTTTACTTTTCCTTTTACATGAGAGTTACAAGTTCATTATTACCCACCTTTGGCCACGCGTTCAGCAGGGCCCACCTGTGGCTTGAAATTTCTGAAGTGTGGCTGTTCACATATCAGGCCCCACGTGGTGTCTTTGGAACAGTCCCATAATAAAGACTTCTCTTTTTGACCGTACTTTTAATAATGACCCATTAAATTCACATTTATTTCAGTCACAGTTCATTAGTATTTATATCTGCTCTTACATGTTATGCCTGTACTGCTTAACCATCTTAGTAAAACTCATAGTGAAGCAGAAGTTGAGGGGGGAGTTCTTATTTGGAAAATATAAGTGACATTGTTGACAGAGTGAAACTGCCAACTCTGGATTTCAGAAATAATGACAATTAGTACTTGATCTAAACAGCTTCACAGCATCTGTTGAAGTCAAAGGCAATAAAGTTTAGTTTACACGTGCTTGTTCCCTTCTTGCATCCCTATGTCTATTCTGTACACTGTGGTCTAGTTTTAGGAAGAACAAGTCTATTATGATTCCACTATTGCTTCTGATATTATCAAAGAAACCTTAGTGCAGTAGTCCTTACCTGTTCATCCAAAGATTGTGGCATTCTCTTACCTACTGCTTGACTAAACACTACAGCCTAGCTGCACTCACTATCTTGTTCTGTGTGTAGTACAGCTGGGCACTGTACTACTCCCTACGATTACCTGAAATATCACCCTGTGGCTGACAAATGTGTGGAAAGAATGCAATTTTGCAAAGGACACTGATACCACTAATATGTCAGGGATATTGAAGCACTGTCTTTATGATCAAAAAGGGTGCCCTAATATGAGGACTGGCATTACGGGTCTATATCAGAACATCTACGTATTACTACATCAAATGTTCTAATATCGAAACATTTCAATCGAAACATCGAATACTCAGAACAGCAAATTTTTTCCCTGGGAAAAAAATTGCTGTTCCAACAAACATACACACAACACAAGCACACCAAAATACATAATCCACACATATACACTTCACAAAACCTTACACTAAACCATACATACACTACTAGCTATCCACTTACTTTAACCCAACCCTAAGGTCCCTAACGCACACTCACCTTTATTCGCACACTTACCTTAACCCGGTCTGTCGCCTTCGCTCCACAGTCGAGGAAATAGCAAAGCTGCAGAAACGGCCCAACGAATACTTTCCCTAGGAAAGTATTTGATATTCTGCAGCTTCGCTATTTTCAGCGTTCGATGTAAAGAGTTCGATATTAGAACATTCAAAGTAGTAATATTTCGATGTTCTAATATAGATCCAGCATTACTGCCTCACCCAATCTTGGGGTAGGGATATTGAGGCATCTCTGGCACACAAGGCTGAGACTCAGTGGGAACATCAGGTATTACCTAGTGGAGTTTGAGTCAGTCAAACACATACTGGTGTGGTGCACTTTGCACTAGGTAACCGAGGGTAACAATGTGTGGAGGCTCACCTCTCCTCAGAAGACAACAGCAGCATATGTTCAGAGAAGCTTTTTAGAGAAACATTCTTAGGGGAAAGTATAGGCTACCCTTCAGGACAAGCAAGCTGGCTCATTCCCTGTCAGGAACTAAGGGGTAACCCAGATTCGCAGAAGCAAAGAAAGGGGAGTATGCCTCTCAACTAGCTCATGAATGCCTGACTCCCAACCCCTTGGAAGTTATGGACTGAATGGTTGCCAGTAGTGGGGCCAACAGGCAATGTCTTGGGGGAGCAAACAACTCCTCTGTAATAATGCTATGACTGCATATCTTCATATATGCCTGAACACCAGCTATCCTTCTCATGCAGCTCTTTTCTTTCAGTGACTAACGACTCATGAAGTGATCTGTTTTGAGATGCTGTGTGCATATCCCATAATGAAGAAACCACTTTGTCTTGTTAATCTTTTTCTGTTCTTCTCACAAGGGTTTTCCCTGCTCTGTCCCTACATCATGTTATTCACTGATCGACAGTCACACTGCATACTGCTGGTACCCCGCATGCTGCTCAGCATAACAGCGTACAATATTCCTGCTGTATAAGCTTCACTTTAACATGTGACCTCACAGCTGTGGCAAATACAACACAAAGTTACATGTACTTATGAGTTATAGTCCTGTATACTTTGCTTTTTCCTGGTTTACATTAAGTATGGAAATGAAGCTTGGACTAGTGTACCCTCCCTGCATTCTGTTTTAAATACCTAAATAGATCCAAATACAGAAAACAAAAAATACAGATGGTTTCAAACTGCTACTTATATTAAGAACAAAATCTAAAATAAAAGCACAACATTATACTGACTACAGAAATCATGTATTTTAAATGTGAACTGTTGCACTGCTTACCTCCTCTAACATCTCCATCTCATCCATCAATTGCTGTGTTTCTTCCTTTACAGCCATGAGGAAATCTGTTACGGACTGACGGGGGTGTATTCCCTTTTCAAAGCGATTATACATACCTCTCCAGAACCTGCAGCAGAAAAGCACTGTTTTCTAGTTGACATTTAGAAAATGTTACTTTAATATACTTAAAGAAATAATAGTAACCAAAAGTAATGCGCCCAGTAGTCATCAAGGAAAACCGAACAGTCCAAATTCTGGATTTTGGATTTTTCAATTTGAGGAGGTTCTGGGGAAGATTCAGTTTTGAGTTACTGTAGACAAGAAAGAAGGCCAGCTGGAGGTTATCTGTATGAGAGAAGGGTCTAACTCTTGACAGGAGAAGCCAGCTAGGCTTAGTATTGTTGACAAGTAAAGGTATATATAGACCTCTTCAAGCATGTGAATTATCCTTGTTCTGATGAAGTCATTGTCTATGATGAAAGCGCTTAACAACTAATGGATTTTGCTGGTGTTTGATTCAAATAAAGTGGAGTTTTCCTTGATGGTTACTGGGTGCATTATTTTTGGTTACTAGTATTTTTTTCGTGCATCCTGGAACTTTTTATCACATAAAGAAATAAACCAGTTGTGCGCACACAATGGTAATTCATTTTGTACTTGAACAAAAACAAAATTCTGAACTTGAGTGACACTTTTTCTTTATATCTTTGGGTTTACTTCGGTAGACCGAAATTTCACTTACTTGAAATCCATATCACTGTGACGAAAAGGCTACCAGCACTAGAACACCGACCTCCCGGAACACAGACTTACCACTCCAGGGGTGTGGGAGGCAAAGCCCCCCACATGGGTGGGTTTGCTTTCTTTCACTTTACGTTTTTTTACAGGATGGCCAACTGTTTACTTACCATATGTTTAATTTCAGAACTAAACAGAAAGCGCCTGTAGTTTGTGTTGTAATACGTTGGGCAAGCTGCCATCACAAACAATAACTCAACCTTTACAATTAGTGATTATCACTGTTTAAAATAGTTATGCAAAAACGTAACCATATCATGGGGGGTTATGATTAAGCCTCTGATCACAACTAGGTTGTTAGGTGACAGAGACAGGTGTGTCAAAAACTTCTCCTTCAGAATGAAACTTGGGAGGTGAATCTTTATATCCATGTTGAAGACACCTAACAATATGGGTTATGATTAGGGACCCATATTTGTAATGCTTTACCTGCGCCCATATATTACAAAACTCGAGAAAAAAGTGTAGTAAGCACACTTACCACTGCCACAGGGTGAACGTCCACCACTGAAAAATGTTGGGAAACAGTTATACACTTCTGACTTTTTTAAGAAAAAAACTCCCCAAGTGTTTAATAGCCTCCCGATGCTCTGGACAAAAAAACATGTTCATAGGTTCATAGGTTCATACTAGGCTATCTGCCCTAGGGCATTTATAAGCCTAGCCAGAGTGTGTGTGGCTTTCACCACCCCTTAGGATGAGAATACTATACCCATTAGTTTGCTGTGCCTCTGTCCAGCAGTGACACAGAGATGATTCCCGGGGTAAACCTACGATCTCCCATCCACTCGTCAAGATTTCTCTTGAACAGAGTCACATGGACTGGGATTCTGTTCCATAGTGTAGGGAGTCTCTGGATGATGAATCTGTCCCTCCAGCACGTCCTATTTATATCCGTGTTGAGGTTTAAGTCTCTTGCTCTCGTGGCTCTGGTGGATTTGGATTTTTTGAGGTGGAGCATGTCCATTAATTCCGGGTTGGACATGGCCTTGTATGTCAGGCACAGATCACCTCTGAGCAGACGGTATGCGACTGAATAGAGCTGGAGTTTCTTCAGTCGGGCATCGTATGACATATGTTTGAGCCCCTTTATCCTTTTGGTGAGGAACCTTTGGGGTCTTTCCAACTGCTGCAGGTGTCGGGTAAGGTACATTCGAATGGGGCGTTGTACTCAATCATTGGTCTGATAAGTGAAGAGTACAGGGGTACAATGACCTCTCCTGATCTGGATGTGAATCCCTTCATGATCAGGTGGGCAATGTAGAAGGTCTTCCTAACCACTTTGGCAATGTGAGTGTCAAAAGAGAGGTTACTGTCAACTTGGGTCCCCAGGTCCCTGATAACTTCTTCCATGTTTAATGGATTACCACCTATGTGGTAATTAGGGTTACCTTGTTTTTCCCAAAGGGTATGACTATACATTTTTGGCATTTAGCTTAAGGCCATGGCTCTGGCACCAGTTATCCATTTCTATGAGACCTCTGGAGGATGTCTGTGTCTGATGGAGTGTAAATTATGGTGCCCAGTTTGCAGTCATCTGCAAATTTTGTCAGCCACACTACCCCTAGGTTTGCCTGCACTTCAGTAAAATAAATGCCGAACAAGAGGGGCCCAGGACTGAGCCCTGTGGGACACCGCCGTGACCGGCTTAGAGTCTGACATGGCACCAGCAACTCTAACCCTGTGTGTTCTGTCCTTGAGCCAGTTTGCAACCCATCTTGTGACATATGAGTTTACATCGAAGCTGGTGAGCTTTTCTATGATGCCCGAGTGGGGTATTGTGTTGAACGCTTTTGCTAGGTCAAGGTAGGCTGTGTGATCTGCCTTACCCTCATCAATGGCCTTAGTGACTGTTTCGAAAAAGTCGACCAAGTTCAAGAGGCAGGATCTGCCCTTGACAAAGCCAAATTGGGTAGGATCCAGTGTCTGTAGGTCCCCAATGTCTTTATTTATGAGTTTCATTATGATCCTCTCCATAGCTTTGCAGACAAGGCTCGTCAAGCTTATGGGGCGGTAATTTCCAGGGTCCGTAGAAGCACCGCCTTTGTGGAGTGGGACCACAGTTGCCATACGCCATTCTTTGGGTGCGATCCTGTAGTAAGGCTAAGATTAAACAGCAGCCTTATGTGTGGGTTTAGTTCCTCATTGAGTTTGTGTAGCATACAGCCGGGGACACCGTCCGGTCCCATTGATGCTGTGTTTTTTGCTTTAGAGAGAGCAGCTCTCACCTGGGCATCTGAGATGTTTGGGAGGCTAGACTCTGGTGGGATAGATATTTCTCCTTTTGGGGGAGGGAGGGGAGAAATTTGCACTGAACCTGTCTGCCAGTATGTTGGCAATGTCTGTGGGTTCAGTGATTTTTTTATCATTTTGGACTCATTCTGAGCATATCTGGGAGTTTCCACCCAGGTTTCTAACATAGCTAAAGAAGGCCTTATGATTGTCTTTTGTGTCATTAGCAATTTTTCTCTCAAAGTTGGCCTTGGATGATTTTATGAGTGATCGTAGTTTTTTGCTAGTATTGATCAGAGATGCCTTCCCTTTTAGGGATTTTGCTCTGTCATGTAGTAGCTTTCTTTTCTTGTTGAAGAGTTTGTTTATGGCTGGGGTCCACCAGACCGGGCGCCTGCCTTTGGTGGTAAGGGTCTTGATTTTATTAGGGATTGCTTGATCCATACATTCCTGGAGGTGCTCGTAGAAGGCATTTGTAAGGGTTTCAGCAGTGTGGGTTGTGGTTTCCACTGGCTCGGGGGCCTTGAAGGATACCACTCCAGTCTTAAGAAGTGTGAAGTTTGCTTTTGAGAAGTTCTTCACTGTGGTCTTTTGCTGGGGTGGGGCGGGATGTGGATCTCCAATGAGATTAATTTATGGTCTGATCTCACCAATGAGGGATATACTTGCGGTGTGGAGCATTTTGACCCCATGTTTGTGATGATCAGGTCTAGTATATTTTCTCCACTTGTGGGAATGGTGACTAGTTGTTCCATAGCATTTGAGTTTATGAACTCCAGGAACCTTTGGGCTAGGGTATTGGGGCTTGAGTAATGTTCCCAGTCTATGTTTGGGTAGTTGAAGTCACCCAATATGATGGTGTTTGGAGAGACATTCATACTCTCCAGTGTCTTCAGGAAGGCTGTGTGGGTTTCCTGAGTTTGAGAAGGTGGTCTGTAGCATGCTACAAACTGTAGGGCAGTTTTACCTATGGTTAATTGCACCTGGATGGTCTCCGATGCTTCGCGCGTTGCCACTAACCTGGAGGTGTGGGTATCCTTTATGAATATGGATACTCCCCCTCCTTTTGTGGTTCGGTCCGGATTTTGGGGCCGGAATGCATGATATGAGGTATAACCTGATAGTGCTGGGGTGCTCTCAGGAGCCTTGAACCAGGTTTCAGTCACAGCACAGACATCGACGTTCTCCATACTGAGGAGGGCTTCGAGGGCGTGCATCTTGAGGTTTAGACTTCGGGCATTGAGCAGTATTACCCTTAGTTTTTCTCCATTTTTGTTTTCTAGGGCGGTAGGTTTATCATTTGAGCCTTGCCTAAAAAAGGCTTGTCAAGCATGTCATCCCAGGCAGACAGACATTGGATCCCCTTAGAATGACACCAGTAATTAAGCCAATTATTAAAGCTGATCATTTTGTCTCTGTATTGTGGCATCATTCTTGGTGAGGGTAGGATACTGCTCAGGGTCAGGGTCATACCTGCCTGGGCTACATAATCTGAGAGCTCCTCTATGTCTCTTTTCATGTAGTCCAGGGTGGTACGTCTCAGGTCGTTCACACCGGCATGGACAATGACTGAGTCATACTTGTACTTGCTGTGGAGTGACCTGAGTGCTTGTGTTATGTGGCGGATTCTAGCGCCTGACAGGCAGCTTACTGTGATCTTTTCCTTGTTCAGTCTGGTGAGTGGGACGTCAGTGTGTCTGACTATGGAGTCACCTATAACAAGTGTGTCTGGCATTGTGTTTGGCCTTAAGGGCTGTGACTGTTTAGCACACTGACTTTGAGAACTATGTGTTGCATGTCTTATGTCTTGAGGTGGCAGTTGCTTGGGTGTCTGCTTTGGAGGCCTCTGTAGTTTTGGTAGATTTTGATCAGTGCCTCCGAGTATGTCTTTGTGTGTTTATGTGTTTGTTTTGCAGTTGTGATAGTTCTATGTGAAACTGGGTTTGTGGTGTGAGTGGTTTCCTTCTCCTCCTGTCTGGTCTTGCCAGTCCTGAGTTGAGAGAGCTCAGCCTCCAATTTGGCTATATAGTTGCATCTCTCACATGTATTTGTGTTTTGTGGGATAAGGAGTGGGTTGTCTGTGTACATGAGGCAATTGTAACATTGCCTCAAGATGCCCAGATTCACCAGCTGAACAGGAGAGGACGCTAGCAACTGACCCTTCGACATGCTAGAAAAAGTGAAAAAGTTTGCTGTGTAACTGAGTCAGAAGGGACCTATAGGGAAATGGGTACTCGAGGGGATTCTAGGCTAATGTAGTACTTTGTTTAGTATATAAGTACTTTACCTATATAAAAATGCTTTAGGAGCAAGTGCTGAGCTTTTGAGATACAGAATAGACTGTTTAGATTGCAAGTAGAGAAGTTCTAAGGGAAAAATTGAAGAGCAGACTTTACAGAGCCAGAAATAGTTTAACCGGCGCTGCCCAATGGTGCTCTACGGGCAACTCCGCGCTAAATCACGCAAAAGCGGGCTTTATAGCAGGGGGTTGAAAAGAGCTAGGAATTGACCCAAAATGGCCAATAGACTACAAGTTTCTGGCTGGAACCACTGCTCTAGGGACGAATAGGCTGCTCAGTGCTCCCCACTCCCACTGGTGAACAAAGAAGCTTCCCTTTATCCAAATAGGATATGGAATAGCACAGGAACCAAGCCAAAGCCCAGAGATCAGCAAACTCTGAAGACTGGACTATTCTAGTTCAGTAAGGCGGGAAAACAAGATTTTTTTTTTTTTTTTTTTTGCAGAAAACAGAGGAAAAACAGACAGTAAATGCTATAAATGCTTTTAAATGGCTAGCACACTTGAGTGTGTTAGCCTACAGGTAAAATTAAGCAACAAATAACTTTTTTAAAAGTGCAAAACAGTTAATCAGCACAAAAACAGTTTAAATAGAATGCAGAGCTGTATAAACTGGCAAAAATGCAGTCGCTAAGCAGTAAATAATCAAAAAGCCAGAAAAAAATACTTAAATCAGGAAAAAGTCACTCTTTTGCTCTCTGCTGCTTGTAGAACTCTGCAGGACACCATGAGGAGCTGTGCTGAGTTGAATACAAGCGAAAAAGCGCGCTAAAATGGGCTTTATTACAGGGGGCTGAAAAGAGCTAGGAATTGACCCAAAATGGCCAATAGACTACAAGTTTCTGGCTGGAACCATTCCTCTAGGGACAAATAGGCTGCTCAGTGCTCCCCACTCCCACTGGTAAACAAAGACGCTTCCTTTTATCCAAATAGGGATATGGAATAGCACAGGAACCAAGACAAAGCCCAGAGATCAGCAAACTCTGAAGACTGGACTATTCTAGTTCAATAAGGCGGGAAAACAAGATTTTTTTTTTCTTTTTTGTTTTTTTCTTTTTTGCAGAAAACAGAGGAAAAACAGACAGTAAATGCTATAAATGCTTTTAAGCGGCTAGCGCACTTGAGTGTGTTAGCCTACAGGTAAAATTAAGCAACAAATAACTTTTTAAAAGTGCAAAACAGTTAATCAACACAAAAACAGTTTAAATAGAATGCAGAGCTGTATAAACAGGTTAAAATGCAGTCGCTAAGCAGTAAATAATCAAAAAGCCAGAAAAAAATACTTAAATCAGTTATAGCAAATACAGTTATAACAAATGCTCTGAAATATACTGTATATTTCCAAAATGTTTGAGAAGGACAGTCAGAACACAAGAAGGTTCAGGCGAAAGAGAAAAAAAAGTCTTGTTTTACTTTTTGAAAGGGAAAAAGGAGGAACAGAAGGCCTTATCAAATGTTCTCTCTGTATTAAGCAGAATGAGCTAATGACACTAGACTGGGAGGTGTGTCACAGCAGGGGCAGGCAACTGCAAAGCCACCAAGTATAGCCTACAGACAGCAAGCACTACATAGACAAATGAAAGTTTTTAAACAGATAAGGATTTGTGAAGATACTGAATAGACAAAGTGCTTTATATATATTCAATTGTAAAAACAGTAATCTGCAAGAATAATCAAAAAAAAAATCAAGATACTTATATTTTGTAGCTCAGTTGCGGTCAACAACTCCAGTCTGCACTGTGTGCAAAGACAGAGACCCTACCACAGTTAGGGCTTAAAAACCAGAACTTCTTTTTTTTTTACAAGAACACAAAAGAAGCCCCCACTAGCCAAGAGATAATTACACAGAGGAAATGTTTCAGTTTACAGAATAGCCTACAGACAGCAAGCACTACAGAGACAAATGAAAGTTTTTAAACAGATAAGGATTTGTGAAGATACTGTATGAAGCATTTAACAGCTTTCCACCACTCTGGACTTTGGAAAATTGGTCTGCCGTGTTTTGACAGTTTATTGTTGCTCTTCTGTGCTGGCTACTGACAGCTGTTAATGCTCTTACATGACACTAGAGCTTAACAGGGATAAGGGTGCATAACAAAAGCTTGTTAAGCATCTGACATTAGGACAGTGCTTACCACGCCTGTCTTTTCACTCATTTTTAAACATAATGAAGGTGCTCCATGCATTACAACAGATTTTTGATAAAGGTTCTTACAGCAGATTAACAGTGGGATGGATCAGAACAAGTTATTCTGGATCAGTCTTTACCAAGGTGTACAAGTTCAAATAACATGAATGATCCCCATTAAACCAGTTCTCAGTGGTGATGCCACTCCATAACAGTGGCCCTACTACCACCCTTAGAGTCTCACTTGTAGGCTAGATCTGCAGCAGTGTGGTTTTGTAAAAAGTAAATCTTGTGTAATGAACCTGGTAAATGTCTTGAAAAGATAGTGCAAACTGTTGGAAGCGGGCACACTGTACACACAGCATATCATGATTTGGCCAAGGCATTTGACACCATCCTTATGTGAGCATAATTAATAAAGTAAGTGCATTATAAACAGATCCTTATGTGACAGGATAAGACAAAACCCAAACAGTGCAGGTCTCAGGGGCAGAATCAAAGAACACAAAGGTGACCAGTGCTGACTAACAGGCCTTAGTTTCGGACAAAGCAAATCACAGGTTTAAAATCCCTAAGTTAAGTTACCAGAAAAGAATAGAAGCATTTGTCCCTCATGTATGTGTCTTATAAGCTCCTCAGAGAAGAGGAAGATGGCTTTTAAGCAATCAGGAATCCAGTAGTCCAGAATTTTTTGTGCCTTCACAATGCAAACAGTCCCACTAATACGAGAACACTGGATCTAAAGCTGCTTCAGCAGATCAATAAAACAAGGTAGAGAAACAGATTAATTGCTCAACATCTCTCCCTCACTTCTGGAACAGACTCTCCCATCAGACAAAGCAGAGTGATACACTATCTGCCTTCATACAAGACCTGGACAATTGGATGGATATTCATAAATTCACTCTGGGCTTGACTAGCCTAGCCCTTGTGTAATGGTCATACAGCTCAGTAGCCCCCAACTTCCTATAATTCCTATGAATAAGGTTCACTTCTGTTTCCTATTACATTTGGACAGTATGCTAAAGGTCATAGTCAGTCTGGGAAATCTGGAAATAGTACATAAACTTCCTTTAGCCTTAGAATCAACTGCACACCTGGTAAATGACCACAGAATTTAAATTCAACATGTTAAAATTGAAAACTGCAAGAAGGGATAATTCAGTTTCTCAATACAAACATTACTTGTGGAATAATATGCCTTGCAATACATGTGTCATGAAATTTAGATCATCACACATCATGTATAATTAAGAATAAGAAGTATTAAACTCAGTGGATCAAATCAGAAGGGTCAAAACAAAACAGAGGAACCAGAATTGGGTGTGAGAAATACAGCTGGACCTGAAATATGCTCTCAAAGTTATCACTTCATCTGTGAAGAAGGCCCTCTTTAATGGTTCATATGGTTGCATTTATTCTCTCCACCAATTAACATTCTGCATATTTTTTTCCAGCAGTTTCCATTCTTAGGGACGGACATTCCCACAAGGCAATGACTACTATAATGCCATGCACTGACTACATAAGTAAGCTAATCCCAGCATTCACAGAAAACCCAGATGCCATTAATAAGCGTCCTGCAGCAAATTACAAACAGTGAAGATTTGGTATCCCTATCACTAACAACTGTAATACAACACAACATACAATAGCCAAGGCCTGCTGGAAAGACCTCCCACCCACAGAGGGAAGGAAGAAGGGTATTCCTGCTTCATCAAAGAGGCTCATCTTCAAAGATCAAGTGATAAAATAAAAATGCATTCCCTACATCGGTGGCACCAATCCTAGGAGAAGAAGCCTGCTTGTGAAGAACCTCTTTTGTCATTGGGGGGAAGTTTCAACGATCTTAACTTTTTTACAGTAAATGTAACAGATTCAAAGGTTGATTTTAAGTGAAGGATCAGATAAAAGTATATTCACTACAGTCCCCCTGGAATACCCAACTAGCTAAATGGATGAGAAATTCTGATAGGGGGTGTTTGATACTAA
The DNA here is from genome assembly GCF_019279795.1 of Protopterus annectens. Classification (NCBI taxonomy): domain Eukaryota; kingdom Metazoa; phylum Chordata; order Ceratodontiformes; family Protopteridae; genus Protopterus; species Protopterus annectens. Next base: position 674,644,269 of record NC_056729.1, read on the forward strand.
CTCAGAAAGAGCATGACATGTTATAAGGGTCCACAGAGCTGACGTTTTTGGTTTTGAAGAGTGCTTTTAGTATCTGTTCAGAGGTAATTACTAGGGGGGTGGGTTACACTCTGTACTGGGAAGTTTGGAGGTGACACAGGAGAGAAGCTGGCAATGAATCTGTGAAAATGCTTACTCTACCAACAGGGTCTGAATGGGTGATGCCATTAAAGATAAGTTCAGTATAATTCTTGACATTATTTTTGTATTTCTTTGCATAATTAAAGAATGTCTTGTGGTTAATCTTTGCTGATATAGCAATTTTCAGTTCATAATTAGATTTGACCTTCCTCTTGAGTTCTTTGCCAACTCTTCTGAGACTGATTACAGCATGCCAAGTTCTTTTTCAATTGTTTTGGGCCATTTCTTTTTACTGTACAGATTGCTTAACAGTTGAGTTCCATCAGAAGGTCTGATTCTTAACTTATTTGTGGCAAATATGACCATGAGCTTCTCTGCAAGAGTTGAGAGTGGAGCACAAACTTTGGAGGACTGCTGAACTATCTGAAGTCATCACTGAACACAAGGGCACTGGCCTTGGTGAAATACCTAAAATGTCTGAGTTAGTAGTTTAACTGTCTTAGGTCTGTACGGTGAATGAAACAATGTGATCTGATCTGCCCATGAGGGTATGCCAACGGGGGAGGAGCAGAAAGTGGCTGTGTTTGTGAGGACAAGAACAAGTATGCTGGTGCCTGTAGTAGAGGAAGGTGCAATTGGTATTTTGGCTAAACTAAGAATGTTTCAGATTTAGAGGTGTCATGCACAGGGGTCCTGCTGTTGGTTAGAATGTGGTACGAGGTCTTGTTTACTGATACAAGGATATGAAGGAGTTCAAGGTTACTGCCTCAGTGAATTAATCTAGAGTTGATGGTGTTTTGGATAAAAATCCTCAACATTAGTATATACTGTATTTTAACTGCAAGGCTTTATTTATAGAATATGTTAGTTTTTAATGTTTTAATTAGAATTGGTTAGTAATTAATGTATTAAGTGATGTATTTGATCATGTGATTACCTGCTGATAGTATACAAGATTGTCGTTTATAAGAAAGTGTTGTGTTGCTTTGTTTTGTTTTCGTGTGAGGAGTTGGAGTATTTGCTGCTTTTTTGAGGATTTTACAAGTTGCAGCTTTGAAGCAATGGATAACCGGAATTTAGCTGGTACAAATTTTATGGCTCTGCCAGCAGGGTGTATACTAAATGATATACCAGAAGGTTCACTCATTACAACTACTAATTTCATAGAGGCAAGTGGTCAATCTAGTAATAACAATACTGCAATAGTAAATGAAGATATACTAAAGGGATGTCTGGCTCCACCATTAAATCCCTTTGCACGTAATATGACATTAAATATATCATCAAGCTCCAGAGTAAATCATGCGGAGATATTCAATGAACTATAAAAAGAACTTTCCAAATATAAACAACTGAAGTGGGATAATCTCTTTTCTGAAACGAGTTTGAAAGAGAAAAGAGTCCCAAAAGGCTTAAGAGTGAACAATTTACCTGCAGGAAAAGACTTGCCTAAAGAATTATTAGACAAATGGTTGGAAGTTAACCAAAGGGCGGGGTTACAGTATATGGAAGTGTTGATGGATTGCAATAAGATAACCCTTGCTAGCACTTCGAATAAAATATGTGAAATCTTTAATAAATTAAAACAAGTGATATCAGCAGAAAATTTTAGCACGAAGATGTGTGCGATACAAGAAAATCTTATAAAACTAAATGATTCGCTAATCCAGCGCAAATTTAAAAAGTACAACAGAGATGCAAGAGATTATCAAGAGGGAGTGGCTTCAGCATATGGGCTGGAACTACATAAAAAAATGCATAACAACGTTATACCTAGCAGTGAGGTTTTAGCTTGCAGCGATAATGGAGCAGTACGGAGATCTGAGCGGTAAAATAAAAATGCTCAGAATACAACTGAAGCATCTGGTAAAAAAAGTAATACATCTAAAACCAATGATCCTGTAGCAGCAGCTAGTAATGCTATAGGTATAATTAACCAGAAGAGTATTAATGAAGAGACTACAGAACCAGGAAGTAGTACTGTTATGAATGACTGTATTAAAGAAGGGCAGTTAATTCAGATTTACCAAAGGAAGGAAGGAGGCAAAAGAACCTGGGCCCAGGTAACATCAAAAGGAATAGCCTCAAACAATAAATGGTGCCAGAATCAACAAAAAACAACAACAAAAAAATGGATTTGTGAGGGGGGGCCAGAATAAATCGAATTGGAACCGCAGCAAGCAACAATGGAGGACTTAGATACTGACGGTTTTAAAATTGTAAATCTCTCTAAATATGTACTGTCTGATTTTGAATGTTTGGTTCTGGGTAAAGGCTGGAATTTTGTACCATCGCAAACAGCGAACAAATTGCAAACATTCAATGAGCTTAGAAGTTATGTCAGAATGTTGAATTTTAAGTGTTTGTTTAACAAAGGTAGAAATTATGTCAATGGAAAATTGCATTTTTTATAAGATAAGCCAAGCAGTTATAATCCACCATTGCACAAAGATTTGAAGGCTTTTTTAAATCTCTGTGAAGCTCAGTTGATAGAAATATTTGAAAAACAGTCTGAATTTAAATATTATAACATGTCTAAGGTTGAAAAGGAAAGTTTTGATAAGCTTATTAGTAACAAGATGTATTGTTTTTAAAGGCTGACAAAGTAGGTGCTATTGTGGCATTGGGCATCAAGGACTATGAAACAAAAATGTTTGAGTTAGCAGATGAATGCTTTTATAAGAAAATAAATATGACAAAGGTTAAATGGGTGATAGAAGCCTGTATTGAGGAGTGTTTTTAACAGGGAGAATAGAAGAAAATATCAAAACATGTTTGAGTAATAGTAACCCCAAGTTAAGTAGGATCTTTGGAATTCCAAAGATCCATAAGAATTTAAATAACCCTCCTCTCAGACCTATAGTGTCCAGTGCAAACAGTAAAACAGAGGCACTGTCAGTTTATGTAGATAAGCATTTACAACAAGTAATACCTAAGCATGTTACTCATATCAAAGACAGCTTTGACTTTCTAGCCAAAATTAGAGATCTGGAAGTAGAGACTAGAGATATTATGGTAACATTAGATATAAAGGTTTTGTACACTATGATTCCTAATTTGGAGGGGATGGAAATAGTGAAGCTTGAATTGTTAAAATCAGGTGTTTTTTCTTCCAATACCATTAGTCTTTTAATGGAAATGATAGAAAATATCCTAAATTGGTGTTCTATTAACTTCCCACAGGAAACAATAATCTTAGGAGACTTTAATATTGACTGGCAGTCCTGTAACAGTAGTAACCCTTCCAACCATATTAACTTATATGACTTTACTCAAACTATTAACTCCTCAACTAGAACTCACAGACCCACCAACAAAGAAACTACCTTGGACTGGATACTTACTAATAACCCTCTTCAAACCTACAATGTAGGGATCCTCCCAGATGATCTAAGTGACCACTCCCTAACCTACTTTATCAGACCTAAAACCAACCTCACTCATTCCAACATTGCCAGGACTGTTCGCTGCAAAAAACAATTTAAACAAGATCTATTCCTGACAGAACTTAAACAATGTAATTGGTCTCCACTAAAACATCTTCCACTTGATGAAGCAGTAGCCTATTTTAATACCACATTCTTATCCATCCTTAACCACCATGCCCCATTACGCTCTATTAGATGCAAATCTAAACCAGCACCCTGGCTCTCAAATACTACTAGGCATAAAATCCATCTGAGAAACAAAGCCTGGGCTAAATGGAATGCTACTAAAAACCCACTAGATCACTTAAGTTTTAAACAACTAAGAAATAATACTAAAATAGCCATAGTGCTAGATAAAAAGAACTACTACCGTCAAATACAGCAAACCCATCTTAATAAGCCTCAAATGTTTTGGAACAGCATTAACAAACTTCTGCACCCAGGTCAGTCTACCACCCCTAACCCTCTAGGCTCTAACCCAGACAATCCCATTCAAACTGCCAACTCCTTTAATTCATTCTTTACCAACACCATCCAATCTCTTGCTAGCCATCTTTCACCAGACACATCAAATCTGCCTAACGCACCTTAAAATCCTCCTCCATCCTTTCAATTTCAACCAGTCCCTACTTCTACTATAAGCTCTCTTCTACTAAAACTGAAACCTTCCACCCCTTCTGCTGACCAACTCCCAGCAGAATACCTTCAAATTGCTGCCAGACACATTGCCTACCCCATATCCATTCTTATTAATAGAACTATCAGTGAAGGATATATCCCATCCATCTAGAAAATTTCTTACATTATTCCTCTACACAAAGGTGGGAACTCTAGTGAATACTCCAACTTTCGTCCTATAGCCTTACTATCTCCTCTGGCAAAAATTATGGAAAAATGTATACAGAAGCAACTTCTACACCACCTTCTCCAAAATAAACTACTGGCAAACTATCAACACGGTTTTAGACCCTACCACAGTACCACCACTGCCCTGCTATCATTTACAGATTCTATCATCAACAAACGTAACAATGGCCTTCTTTCCTCTGCAATTTTCGTTGATTTATCCAAAGCCTTTGACATGGTTCATCATCAGCTGCTCTTGCATATTATGAAATCACTTTCACTAGATCCATTAGCCATCAACTGGTTCAAATCTTACCTTGATCACAGAAAACAAGCAGTACTTTGGCACAATAATCTTTCTAATCTCTTATCTATCTCCGTGGGTGTCCCTCAGGGCTCCATATTAGGCCCTCTCCTATTTTCTATCTATATTAATGATCTTCAGTCAGCAATTCCACATACTGCCTGCATTCAGTATGCAGATGACTCCACTATTATCTGCTCAGCTACTTCTCAAATCGACCTGCAGAACATCACCCAGAATGCATTTAATACTGTTGAACAATGGTTTACAAAACGTTGCCTCCTTCTAAATCCAAAGAAAACTAAACTTCTACTCTTCTCCCCAACCCGTAAGTCCACCCCCATCCATTTTACACTTGCATCTAACGATGGTACTGTTATCTCTCCAGACCTCACAACCAAACTCCTAGGAATAACTATAGACAACAACCTCAACTTTGACACGCATATTAACAGTACAATAAAAACAATCAACAAGAAACTTGGATCCCTCTATAGAATCAAGCCCTTTCTTACTCCAAAAGCCAGGACTGCTATAGCCAGAACACATCTCATCTCTACATTACTCTATGCCTCACCCATTTATACAAACCTTTCTAAAGCCAACATTAACAAGCTGACTGTATCCTATAATAATATTGCCAGATTTGCTGCTGCCTCTCCTTTTCAAACTCATCACTGTCTAAATCTTAAACAACTTGATTGGTTAGAGTTTCTACACCATCTCCACTTTTCTCAGCTTACAATTGCCCACAAAACCCTACACCAATCCTCAAATACTCCTATTCTTGCAAGCCTCCTTACCCTCTACCAAAATCAAAAAACCTACGCTCTTCTAACAAACTTCTGATTAACACCTTCAGATCCAACAATTTGGCAAGAGACTCCCTCTTCTGCAATTCCATTGGTAGACTTTGGAATGCTCTTCCCTCTGAACTTACAACTCTCTGCTCTCGTACTCTTTTCAAAAAGAAGCTTAAGCTTCATCTCATGACTCACTGGTTATGCTCCTGTTCTATCCCTGACTAACTGCTGCTTCCTCCCACCTACAACCTCCTGCTTTAAATAGCCTTCTCTTCTAACTCTGCTCAGGATGTAACTTTTTACTGAAGTCTTCACATAGATATCAATAGTTCATCTATGTTTATTGCTCTGGCCATGCCTAAAAAAAAAAAATGTTATGCTCTGTTTTTGTATACAACTAATTGATACTTCCTCCTTGACTCTATTTTGCTGTATCCTTCTGTATACTTTTTCATGATTGTACTTAATGTTGGTGTTTTTTATTCTATATTGTTATTTTATATATCATTTGTTAATGGCTTGTTGTACTCAACATGGAGCTTTTCTCCCCGGGCCTCTACTGAAAATGGACATGCATCCAGCTAGACTAGCCCGGTCAACAAATGTAAAATAAATAATAAATAAAATATTGCGTTGAGCTACAATTATATGATTTTTAAAGATGAACTATACTTACAAACTAATGGAGTAGCTATGGGGGTGGCGTTGGCCCCCTGTTATGCTAATGTGTTTATGCAAGGACGGGAGCAAATGTACATTTTGGATAGTGGTTTTAAAGACAAAATTATTAAGATGTTTAGATTTATTGATGTTATTTTTTTTGTTATGGAGAGGAGCAGAAAAAGATTTAAGTAATTTCATCAGTTATATTAATAATGTGTGCACCTATCTTAAGTTTACCCATCATAAAAGTTACAAACTAGTTACTTTATTGGACTTAGCGGTGTTTAAGACAATAGACTACTGACTAAAATATATAAAAAAGAAGTACAAAATAATATGTACTTGCATTATATTAGCATGCACCCAGAACATACTAAATTGAATATAGTTAAAAGTCAGTTAAAGAGAATAAGTGATTTAAATGTGAAAGAAACAGATTTTGAAGAAGAAGCAAGTCATTTGTGTAATAAGATGCTAAAAAGAGGCTATCCGAATTCTCATATGGATAAATTATGTGAGGATGAGAAGAGAGCTAGAATAAGTCAAAGCAAAAGGAAAGGTATAAATAGTAAATATGATGGCAATGTTTCTATGGCTATACATAATAGTGTAGATTCGAAAGCTATCAAAAGTGTTATTATTCGTAACTGGAGCATTTTTAGAACAAATGAAGAGTTGGTAGGTAAAATTGGAAATGGTCCAGGATTCATTCAAAAAAGGGGGAAGAGTTTTAAAAATTATTTCCAGTCCAAACTCAATTTTACTAAACAGACCAATTCTAAATGTGGGATGGTCAAGTGTTTGAACTGCAATATGTGTTATTATTTGGATGTTGGCAGTAATCAGTATGTAGTGGGAAAGAATATTGTTAAAATTCCTGGTTTATTCAACTGCAAAGTTACAAATGTAGTTTATTTAATCACATGTTTGGAATGTAATGCATTCTACATAGGTAGAACTACAAGAGAATTATATCGTTGTATATATGAACACAAATATGCTATTCAAGTTGAGGATGAAAAAAATGCTATGAGCAAACATTACAAAACCAAAAAATGTAAGGTTAATTTTAAATTTTTAGTATTAGAAAAATTAAATGACACAGTGTTCTATATGAATATAGAGGAAGAGTTATGCTGGTTACAGTATTCATGGAAAGTTATGCTAAATGCCCGTTTCCCCCCCTGGTCATAATAACAGGGAAGAATTTGTAATGTATTTAAAAAGAAGAGGTTTCAAACATTAGTATATATTGTACTTTAACTGCAAGGCTTTATTTATAGAATATGTTAGTTTTTAATGTTTTAATTAGCATTGGTTAGTAATTGATTAATGTATTAAGTGATGTATTTGATTATGTGATTACCTGCTGATAGTATACAAGATTGTTGTTTATAAGAAAGTGTTGTCTGAAGAAGTCTCGCTGTAAAGGTGTTGAGATGAAAGCGCTTACCGTTGGAGAATTAAAGGATTATTTATTGCTTCTGTTGCTTTGTTTTGTTTTCGTGTTTTGTATAAAGACAGTACATGCCACCATCAGGGCTGCTGCTTCGTACACTTGTGGGTCTAAACGGTTGGTAGTCAGGGATGCCAGATAAGAAGGGAATGTTGTTACTGTTCTGAAACTGTGTTTCACTAACAGCACAAATATCCCTGTTTACTAGATATACGAAGAGCTCAAGGAATGGATTTTCTTATTTATTAGGCTGGTACTCTTGAGTAGACTGACACTATCTACCCCCATAGTGCCTTTTTAGGCAATGTCTTACCCAGTATGCAAAAGCCCTGATGAGATAAAGCCATCCTTGGTGAAGCAGGCCTGGCTATTTCATCCCCATCCACGGTGACATACATTGGGCACCATCAGAATAGCACTAATGTCTAGGCCAATTATTACAGTCAACTTATTTTGCCTACACTGTGGCATCATTCTTCATGATAGCAGGAAACTGCTCAAAACTTGTTTCATTGCAGACTTAGAAACATACTTGGAGAGGTCTACCATGTCCCTCTTCATACTGTCTAAGGTGGTGCATCACAAGGCATATACACGCACGTAAACAATGACAATGTCATATTAATGCTCGGAGTGAAGGGACTAGAGTGCATGATAGATTCTAGTATCTGAGAGGCAACTAACTGTCACCCTTTGTTCAGCCTTGTGATTTGCATTGGTGTGGCAAGACTACGGAGTCACTTATAACAACTACATTACCATGGTAAGTGGACTGCTCTTGTAGTCTGAAGGACTTGGCCAGGCTACCCAGGTGGGTTCTTGTCTGAAGTGGTGGTAGAAGAAGCTGTATGTGGTATGGAATGGGTGTTAGTGCATATAAATCTACAGTCTTGTGTCTAAGCAGGTCTACGTTGTTTTGTAAGTGATCTTTGAAGCTTCTCAGCAAAGGAAGGTTTTGTTTGGTTTACAGTGTGCAGGTGTTGTGCTAGTGTGGGTACTAATTCCAGTATGTGTGACAGGTTTTACCAGAGTTGTAATTCGTATTGTTTTGTGTTGTATTGCGCCACTTGTGTATGGACTCATTCTGTGGTAACAGCAAATAGTGGTCAGTAAGCAAGTGGCAGTTTACAGACTGGTTCAGGATGCCTAATGCCAGAAGACTGCTAGATGGTGGTAGAGGCACACTGCACCCATGGGTGAGCTAGAGATGTCAGGTGGCATACGTTATGCAATGTTACAGAATATGATGACTCTGCTTCTCTTGGAGGGAATGGGGAGAGATGTATGATATACAACTGGACAGTGAAGCAGAAGCATTGTAAACACTAACATGGTATAATACAGCATAATACAATAGCTGTATGATGTACAAAGTGACAATGCAAGCAGATACATGACAGTGCAGTTCAGTGCAACTCTGCACAATACAGCACGATACAGTACAAAGTGATACTATACAACACTATAGTATTCAGTATAGCTCAATACAGTACAGTGCAGTATTATAAGGCAAATTATACAATGACAGGCTATTAATATTCCAAAAGTAGCACACTGACTGGTCAGCCCAACTAGCGTGCCTGTTGTAAATCTGAGCATATACCAATGGAAAAAGGTCTGGTTGCCCAGATATTTTTTTCCATTAATATATGCCATAAAAATTTCACTAAAAAATAAAATAAAATAAAATTACAAAAGCGGACACTTGAAACCAATGAGAGAGATGGGGCAAACAAAAATAAAAGAATAATCAGGCACATTATGAAAAACTAGAGAAATGTACCGGATTGTCCTTTTATTTAAGTCCAGTCTCTCCTGCTCTCCTGTACCTTCAATGTCCTGGTATCTTTTCTTAATTAAAAAGAAAAAAGAAAAAAAGCAACAGATATCTTCCTTTCTCCATTGTTTCCTATACACAACACCTACCACACAGCACTGATGTACTGCGTAAGTGTGGGAAAGAATGTCCTATACGCATGCGCAGTACATAAAAAAAAAAAAAGCACCGGGATATCTGAGAGAAGCAGAAGAACACCATGGAACCATCTTACAATGACATTATTTAAGAAAAGTAAATACTTGTTTTCTTAAATAATGTCATTATATAACAGCAATAACCGACTCCATGGTGTGGTATATTGAAGATTTACCCACGGATGTCTTTGTTTAATCACTCAGGCTTCGCCCTAGTTATTAAACCACACTAATCCTGGGTAAATTTTCAATATATAGAAAAAACAATGAGCCAGCAAACCGTAAAACTGAACTTAATTTAACAGTGCAGCATAAAAAACATTTATCCAGACCAGTTTCGGCTGGTAAAAGACACAGCCTTCATCAGTGTGAAAATAAAATCAATACAATACTGTTTTTTATATAACTGCAAGTCAATTGAACACAAACACCCATTGGTTGTTTAGAATTACTCATTCAATCTAGGTGGAAATAATCTACCTAGCTTGACAATCCATTTTTTCTCCTTAGAGTCTAAAATGGAGTGCCAACCTGTTTTGTTTAGTTTATTCCATTTAACTAAATCAATAATCATAAATGTAAACTTGGCTGATTTGTGTGCCATACAATGTTTATATAGTGCATTGCTGGATTTTTTATTTTTGGTGTTGCTTATGTGTTCTGAAATTCTCAACCTCAGCAGACGAGATGTTTGACCAATATAGAAAGATCCACAAGTACATGTGGCTAAGTATATTAGCCAGTCGCTGCTACAATTGGCAAAAATTGGATATCATACACAATACCACAATTTTTGCTCAAGAACTGTTTGGACTTGGATATTTTGTCACAATGTGTGCAGTGACCACATGGAAAACATCCGATAAGTGGTTCCCCTGTAATGGTGGTTTGTATCTCCTGGGACCAACCCCTATCATGAGAATGTTTGTAATGACTGAAAAAAGATGCCAAATTTTTTCCTTTACGAAAAGAAAATAAACACCTATCTGGTAACATGTTAGATAAATCCAGTTCACACTGCAGTATATTCCAATGTCTATGTATACTATCAATAAGTACACTGGAATTCCTTGCATATGTGGCAACAAATCTGATAGGTTGTGGGTTCCGTTCTTCACGTGTTTTGTATGTCAATAAATCCTCCCTCTTCAATGTATTTGCCCAGTTGCTGGCCTGCAGAACATGTCCCATATGATATCCCCTAGATTTAAATCTGTATGTCAAACCCAGTCTATATTCTTGAAAAGTAGGTTCATGAGAACAAATCTGCCTTATCCTAATATATTGGGATTTGGGGATATTTTTGGCTATATGAGGAGGATGAAAGCTGGATGCATGGAGGACAGTATTAAATTTTGTTTTTTCCAATATTCCCTTTGGTCGTTTTGTGCGATTTATTTTGGATATTTATTCCTTTTATTCATTTTGTGTACCTGGATTGGTTTGCTACCATCATGAAGGGACGTTGTATTTGTTACTTCTACAGCGGCTTTTTGGGTAGGTGACGAGATTCAGCAGGATGCATTACTACTATGCTGAGTTTTTCCCTTTGAAGCGTTGAGTAAGTTCTTCAAACATTGAACAGGTACTGTCGACCCTGTTTTTGGCAAAACATTTGCCACTTTCTGGATTTATACATCTTTTGGGCTCTACATATTGAGATCTTTCTATATTGGTCAAACATCTCGTCCGCTGAGGTTGAGAATTTCAGAACACAAAGCAACATCAAAAATAAAAAATCCAGTAATGCACTATATAAACATTGTATGGCACACAAATCAGCCAAGTTTACATTTAAGATTATTGATTTAGTTAAAGGGAATAAACTAAACAAAACTGGATGGCACTCCATTTAGACCCTAAGGAGAAAAAATGGATTGTCAAGCTAGGTGGATTACTTCCACCTGGACTGAATGAGCAATTCTAAACAACCAATGGGTATTTGCGTTCAATTGACTTGCAGTTATATAAAAAAACAGTACTGTATTGATTTTATTTTCACACTGATGAAGGCTGTGTCTTTTACCAGCCAAAACCTGTCTGGATAAATGTTTTTTATGCTGCACTAACTATTAAAATAAGTTCAGTTTCACGGTTTGCTGGCTCATTGTGTTTTCTATGCATCTGATTTTTGTGGAGCCATGCAATTGCCTTTCGGGCAGGAGGATCTTTTTTGTGGTTAAATTTTCAATATACCACACCTACGTCATTGTTTATTGCTTAAATGAACAGCAGATCTGGATACAGAACACTGCAACTCTATACAATACAGCACGGTACAGTACAATGTGATACTATACAACACTATAGTACTCAGTCTAGCTCAATACAGTACAGTGCAGTATTATAAAGCAAAATGAACATCTGGTCTGGATGCAGAACAGTGCAACTCTGTACAATATAGCACAAGGTAGGACCATACTGTATGACACTGTACAATACAGTACTACTCAATATAGCTCAATAAAGTACAGCACAGCTCAGTATTATCCAGATGAAATAAAAAGTAACCAAAGATACTGTAGCAACTGTGTCCCCTAGTCTAATCTAACTCTTCTCTTAATGTGTCAAATGCAGTCCAGTTTCTCTCACATACAACTGTGATGAATTGCCTGTTAAAGAGCGAATATTTTCCTACTGCACGGTTGGCTACTGAAGACTCAGTCATAAACATTTGTCATACCCTAAAACAGTACTCTCCACAACCTACTCCACAGAAGTCAGTACCAACATGCTAAAGTATTAAAAAGCACTACAGAAGCTTAGTCTAACCAAACCAGAACTACCCAAAGGGGAAAAAAACAAAAAAAACAGCTACTCTCCAAAGACTGCTACTTCATACACGTATCAAGAATTAAAACATCCTAGCCAGATTAAACATGGACATGTTTTAACACCTTTCATAAAGTTTACCTTAAGAATTTCACATTATACATAAAAAAAATTCAATGCCACTGATCAGCAAGCTATTAAATGTGAAAGGGATCATAATGCACTACAATGGCAGACTGAAAAATTAAGAGGAAAAAACACAACACTTAGAAGCTTGGTTGAAGAGAAATAATTTCTCAAGAAGAAGGGACTAACCTATTATACTCATCTAGAAATTGATAAAAGATGCAAGACCTTCTCTATAGCCTTTTCCCTACATAACTGAAGGATTCTGGCAATCCTTCAGTCAATACCACACCCTAAAAGTGCAGCTCCATACTGACCACTTATAGTCAGACTTGTAGAAAACAACCGTTTCCTGAGGCACTTCAAATAGGCTAGTAGCTGCAGTCCTTCTCCAGTCAATCAGGATGAAAAGTGGAGTGCGCAAATAAATCTGGAGCAAACATCTATCATTATGTTTAACACATGACATGAGGTGCGCTCAGCTAATTATACTAAAGTACTTATTCAAGATGAATGGCAATCTTCAGCAATGCAGACAACGAATATAAGGCATCCAAAACGCAGATTTATTTAATACAAACAACTTTATTCATCAAATTGTTAATTTGTGACATGTTCGTTTGTATTTGTTTTCTGAGGTCGAGCACTGACTTCCATGAACTATTTTCAGACTCAGCCCAGGAGTGATGTCTGGTTAAGCTGAGATTTACACATTTAGGCAATAGAAGCTGAGGGGATCAAACCTTGCACCACTGGCTCACAGGAAACTCATTAACAGATCCTTAATCCTCTAAGCCAACTGCTAGACATGAACTTAAACATGAGTAATAATGAAAAATAATCATGATGACCTTTACTTTACTGTAAACATGCATTACATATACAGCTTCTATCATAACTCTATTTTTTAACATATTTACTGAATTATCAAGACAAAGAAATACGCACATTTGTAAAAAAGAAAACAAACTATGTTAACTTTCATAGTTAGAAATATTATACATCACATACATTCTTTTATACAATTATTAATCAAACATTAAATGAATTGTTCAATTCCTGCCTTACCTTAAACCTTACTCCTCATCCTCCAAAACATTATTCTGCGTGTATTGTTCTAATTTTTATGTAATTTACTCCCACCCTTTCCTAAAGATCCCACATCCAGGTTTTATCTCCGTTACAATATTCACTATTTCACATTCAGTTGGTTTAGACTTTCCCCCGGATTTACTATTCCTCCGTACAGGATTAGCTTAGCCCTGCAAGGAGGCGGCCGTTTAGGAGCAGGACGGCAGCACGTCATGCATAATAATGTGGCGCGCTGCCTGAGCTCCTACGCTTACACAGAGTGTGTAAGAGTGTAGGGGGCGTGTCTGAAAGCAGAGCTTTCAGAATATACAAGTCCCCGCAATGAAGAACAGCAGAAAGGGGTCAGAAATGAGTGAAACCACTCACAGGTGTCTGCATATCCCCACCAACAGTCCCCATGTGTACAAGAACAACAAAAGCACATACAAATAAAATGAACAAACCATTTTATTTATTTATTTTTTACAAATTCCATTAAAGCTAACCATAGGTTCATGGGTGTGCCTACCACTTAGCTACAGTTAATGCAGCTTAAATGGCTGAAGAGGATAACAAGGAAGATATATGCAAATGAAGCAGTATAGCAATAGTGTAGTAGGCAGAGCATTCGCCTTACGAGCAGGCATTCCCGGTTCGAGTCCCACTGCAGCAGATTCCATTTTCTATGGCAAAGCATGTTATGAGTAATATTTATGTTAAATAACCCACTAAATAACATACTTTTATGAACTGGAGTACTGCAGTAAATGCACATGTTAGGTGTCAGTGTCACAATGAATAAGGCACTAGTAAGCAGGTTTAAGCACCAATAAGCAGTAGTAAGCATATGTAAGCACTAGTAAGCGAGTGTAACCCAGTTTGCACAGCGGTAAGCAATGCCTACACTGGTTAAGCAATTCTAAAGCTAAGTCTCTGCAAGCAGATGCAACAGCAGGTTAACAGTGCTTATCGTCGCACAAACCCGCTCACACTTGCTTACAAATGCTCAAACATGCCTTAATCAGTCTGTATTCAATGGCCCTTGTTCTGCCCATCAACAAAATAAACAGCCATGCAGGTCTCGAACCCAGGACCCTATACACTATAGTCACAGTAGTTAATCACCAAGCCATCAGAGAAGTACAGAAGAATAAGGTATCAGCAAACAAGTCCTCACCATAGTAAAACCAAACTGAACCTGTGAAAGGAATCAGTATACAGTCATATGTTCCATAACCCACTACATAACAAATATGTCAACTGGAGTACAGCAGTACGCAGAAGTGAGGTGTACTTGTAATAGAGTGTTGAAGTCCCCAATAAAACACAAGGACCCCATAGAGTGTACGTGCACATTAATTGTGGATACCAGGCAGATATACAAGATGCACTGAATAAGAAATCAATGCCAAAAAGGAAATAAAATGCAAAGTCTAATGTAAGCAACACTAAGCATTGTGCAGGCCAGCTTAGGAGGTATAAGCAATGTGTAGACCAGCTAACTCATTGTGCCCAGTGGTATACACCTTTAAACAATGCCAACCTTAGGTAAGCAGGTTTGCCCATAGCTTAGCCTTTTCAAAACTGGCCAACCATGGAAAAATGCGGGAAATCGTCCCTACTTAAACCCA
Organism: Protopterus annectens; assembly: GCF_019279795.1. Taxonomy (NCBI): domain Eukaryota; kingdom Metazoa; phylum Chordata; order Ceratodontiformes; family Protopteridae; genus Protopterus; species Protopterus annectens. The sequence continues at coordinate 674,659,463 of NC_056729.1, forward strand.
AGAGGTTGGAATACATCTCATAACTGGTTGTAGCTTACCCTTGCAAGTACTATGGCAGTAAGGGGAGAAGGTGTGTGCTTTCGGGAGCAGTGCTGGTGCATCCAGGAGTCCAAGGTCATGGCAGGACTCCTAGTTAAAGACCATGATCAGAGACTGCTGCAGGGCTAGTACCAGGGCTCCCACTATAAGGCGGAGGCCTGGGACCATCTTGCTCGTGACCCCACCAGTGCCACTGGCATACCCTGAACTGGTGAGCAGGTCAGGCACCACTTTGCCGACCTGAAGCGGCGTAAGGGGGTCTACTTGGAGGAGTGGCTACAAGAGGCTAGAGCGGCAGGGGATGTTACAGTCGTGTGTAAGTATCACCCCAGTATGTGTGTAATAATTGCCAGCTCAGGTACATCATGGATAGGTATGGCTAAATATTCCTCTTATGTCCCCCACAGCTGCAATGGAGTGGGCCGCGAATCAGGAGGTCCACATCAGTTGCCTGGCGAGGTTGCAATGCAAGTCAGGTCAGTAATACTCATGCATTTACTGTCATAGGAAATAAAATTAAAAGTAGTAGTACATTAATTGCTTGTATAAAACCTGTATTGTTCAAGGCAAGTACTGCATACACTACAGAATATGGCAGGAAGAGTTGCATATTGTTTGTAAGTCAATAAAAGTGTAATAGCCTGACAAAACAGGTCCAACTGCTGGACTGCATATGTATATCCTGGTATCATACGGTAATGTAGATATGCAATCATGTAATAGTACTGTAGTATTTCGCACGGTTACTCACACTGTGCGTCATAAATTGAATGTGCAGGAATGCCTGTATATGACAGGTGTAATCCCCAGAGGCCATTTAGTACAACTGAGAGACACACATAGACAGTAAACAGGGAAAATGCAGACAACAAAAACCGAATAGCACATGCAACTGAGATGTGAACTACTGTTTTTTTTAGCACACACAGCCACAGTTCGAATCCTGCCAGTGGTGGTAGTCTGCATACAGAATCATACCCCACACCTGTACAGATATGTCCAGAATGTCTATTAAAGTGGCCCATATCTGTTGCCTATCAACCTGTCCCCCTGGGAAATCAGTGGGATGATCCCAGACGTATAGGCAGCAAACAGGAAATATAATTGATTGACACACAGCTATGAGAACAAACCTGGCACACTAGCAACTCCCCAATACCTTATGCGACTAAGAAGCCACGTATGTCTCACTTACACCCCAACTTGTTAAGCTGTGGTCAAAGTGTGTACAGTAACAGAGTGAGATGTATGTGCATAACATTAATGTAGAATCTGGTACTGTGTGTGGGAACATTCAGGTAGTGCTAATAAACAATCCTCCCACAGGTCTGTCAGATACCAACACTGTGCCCACAAATACAAGAATGATATGTAGTTGTTCTGAATAATGAGGTATTACACATCACTGTCACCCACACTGTCCTACAAGGCTTTTGACACCATTCCCCATTCTGGAATTATAGTTAAGCTCACTAAACTAGGTAGAAATCTCTACATCACAAGATGGGTTGCCAAATGACTCACTGACAGAACCCACACTGTAAAAGTTGCAGACTCCAAATCTGACCTCAAAGCAGTGACAAGTGGAGTACCACAGGGATCCGTCCTGGGACCTTTCCTGTTTGGTATCTACTTCTCTGAAGTACAGGCTAATACAGAAGGCCTCTGGCTAATGAAATTTGCAGATGACTGCAAACTAGGAGCCATAGTCAAATCCCGAAATGATATGGACATCCTACAGATGGGCCTCGCTGAGACAGATGCCTGGTGTCAGAGCCATGGCCTCAAGCTCAATGCCAAAAAGTGCAGTGTCATCCCCTTTGGTAAAAACCCTGTACCCATGAACTACCACATAGGCAGCAATCTACCTAACACCGAATGCGTGATAAGAGACCTTGGGACCCAGGTGGACAGTAGTCTCTCCTTTGATAGTCAAATCGCCACAGTAGTCAGGAAGTCCTTCTACATGGCACACCATCATAAAAGGGTTTTCACCCAGGAAAAAAAAAGGTAATTGTTCCCCTCTACTCGACACTCATTAAACCCATTACAGAGTACAACGCCCCTTTTGGAATGTACCTCACAAGACATCTGCAGCAGCTGGAAAGGCCACAGATGTACAATAAACAGGACATGCTGGAAGGATAGATTCCTGTCCCAGAGACTTCCCATACTCTGGAACAGGCTACCTATCTATGTCAAGCAAAGTTCTTCATTAGCACTCTTCAAGAAAAATCTTGATAAGTGGATGGAAAATATGAAATACACCCCGGGGATCACTTCTGTGTCTCTGCTTGACAGTGGCACAGGAAAATAACTTTCTTGGGTGGTGTAAGCCAGGGAACCTTGTTGGCTAGGCTTACGGAGGCCCTTGGGCCAATAGCCTAATACCTACCTATGAACCTATAAGCAGTAAACGGGTTTAAACCTGTTTGCGCAGGGGTAAGCAATGCCTACACAGGTTAAGCAATATAGAAGCTAACAGAGTATGACACTGTAACCAGACGTTAGCAGTGCTTACCTCCATGCAAACCCGCTTACAACTGCTTTAAAGTGCCTTAACCACTCTGTATCCAAAGACCCCGTGTTCTGCCTAGCAATAAAATAACCAGCCTCTGCAAGGCTCGAACCCAAGACCCTGCACACCATAGACAAAGTGATTTACCACTAAGCCATGCCAGATATACATAACCCTAATGTTTTCAAAAACATATCATCCAGCCCAGTCATTAAACAGTACAGAGAATGTATTCCAACATTTAGATGTGTGTGTGTAAATACATTACTATCTAAACAGATACAACATATGTAGATATCTATATCTATAGCACTATATATGTATATATAAATATATATGACCATATATACATGTAAATGCCTACAGCTATAGACATGTATGTCTACATCTATACGTCTAGATATATATGGCAGGTTATATATAGGTCAGCATATATATATATATATATATATATATATATATATATACATACATATGTAGGCGTATATGGACATACATCTGTAGATAACAATGGGGAAATAACAAAAACATATATGTCCACATGCACCGTTAATGGGGTTGGGAGGGACCAAACAATATACGTCTTGTACGAATAGATGTACCCCTCCACAGCCAAACACGTCCCCCCTGCAGTACACTACCAAGTGTTGCAGATCCCATAACCAGGACCAGACACGACATGGGCATCCCTAGGATACATATACACAGACATATATGCAGATACAGATATATATATAAATGTATACATATATATAGATATATGTGTAACTATACATACACACGCAGAGATATGTACATGAAGTTACATATGTAGTACGTGCACACAATATGGAACAGCCACTATTCCTACAGTTACCACCTTACTAACTGGAGACTGTATGAGCCACCCATACAGATAAAATTCATTGCCTTCCACATATAACCATAGATATATCAAAGGCTATAACACCACACACAGGTGTGCATAAATGGAAAACCTTTAATTGTGTACTATTACAGTTGTATATGCCATGTCATATAGCTCTTTAGACATGGACATCCATATCAACTGAGTAATGCAACTGTGAAACAGGTATACTAATACAGTAGTCTCTAAATATTAACAAATGTTGTTGTTCAGGCCAAGGCCATCAAGTAGTACAATAGTAAAGACAGACTGGGCCATAGGATACCAAACAATCAACAGTAAGTAATGCAGGTGTATAGTTCAGCAGCCTCTATCTGCACTCTGTAGACAATCCCTAGGGGGTAAAGACCTCGGTTGACACACTGGGATGTAACTGTTACATAACAAGGCACAGCTGACACCATCACAAGCACACTGACAAACAGAACAGTCTGTATGGCATAGCAGGCTGTACAGGCATGCCATGGCACAGAGTAACATACACCTGTGTGTAAGTGCATTACCACATCCAATGTGAACACAGCCACAGCTACATATGGCATGCTAGCGTATTATTACAGTATATGGACTATGTTCAACACCAACCTCATATGTGCCACCTACACACTAACCCTACATATATTGGGCCTCTACACAGTGTGTTCGGCTACCTGTCTGTGGTATCGGACATGTGCGTGTATGGCCTTACAAACATGTAAGCCAATAGGATAACAGACAGTGGAGCAGCATGTAACATCAGACAGAACAGGACCAAGAACAATGACATTTACCACAGTCTGTACACAGGCGAAGGTACATATTAACAATACACACACTGCCGACAATCACCATAAGTACAAAGACCTCAGTACTGTACACACAACCACAGATTTTCCAGGTTATGTCATTAAATATAACCCCTACTATACATTACATGTGTAGCAGTCTGATATTTCACTGGCTTGTTACCAGATATGATGTCACTAATTATGGTGTACAGTACACATGCACCCCTTACTGCATGACATATGTACAAAGGTTGTCAGGGTTGTGGCTGGAGGCACATACACAGGGCCAACAGTGACACGTTGCTGTGATAACCTCATGCAGTCACTGCTCTAACAGGGTGTGTTGCACCATATGTCCTATGAGGGATATTAAGTCAGTAACTCTCATGGCTGTCACCATCTACAGACTGCAATCCTCACACTACCTTCTGCAGTTCACAGATAGATGCTCAGTGGGTAACACCTGAAACAAAAGGCACCACACACTGGCCAGTCTCCAGATGGCCCTACAGATGGGTGTTCCCTCATTAACATAGCACTGACATGGCAGGTATGTAAACATGTAAGACAGCCATATCCACACACACCCTGTTAAACCAACACTACTCCAAAATGCAGTATAGTAGCACTTACAGTCTGTAGTCAGGTCAGGCACATCCCCCTCCTGTGTGCTGGCCTGCTTCCACAGTGTATATTGTTAGAGGAACACCCCAATCAATCCGAGATGCTGTCTGTCAAACAACAGATCGAGTTCCTGCTCACAGTGAATGACAGGCCCAACAGCAACACGATGTTCCTAGATATTGGTGTGTGTTTCCATGCAATTGACTATGGGAATTTTACCACAGCTGTTCCACATGCAATCAGCTAGAGGAGCGCTGCAATTTGTACAGAGACCATCAGCTGATCCAGAGCATCACGTCAAATACATATGCTGCTGCCTAAGCAACGCAGGTGCAAGTCCCAACATCCACCAGAGAGGGAGTAAGAGGGGCAGACAGATGCACAGAAAAGCCAGGGAGGGGTGGGAGAGTAAAACTTATGCATGCCTGTGTCACACACCTACCAGTACAGGGTATCAAACCCCCGACGACTATGCAGTGCTATCATATGTCCATGCAGTTATTGGATGCGCCACATAGTTTATATGATGGAGAGCCCCAGAACGTACATGTAATGGTGAGTGACATCTGCAACGGGGATATGGTAGCTATGTGCTAAGTGTAGTACCTGTGCCTGCCTGCATGAACAAGTGTCAGCGTCAACACAGCCACATTTTCACAGGGATGCACACACATTGCCACACTTGGCAGGGCCAGGAATACAACTCATCACTAGTGAGATTGCCACAACACATTACTGTGCAGGTATCACATGCACCACATGGGCCATATGGAGGTTATATGCGCAAAGGGTATGGGGAGGTGTCTGACATCAGACAGCATGGTTCAGTATGCTAATGGGGGCTGTAGTGAGTGTAAATGTGATCACACACACACACAGTGACAGTACTGGCATGCATGGGTGCATTGATTTACAGGTGTGTAGTGGTCAACTGTTCCAGATGGCTATACAAGGCTAGGTGATGGGTATACCTTGACAGCAGGCCACATGACAATGGTCTGCATTGTGGCTAGGGGTGTAGTTTCTGGAGTTGCCCACACAGGTGGGTATTGTAATCACCATCCAGTCACCTGGGTAACTATTGCGTGTGGCCAATGCTGTGCATTCCTTGCCATGTATATGTTCCTTCGTTCATGACATGGACGGTGTCTGTGATGTGCACACCTCCCACATGTATATACAGTAACATGTGAAACTATACTTGAGGTGTCTGGCCCATGTTGTGTACACAGATTATCATCAGATGTGCCAGTCCTGGCCTCATGTGGCAGGAAGTAGTAATGGACAGTAGGTTTACCCTGCACCTACAATGATAGCATGCTAACGGCATTCCCTGGTGTCAGTGGCATCTGTCCATACAGGGCATGTTTTCAGGCAAGGTATGTCCTTTGTGGTTCACATTTGATGGCACCACAGGTGTTGCAGGTGTCCAGTGGGGAACATGGGGAAGGTGCACTGTCTGCATGTATGTGCCTATTGGACAGATGGACACACACACACACACACACACACACACACACACACACACACACACACACACACACACACACACACACACACACACACCTGTCATGTCTGGGATTAGAACTCCTACCCAACTAGTTTATTACACTACAGCACTACGCAGTTATAGGACACGCCACGGAGATTACTTGAGTACTCCTTCCCAAAGGTGTATTTCACATTGGATTACTCCTTCCCAAAGGTGTATTTCACACTGGATGACACCAGCAGGATTGTCAAAGTAGGGCACTGGAAATGTAGTGAGTGTGACTAGGCTAAAATGCATTGCTCCCTACACAGACATTGAAACACACACAAAACATCCACAACCGACATGTGTGGATATAGAATCCTCAACAGAGGTCTATATCGAATTCACTTCACTTGCTCGAAACACTGAAAGATCGCATTTCAGTATCTCGAGACCAAGTGAGCGAAAATCCACAATATCGAAGCTGCAAAAGATAGCGCTATCAAAATATCAAACAGTAGCACACTGAAACTCACAGACCGGAGTATTAAGCAATGCCTTTATTACATACAAGAAATGTCCAACTGCACAATACACCTCCCGACACCAAGAGACATGCCTCCCGACACCAAGCGACACGTAGTGACATCTTCCACACACAACCCCCTATAATGCGACACCCTCTTTAGTGAATACAGCTGGTGGAACATAGACATCTGATCACATCTTCAGCAGCCTAGCTATCACAACCAGGAAGTCAGGTGTGCTGTATGAGGCTTTATTAGCCAACACATTCTCAAACTGGCAATGCCGTTTAATGATGTACCAACATTTAGGTGAAGGGGCAGCTCCACTAGCCATCCGAGCCCGCAATTCCTCAACCCTGTCCTGCTCCCTAGCTAACACATCCATCAGCAGTGCCAAATCAGTGGCCTTGTTCCCAAGCATGCACTTGATCCTCCAATTCCATGCCTCCACACTGTTCTGCATGGGGGGAAGGAAAGTACAGTTTTGTACCTACCATAAATGTAGATGTTCGAGTGCTAATACAGCTGCAGTCATAACAGATGGGTTCTCCTGCCGTCAGGCAGGTCCTCGGTCAGCCGAATTCCAAAGTCTAGGTCCAGCGTCGGTTGTTGTCGCTTCTTCCCTGACGTCAGTGCAACAGGGGTATAAAAGAACCAGCAGACGCCATTTTCTTCAGTTTTTCTTGCCCCAGATGTCAGGTGCCCCTAGAAGGAAGGCAATACATAAAATTATGGAATAATGCAATGCAATATAATCAAAAAACAGTAGTTGCAAGCAAATACACCATAAAAGACAACCCCTAGAGGGGAAGGAGGGAGGGAAACCTGGACTGCAGCTGTATTAGCACTCGAACATCTACATTATGGTAGGTACAAAACTGTACTATGTTCATCGTGCATACAGCTGCAGTCATAACAGATGGGTAGAATCCCAAAGCTAAGAAAGGGGTGGTAGGCACTAGGTGGAACTAGGAGGAGCCAAAATGCCCTGCAAGACTGCAGTGGCAAAGCCTGCTCTAGATTTGGAGTATAATGGTAGGTTGTAGTGCTTGGAGAAGGTATGCACAGAACTCCAAGTGGCTGCTTCCAAAATATCCTTGGTAGGTACTCCTCTGAGGAAGGCTGCAGAGGTGGCTGTGGCCCTGGTGGAATGGGTTCTAATGCCTGTAGGTACAGTTTTGCCATGAAAAGAATAGCAAAAGCGTGTGCAGTGTGCTATCCATTTTGACATTGTCTGTTTGGAAATTGGCTTTCCTTGAACTCCTACCGCATAGGCCACAAAGAGCTGTTCTGCTTTTCTGAAAGGCTTTGTTCTGTCCAAATAGTAACACAGTTGTCTGTGGATGTCCAAGGAATGTAGTAATCTTTCCCCCTTGTTTTGAGGATTAGGATAAAAAGTAGGTAAATGTATGGCCTGATTTAAAGCTACCCTGGATACCACTTTAGGCATAAAGGACGGGTTGGTTCGTAAGGAAACTCTGTCCTGATGGAAGATGATAAAAGGCTGGACAGCCATGAGAGCCTGTAGTTCTGAAACTCTACGAGCTGAAGTGATAGCCAGAAGGAAAGCTGTTTTCCAGGACAAATATTGCAAATCTGATGAGGCAGCTGGCTCAAAAGGAGGCAAGGTCAGTTTTTCCAGAATGAAATTAAGATCCCAAGCAAGTATTGGTTGTTTCCTTGGAGGTCTTAAATTCTTAGCCCCTCTGAGGAACTGTCTTAAGAGAGGGTGAGAGAATAAAGGTGGATCTGTGTTGTATTCTGCAGAAATGGCTGAGGCATGGATTTTGATGGAGGAGAACGAAAGTCCACTGCTTAGCAGTTCCACCAAATATTGTAGTATTTGAGGTAAATTCAGTTTTCCAGGGTCCTGGCCCTTTTTCTCATTCCAGACGCAAAAACGTTTCCATTTTGCGGAGTAAGCTTTTCTAGTTGATGGCCTTCTGGCCTCCAAAATGACTTCCTGCACCTCCTTGGAGAGTATGGCCTGCTGTGATGCTAAGGAATCTTCCATGCGGCTAGATTGAGTGTTTTTAGCTGACTGTGAAGAGTTTTGAAGCTGTGCTGAGTCAGAAGAAGAGGCATTAGAGGTAGGGTCCATGGTGGGGAATGCGTCAGACTCCTCAGGAGTGGATACCAGTGTTGCCTTGGCCAGTCCGGAGCAATGAGAATCATCTTTGGTCTGTCTGCTCTGATCTTCAATAGGACTTTGGGCAACAGAGGAAGAGGCGGGAAGGCATAAACTGTCATTGATGTCCAACTGAAAGAGAGAGCATCCACTCTCCAGGCCTTTGGATGGGAGATCCTTGAGCAGAATTTTGTCAATAGATAATTTTTGTGGGAGGCAAATAGATCTATGTCTGGCCTTCCCCATTCTTGGATTATTTCTGTAAAAACTTTTGGATGCAACTTCCATTCGTGTGGATCTGTCATATTCCTGCTTAGGTTGTCTGCCAGCGTGTTTTCCTTGCCTGGCAAGTACTGTGCTTGTAGTTCCATTTGTAAGTCCATGGCCATGTTCCAAAGTGACATGGCCAGTCTGCATAGGGGGTAAGAATGTGTTCCTCCCTGCTTGTTTATGTACCACATAACTGTGGTGTTGTCCGTTCTTATCAATAGTTGACCTGGTTGTAGGAGGTCCTTGAAAGCTATAATAGCATTTATTACTGCTAGCATTTCTTTTTGATTGATGTGAAGGTGCTTTTCTTTTTGGGACCATTTGCCCTGAATGCACCGGTCTGTCATGTGCGCCCCTCAGGCGTAGTCCGAGGCGTCTGTTGTGATGACTTGATTTGCTTGAGGCTTGCTGAATGGAAGACCTGTGTTTGTTTGACATGCTTGAGCCCACCACAGAAATTCCTTTTGCAGACATGGAATTAGTGGTATTATTGTTTCCAAAACTGTGGCTGTGTTGAGACCATATGTTTTTTATGTACCATTGTAGTTTTCTCATATGCAGCTTTGCACATGGGATTAGTAAGATGCAAGATGCCATGAATCCCAGAGCCTGCAGGATTTTCCTTGCAGTCAGCCTGGTGCAATTTGCCAGTGTTCTGAAGTATTGAATTAGTTGCCCCTGCTTCTCTGGCATGAGGTAGGCCATCTGGGTGTTTGTGTCCAAATTGGCACCCAGGAAAATTATCTTCCGAGAGGGTATTAGCCTTGATTTCTCTTTGTTGACTGTGTATCCCAGAGAGTTTAATAACATTATTACATAAGCCAGATGTTTCAGAAGGATGTGCTTGCTGTCCGCTTGGATCAGGCAGTCATCGAAATAAGGGTATATTTGTATCCCTTGAAGTCTGCAGTAGGCAATTACTGATGCCAGGTATTTCGTGAATACTCTGGGCGCAGTAGATAAGCCAAAGGGCAATGCAGAGAATTGATAATGGGTTGAACCTGCAAGAAATCTGAGGTATCTTCTGCAATTTTGTCTGATTGGGACATGCAGGTATGCCTCCTTGAGGTCCAATGTTACCAGCCAAGACTCCTTGCCCAGCATGGGAAGAAGTTGCTGTAGAGTGAGCATCTTGAATTTTGGTACGAGTAGGAATGTGTTTAGGATGGAAAGATCCAAAATAGGTCTCCAATCTTTTTCCTTCCTTGGCACCAGAAATAGCCTGGAATAAAAACCTTGACCTTGTTCGTGTGTAGGTACCTCTTGAATAGCTTTCATGTTTATGAGATCTGAAATTTGCCTTTGTGCCTCTGCCCTTTGATTGTGTGGCAGGTTTGGCATGCCTCTCATTTTTGGAAGGGTATGAAAATGGAATTTGTAGCCTCTGTTTATAATGTCCAGGATCCATTTGTCCTTTGTGACAACATGCCAATTTTTTGAAAATAGTGCCAGCTTTCCCCCTAAAGGGGCTGCCATTTGAGACCTGGTTGGCATGCAAAGGGGAAAGTCATTGGGTTTGCTTTCTGAAAGATTGCGAGTTGTCCTCACCACCTCTTTGTGTAGGAGCTTGCCATTGTCTGCCTCTATACGATCCTTGTGATTGTCCTCTGCCCCTCGGGCGCCTGTATCTGCCTCTTTGGGGTCTGTCTGTGGCAGGAAAGGACCAGTTTTTGGAAGGCCAATTTCTACTAAAACGTGGGGGTTGAACCTGCAGAAATTCTTTCACAGTTTGCATTGATTTAGCCTTTTCCTCCATTTTCCGTAATACTTCCTCAGCATTAGCCCCAAATAGTACATCCTTTGAAGAGGGGCGTCTAGTAATTTAGCTTTGACATGATCAGGCAAGGCTTGCTCCTTGAGCCAGGCATGCCTACGTATGACTGAGCCTGTAACAGCAGCTCTGCATGAGGCCTCTAGAGCATCAAAACCACATTGTAAGGTATGTTTACCCACTTGTTCTGCACTATGCATCAAATCCTGCAACTCCTTCAAGTCTGGTTGTTCAGGTTGTGACATTTTACTTTTCAATTGTGATAACAAAAACTGTTGGTATTTTAGCATATGAAACTGACAGTTTAAGGCCCTCATGGATAAGGTAGCCGAGGTGTATACCTTTTTTCCCCACCTTTCTAAGGATCTGGAATCTCTCTCGGAAGGCAATGGATTTTTGGCAATGGAGGCCTTAACTCCCTTGGGCCCTTGTGAGATGGTTTCTAGGTCAGCAGCATGGCTTTTGTATAGAAATTGGTGTGAATCAGGAACCCTGTAGTACCTCAGGCTTAATTGGAGCTGGAGGTAGAGAGTCCGGGTTAAGGCAGGCCTCCGAGTAAACATCATCTAGGATGTCCAAGACAGGAGGTATAGCCAGAGGCCTGTGCTGGGGTAACAAAAGAAATTCCCTGAGCCTTTTCTTGGAATCTGAATAATCCTGGCCTTCCCAGTGGAAGTGTTCCCTTAAGGTATGCAAAGTTTCCCCAAATGAGTAATCCTCAGGGGGGGATACAGAAGGAATAGACTCCTCTGCGTCAGAGACTTCAAAAGGGGAGTAAGACTGTTCCTGATCATCAGAGTGTTCTGAAATAATGGAGCCCTGATCAGAGGAGGGGGAATCTTCCTCCACTCTGGGCCTTTTGTCCGGAGGTGGCTGAGAACCTCTGATTAGAGTAATTAAATCCTCAGCCATTTTAAGCATCTGTTTCTTAGGCATGGGGCCTGGAGATGGGCCCTGTGTAGCTGGTCTCTTAGAGTGCATGGATGCTTTAGACTTGGTGAAAGCCTTGATGGAGAAAGAAGAGGAAGGTCTGAAGACACCTTGAGTGGAGGTGGACCTGTCCACATTCTGTGTTTCAATGCCAAGAGTGGCGTCGGTATCTGTAGTCGGGGTGTGGGCCGAGGAGCCTGCGACCTCGGGTACAGGAGACACCGCCAAAGATGTGTCGTCGGTAATCAGGGGCTGCGTAGGCGCCTCGCTGAGAACCGGACCACGTGGAGTCGGCTTTGGCGTGGTGTCGGTAGAGGCCACGGACCTCGAGTGTCGGTCCTTGTCTTTGCATTTTTTAGACAAAACCGGAGTCGGAGTATCCGACGACATAGTATAGTTAAATGCTTTCCCAAAAAAAATGCTGGGCGAACTCTGCCTAACGCTTAATAGTGCGTTTGTTGAATGTAGCACAAAAGCGACAGACCGAGACGTCGCGGTCTGGGCCTAAGCAAGGAATACAGAGGGAATGGAAATCCTTATGCGGTATTTGCTTCCCACAAGAAATGCAATTATTAACTTTGTCTGACATCAGACTGAGGCAAGAAAAGTTTCCCCAATGGGGTACTTAGCTTTTAAGAAGACTTCGGTTTCCAAATTTTCGTAATCTCAGGAGCTGGCCGATGGGCACTTGCGAACTGCTTCTGCTTCGGGCACCGCGCGGCAAGAAAGACTGAAGAAAATGGCATCGGCTGGTTCTTTTATACCCCTGTCGCACTGACGTCAGGGAAGAAGCAACGACAACCGACGCCGGACCTAGACTTTGGAATTCGGCCGACCGAGGACCCGCCTGACGGCAGGAAAACCCATCTGTTATGACTGCAGTTGTATGCACGATGAAAATCAAGGTATTGAGCTCATGGATATTTCAGAAAGACACTGGGAACAAGGATGGGAACCTACAGGACGTGGCTGTCCTAGTAGTGAACTTTCGTACCCTTCCCAGCATGTACCAGTCACCAAAGTATATGAGCAGATCCCTACCCTCAACAGGAAATGCCTCTTTCAGCACCTGGAATGCTGGCAACACCTACTCTTCCGGTAGAAACCCCAGGGCCTACTGGGGCAGGCTCAGGTTGTTCCTTCCTCTGAATCACTCTGTGCCTGTGCAGGCCTTGGCAATGGTGGGGGGCTGTGTGGCCCTGCCCCGTGCTGTTCCTGCTGCAGCTGTTTCCGCAGGATCATACTGTGTAGCATGGCACATATGAGGACAATCTGGCTACATGTAGCTGGTGAGTACTGCAAGGTTCCACTGGATGTGTCCAGGCACCGGAACCGTGACTTGAGCATCCCAAACACATGCTCTACTATAATTCTGGTCTGTGCGTGTGCCTCATTATGGAGTTTTTGTTCAGGTGTGTGTGCATTTCTGATGGGTGTCATCAGCCACGGCTCCAGTGCGTATCCAGCATCCCCCACATGGTGACCGTGAGGGATGTCCCCACTGGCAAACTGGGCACCATAAATCGACTCTCCAGCCGTCACAAGCACCCTCCAAAAGGGCCTCATAGAAACAGACAACTGGTGCCAGAGCCATGGCCTCAAGCTAAACGCCAAAAAGTGTATAGTCATCCCCTTTGGCAAAAACAGTGCCACAAATTACCACATAGGTGGTAATCCATTAAGTACAGAAGAAGTAATTAGGGACCTGGGGACCCAAGTTGATAGCAATCTCTCATTTGACAATCACGTGGCCAAAGTGGTTAGAAAAACATTTTATATAGCCCACCTAATCATGAAGGGATTCACATCTAGATCAGGGGAGGTCATCATGCCTCTTTACTCATCCCTCATCAGGCCCATAATTGAGTACAATGCCCCTTTTGGGATGTACCTTACCAGACACCTGCAGCAACTGGAAAGACTCCAAAAGTATCGCACCAAGAGGATCAAAGGGCTCAAACAGATGCCATATGCTGCCCAGTTAAAGAAACTCCAGCTCTACTCAGTGGCATACCACCTGCTCAGAGGGGATCTGTGCCTGATGTATAAAGCAATATCCAACCCGGAATTAATGGACATGCTGCACCTCAGAAAATCCAAATCCCATCGAGCTACACGCTCGCGAGACTTGAACCTCAGCACTGAAATAAATAGGACATGCTGGAGGGACAGATTCATAACCAGAGGCTCCCTTCACTCTGGAATAAAATCCCAGTCCAGGTTAGGCAGAGTCCCTCATTGACTCTCTTCAAGAGGAATCTTGATGAGTGGATGGGAGATCGTAGGTTTACCCCGGGTATCACTTCTGTGTCACTGTTAGACAGAGGCACAGTATACTAACCTCGAAAAAGGGCATAGCAAAATCAATTTAAAATGGGTGGCGAAAGCCAAACTCACTCTGGCTAGGCTTATAAATGCCCTACGGCAGATAGCCTAGTATGAACCTATGAACCAGATGTGGGAATCGTGATAGCTTACAGGGTAGCCAGCACACACATTCATTATTATGCCCTGGGCATCGCACACGACCTGGCAGTTGATGGAGGGGAAGCCCCTGCAATTGATGTAGATCCTACTCCGCACACCAGGTGGTGCTTTGATGCGTATGTGCGTGCAGTCTATAGCACCCACTACCTCAGGGTATTCTATTTGGTGGAACAGTTGCATATTGCTGGCCAACGACTCATGGGTGTTGGGGAAATAGATATGCTTGCTGACATGGCATCCAAGAACTGGTGGAGTACCCTGGATGCTGATGCCTGTGAGATCCCCAGTTGGCCTTTGGACAGTACCTGTAGCTAGTATTCTTAAGCCTACAGATACCTTGGTATCCACTGGGATGGGTTCCCCTCTGTTAGTTCTGTGTGTGAGGTGTGGCTGGCACAGCTCAACAATCTGCTGTAGGAGGTCCCTGTCTACCCTATAGCACTCCACTATCTCCAGCTCATGTAGCCCCTGGTAGGTTACCCTGGGTCTGTACACTCTTCTGCGTCTCCTCACTGTGGGTTGGCCGACAGCATTCACATCCTCACCACCCTCAGCCTCTTCCACAAGTTGTTGTATGATAGCTATTGCAGCCCCTATCATTTTGCTGTTGTATGTGTTAAACGTTCCCTGCTTGTTTACCCCGGCGGTGTTGACTATGGGAAAAAACAGAGGGGAAGGTGTTTGTGTAGTTTATAGTAGTGTGCTGGGCTGGGCTGCTACCTATGTTATTGGCTGATTCTGATACATTTCACCTGCCAGTTATGCTAGTTCTCCTTGATTACCTTCCTACTGCTGTTTTCCCTTCCCATTGCCTTCCTGTTTAAGCCCAGGGGCAGGCAGCAAACAGAGTGCTCAAATGTGCACAGTGCTGCTATTTCCTAGTTTAACTTTATGTTTCTTCCTTTAAAATCCGGTGCGCACACCTGCTTAAGCAATGTAAAGAGTGCTAGGCAGATTCAGATAACCCCCTAGCTTAGCTGTGCTAAGCTAAGAGCAAACCCGAGCCACAGGGCTCCATTCCGCTTACAGTATGCCTGACACACACACCCATGATGTCAGCTAACTCACTCCTAGGCTTGCACCAAGCTATTCCTACTCTTACACTGTTGGGAACTGACTAGCATGCTGGGGAAAACTGGGATTCACTATCATTCCCCTCATTTGCCTGCTAATGCATAGTTACATATCTCACACTGAGCCTCCCCCTTAGCAACCACTACTCACTGGCCATGTTGTCTTCTGCCTGCCACTGACTTGCATAGCAAAATAATGATTTTAGTTAGAATGCTTATTTTAGGTCTATTTTATTATTTTCCCCTGATCCTGTTTGCGCGCAGCTGCCCTACGCTTAAACAGCCGAGATCGGCTACAAAAAAATAAAAGTTGATTTTTTAAATTTTTTTGCCTGTTTGCACAGCCAATGGCATACTTGGCCACTGGCATTCTTACTAACTGATAATGCAGCCTTAATTTGGAGCAGTCACAGCTCCGTTTTGGAGTTTGCAGAAATGTACTCAGTTACTGAGTACATTTCTGCAGATTGCACTAGTCCTGCATGGCCGGTTGCACGCTTCCTGGATCGCGAACTCACCTCATTTGCATGGATTTTTCCTGCAAACGGGGTGATTTGCATACAGGGGCTTAGTCCGTGCAGGACTAGTGCAGGAGCGCTTGTGCATGCCTCTGCAGGCTGTTCCTGGATCGCATGGCAGACATATTGCCTGCTAGAGCTCCTACACTGATCTTGCACGCCGTATAAGGCATAGAGAATCCGGGGGGTTGATTTCCATTTTTTAGTAATTGCTTTTTCAGCAGTGTTTTAAGCAATTCAGATCTGTATATCAGCTCAAAAAATGTATCATAACTATTTATTTATTCTTGTGCATTACAACATACGAATACACTTTTCACTTCTTACTGATCTACTACTTTAGTCAACTGTTTACACTATATTTTGTATATATTGTTTCCATTGAGCCATTTATCAAAATCCGGGGGGTTGATTTCCATTTTTTAGTAACTGCTTTTTCAGCAGTGTTTTAAGCAATTCAGATCTGTATCTCAGCTCAAAAAATGTATCATAACTATTTATTTATTCTTGTGCATTACAACATACAAATACTCTTTTCACTTCTTACTGATCTACTACTTTAGTCAACTGTTTACACTATATTTTGTATATATTGTTTCCATTGAGCCATTTATCAAAATTACTTTCTCCATCTTTTACTTGATCTTTTATTTCCTTAACAATATTAAGTACTTCATTTACAGTTGGTTTAATCTTTATTTTTTTGCCTGCTAATAACATTAAACTTAATATTACCTTACTATGTCTTGGTGAATTTAAACCTAGACATCAACTTAACTCATTAACCCTGAGTATCTTCTCATGGCGCCTCTGTGCTTAACACCGAGCATGCCATGAGAAGATAGGAATTCCATTATGTTAACCCAGAGTGCTTTCTCCCAGCGCAGTTAACTTTGTAGTCTGACAGTAACTCCAATGTTGAAAATTAAGTTGAAAAAGTAACTGAACTCCATCAGTTACCTTGTCAGCTTAATTTTCAGCATAGAGTTACATAGTGGTTATATTTGAGTTTTCGGAGAAAATCGGCTTGCAAGTCACTCTGTACTTTCTTGTCATAGCAAGCCAATTTTCTATACAACCAAGCCGTTCTGTCCACAGTCCACTTAACCCCTTCACCCCCTGACCTAAAATCCTTTGTTCTGTGCTTATAATATATAATACGTGCATACAGTAAAGTTACTTTAATATGTTGTCTTCATGTCAGCTGCGAAGTAAAAGTCCACTGAAGGTGACCGAGACAAGTAATATTTATGCTGTATTAATACAAATTCTAATATGTTTTGTAAGTAGCTGACATTTGATAATGTTATGAACTTGTGTTTTTAGGTAGCAGTGTTGAAAAGCATTTTTCATACACAAATCCGCTTCTGTGTCAGCTGAAGCTGTAAAAGTAATAATGTTGTGTGTGCGTGTGTGTTTCTTAATCATCGCAAATTATTTTTTATGGAAGTTATTTTTTACACTCCCACATCATCACTGTACTGTACGCAAATTATTTTTTATGGAAGTTATTTTTTACACTCCCACATCATCACTGTACTGTACGCAGTATGGGCAGAAACATCACCGCAGTTTATGTCACTAGTAGGGCGGAAGTACATAGTTGCATCCTCCTCCATTAGTTTTCTACAGACAGACTTGTCTTTTGACCTTATTATCTGAAGCTATAAATTACAGGTTACCAGCTATTTTCTCTTAGCTTAACCTAGGACCAATATTTATTTTTGTAGATTATGCCATTATGTATTTTTCTCAGAAATACATATGTTGCTAGATATATAAAATATATTAGTTTACTTAGTTGTACGTTTATCAGCTGCATCAGTGTAAGGCTGGTATAAGACTATACCCAGATGCTTTCAATAATTGGACTGCTCTGTTGCTCTTTTCAAAAGCTAGTGACAGTAAGCCTGCAAACTTGAAAGCATTACTGGATGCAACCCTGGGACCTCCCATGTCACATTATCACCACTTTCATTTATGGGAATACTCCTTTCATGTAAATGTGTATCATAAACAAGTACACAAATACGCAACCAATCGTTACATACACTACTACATATGTCCCTGTATTATGGGGGCTTTTAAAAGCCTTACACCTATTCAAACATCGTTATTACTTATTCCCTCGTCAAAAAGGTAGAAGCCATACTGGAGTTAGTGTACCAAGGGAACACTGCATACTAAGTTGACAATGTACTATAAACACATCCTCCTTACTTAGCAAAACTAAGACTCGACAAGTCTCCCAAGATTGCCACACGCAGAAGGCTCCAAAACATGGACACAACCAGCAACCAGCTGTACCTATCCCAGTTTATCCTTGCTCGCTTCGGGAGTTAACTGATCGAAAGTCCAGGCAGTTGGAGCTATTTTGTGTTTGATTAAAAAATAAAAAATCAAGTGCACTACACTCATTCATACAACAGAAGCACCAAATTGTATTATTTGGCACACATTTTACCAGTAAAAATGTTTTATCAGCACAGGGTCTGTGAAATGTTTTGCATAGGGTCTTACTATGCAGAAATAAGAAAAAAGTTTGCAAAATCGGAAAGCAAGGCAACATTCACAGTAACCAGCAGCTGCACAAAACCTTAGCACATCTCTGTGAGCTTCTCTTAGCTTATCACGTTACATCTACAATATTTATTCAGTCTCCTAATGATGGGAGCTAAGTTGCATGACATGCTGGTGCCCATGGGGATCTAGGAAGAAAGTTTGCCTTTCATTTTCCTTAGCCACTCTATTTGTATTGCAGTTCAGTCCTAATAAGAGGATACATAATATTGGAATGACACCTACTGGCTGTCCTTCTGGGTTAGAAAACAAATTCTTCTCATGTCAGGATGTTAAAATACTGAACTCCAGTATTTAATATGCATACAAACTTTTATTCTTATGGCTGCATCTCACACCCCTGAAGTTGTTACATAATTCTAGTAATGCATGGTTAATAGCAGCTAATACCTCCAGAGGTGTTTCATTTTGGTTCTTGTGCATGCTTGGACATACTATTCAAGGGGTCACGTGGCAAATGTTTTACTTTGGTGCTTGGGCATACTTGGACATACTACTGAAGGGGTCTTGTGTTAAATGTTTCATTTTAAAGCTTGTGCATACCTGGATATACTAATGAAGGGGTCATTGGGGGGAATGTTTCATGTTGGTTCTTGTGCATTCTTGGAAGGGCTGCTGAAGGGGTTGTCGATGGAAATGTTGCATTCTGGTGCTTGTGCATAGTAGGACAGATTGCAGAAGGGGTCACTGCACATTAGGTGTTAGTTTCTGAATTTTTCATTTTTGGTGCTTGTACATACCAGGAATTGTTACTGAATGGTTGTTTCAGGGAACTCTTTCATTCCGGTGCCTGTGCATACATTATACTGAAGGGCTCGCATGGGTGAATGCTTCATTTTGGTGGTTTAATACTAGCAAATCTTACAGACGTTTCATTTGGGGAAGTGTTTAATTTTGGACATCGTGCATACCTCAACATTCTACTGAAGGGGTTGCTTGGGCAAAGTGTTCATGCTGGTGGTAGCACAAACATTTAATTTTGGGTGCATGTATACCTGGACATAATTATGAGGATGTTGCTTGGGGAAATAATTCACTGTGTATAAGGGAAGTGGTTGTGCATACATGGTCTCACTGCCGAAGTGACTGCTGGGCCAATTTGTGTCATTTTGGTGCCTGTGCATACAGAATGCAAACAAATGGAGGGATTACTGGGTGCATATAGAAAGTCAGTCTGCAAATTACGCTGGGTTACATCACTTCTGCTTGTATTATTCTATTTGTGATTATACTGCTCGAGTGAGAAAAAGGTTATCACTATGTGATTACTAAAAGCATGGAGCTACCATATTTTTGTGCATTTCTCCTGGCTGTCAGTCATGTGTGTAATTTAGGTGGGAGGAAGGACTCAGTAATATCTAACTGTTATACTATTTGACTGAATGACTCAGGTCTTCTCCTTACTGATGATACTGAGTCTGTTACATGAAAGCTGCACAATGTAATATAATGAATGCCTATTCAACAGGTTATGTGCAGCAATTATTACCTGTGTCTGAGCATGCATAGCCTTGAAGTAATGAAATACAGCTCATTACCATATTAACAATAAGTGCAGTTATCACTTTTCTGGGAAAAGTCTAAGCTGCTGTCACTGCTATTCACATAAGTGGAAGTCGCTATCACTTTGATGAATGCACAAGCCAGGTTGTGTTTTTTCTCTGCTTGGAGTTATTGCAAGCAACCCCCCCCATATGTGCGTCGATATATATGTATGTACATAATGTACTTGCACATATATACATTGGTCACACACACACACACACACACATATATATATATATATATATATATATATATATATATATATATATATATATATATATATATATATTGTTTCATTTAGGGACATGTGTATAACATGTGGTAATGAAGATGTTGGTAGGGAAAATAATTTATTTGTGTACCAGGGAAGTGCTTGTGCATATATGGTCAGACTGCTGATGATCGTAAAACAGATACGGTGTAACAAGTATAGGTTATCAATAGCTCAGGTTTCAGTGATGGTTATTATAATTTTTTATGTATCCAGCTTTCATGAATAATTTATTATCTGTTAACAATATGCACATACTGCATTGAGGAAAACTGATGGGTCTTATTGTAACCAGAGTGATGGTCAGATGCGATAACTGGAATTATTACTTTTGTGACTAATTCTTACATGGATAACCCAGATAAGTTTGTCATTTCTGCTTGTATTACTGTACTTCTGATTATACTCAGTAGTTTGGCATGTTCATAGGTTGGTACTAGGCTATCGGCCCTAGGGCCTATACAAGCCTAGCCATAACAATTCCCTGGATATTTCTTTCCACAATATTTTCTTCTCTGGACCCCTGTCTAGCAGGGTAACTGACATGATCCCCGGGGTGAATTTCCTATCTCCCATCCAATCATCAAGGTTCCTTTTGAAGAGGGTCAATGAAGCGTTCTGCTTGACATGTAAGGGCAGTCTATTCCAGAGTATGGGGAGTCTCTGGGTCAGGAACCTCTCTCTCCAGCATGTTTTGTTCATTGTGATGACAAGGTTTAGATCCCTGGAGCGTGTGGCTCTGAGGGATTGGGATTTCTTTTAGTGGAGCATGTCCAACAGCTCAGGGTTTGACACAGCCTTGTATGTTAAGCAGAAATAGCTTCTGAGTAGACGATATGCCACAGAGTATAGCTGGAGTTTGTTTTTTTTTTTTTTTAGACGGTCAGCATATGGCATCTGCTTTAGATCTGTGATTCTTTTAGTGAGGTATTTCTGTGGCCTTTCCAGCTGTTGCAGATGTCTTGTGAGGTACATACCAAATGGGGCATTATACTCTATAATGGGTCTAATAAGGGATGAGTACAGTGGGACAATGACCTCCTTTTTTCTGGATGAAAAGCCCTTAGTGAGGAGGTGTGCCACATAGAAGGATTTCCTGACTGTTGTGGTGATGTGGTTATCGAAAGTGAGACCACTGTCCACCTGTGTCCCTAAGTCTCTCATCACACTTTCAATATTTAGTGTCCTGCCACCTATGTGGTAATTCATGGGTACATGTTTTTTTCCAAAGGGGATAACTATACATTTCTTGGCATTAAGCTTGAGCCCATGGCTCTGGCACCAGGCATCTGTTTCTGTAAAGCCCTTTTGTAGAATATCCACATAATTTGGGGATTCAATAATGGCTCCCAGTTTGCAGTCATCGGCAAACTTTATTAGCCAGAGTCCCTTAGTGTTGGCCTGTACTTCAGAGAATTAGATGCCAAACAAGACTGGTCCCAGGATTAAACCCTGAGGTACTCCACTTGTCACTTGTCTGGAGCTGGATTTAGTGTCAGCTACTTTTACAGTCTGTGTTCTGTCAGTAAGCCAGTTGGTAACCCATCGAGTGATGTAGGGATTTATGCTCAGCTTAGTAAGTTTATTTATGATTCCAGAGTGGGGGATGGTGTCGAAGGCCTTGGCGAGGTCCAGATAGGCTGTGTGGACCACCTTACCCTCGTCCACAGCTCTGGAGACTGATTCGAAGAAGTCAATCAGATTCAGGAGACAAGATCGGCCCTTCACAAACCCAAACTGGGTGGGGTCCAGTGTTTGAAGGTTGTCTTTGTTTCTAAGTTCCATGATAATGCGTTCCATGCCCTTGCAGATCAGGCTTGTCAGACTGATGGGATGGTAGTTCCCAGGATCCAAGGCGGATCCTCCCTTGTGGAGCGGGATAACTGTAGCTGTGCGCCCTCAGTGGGCATGAAGCATGAGGTGAGGCTATGATTAAACATGACACTTAGGTGAGGTGCCAGTTCATTTTGTAGTTCATGTAGTACACAGCCTGGGATGTCATCTGGTCCCATGGATGCTGTATTCTTAGCTTTGGAGAGTGCGGTTTCTACCTGTGTGGCCGTGATTATCGGAATTTGGCAATCTTTTGGTATTGAGATGGGCCCTTTAGGGGGTGAGAGGGGGGTGAAGTTAGCACTAAATCAATCTGCCAGGATATTGGCAATATCCTTGGGATCAGTATATTTAATGCCATTCTGTTGTAGCTCAGAGCAGATCTGAGCATTGCCATTTAGATTCTTGACATAACTACAGAATGCCTTGTGGTTGTCTTTGGAATCTTTGGCAATTTTAATTTTGTAACTAGCTTTTGAGGATTTTATGAGGGATCTCAGCTTCTTACTGAGGCTGGTGAGGGAGTTTTTTGCATCCTGGGATTTTCCTCTTTTCTACAACAGTTTCTTCCTTCTGTGGTATAGCTTGTTTATAGCAGGGGACCACCAGATTGGCTTCCTTTTTTTGGAGAAGAGCATCTTGGTTCTATTTTGGATGGCACGATTCATGCACGAGTGGATGTGCTCGTACAGTGCCTTAGTGTAAGATTCTGCAGTCGAACTTCCAGATCCCGTCTGCGTGGGTGTTGTGAAGTTTGTCACTTCTGACTTCAGTAGCATGAAGTTGGCTTTGGAGAAGTTTTTTAAGGAGGTTTCCTTACTGGGGGGTGGGGGTGGGATGTGGATGTCAAAGGTGATTTGCTTATGGTCAGACCTGACCAATGAGGGGGTGACCACTGGTGTGGAGCATTTATCTCCCATGTTGGTAATGACCAGGTCTAGGATATTGGAGTTCCTGGTGGATCAATGGGTTAGCTGATCCAGGGCGTTGGGATTTATTGTTAGTCATGGGTGGAAATTAGGTGGTAGGAGGAAGAGCTCAGTAACATCCAAGTTTTATACTATTTTGACTGAATTATAATGATATAGTATTTCTACTGAATGATAATGAATGCCTCTGCACTCCATACTAACATGTATTAATGCAAAGAATACTGCCCCTGTGGCTAGAATGGAAGATTTGGATGGGCTAACCAGGTAATGCATATGATATACATATATATGCAGTCTTCCAATACATAGGTTCATAGGTTCATACTCGGCTATCTGCCCTAGGGCATTTATAAGCCTAGCCAGAATGTGTTTGGCTTTCGCCACCCATTTTATCTGACAAACATCAGTAGTAATCTGCAATTTCTTTCCTGTGCAGGTTTGTCCACCTTCTGACACTGTCATGGCTTCACAACTAGGAGAACGGCAAGTGAGGGTGTGGGTATGTGGCCATTCCTACATTCTGGACTGCAAGAAGAGGTATGCATTGGAGTGGAGTACTGCAGTTGTTGGAAGAGAAGTGTTCCATCTACCCTGAGCCCGACATTCTTGTGCTGCACATTGGAGGGAATGATGTCCTCAGTCAACCACTTGGAAGGCTACAGTTTTCAAATCACACCAATTTTTGAACACCTGCAGTCGTGGTGGCCACATTGTCATTTTGTGTGGTCTGATATAATACTTCGACAGATATGGAAAACAGCAAACAGTCAATGGGCAGCTCACAAGGCCAGACGTTTACAGAATGGTTTCATGCATGGCTTGATGTACAGGATCGGTGGATCTACAATCTGCCATGATAGCATCACCGCGGAAGATGTTCACCTGTTCAGAAGGGATGGCGTTCATCTGAGGAGGGCATTACGTTGTTTTTCTCTGACCTCCACAATGGTGTGAGGAGAGCTATGCAGGACTGGTAACATGCAGCTTGTGAGAAAAATGGAAAACACCCATGACCAAGTAGGGCCAGTATAGTAAGTAAAACTCTATTATGAAATGTGTTGTGTAAAATATATTTTTCTGAGTTTGGCAAATAACTGTGGTAAGGAGCTGGTGAGGATGCTGAGAAAGAACAACTGTTTCACAAGAGTGCTACCACGTACAATTTAAAATGTTGGTGACCATCCTGCAATACTTCTTTTTTTAGTCTGCTGGACATGGACATGGACTTGGACAGGGATTTGGAAGGCTCCTTAGTTAAATCCTGTTGTAGTCTACTGAAATGTGCTAAGTAATTTAGAGACCATAAGGGTAATTCAGATACTGTAAAGCAAAGGTAGCTGAGGCAAAAACACTTCCTGAATCTGTTCAACATCCTGGACTCTGTGTTAGGGGGATGGACAAAGAAGCTCTGCTCCGCCAGCTCCTTCTTTGTGGCTGCCACTATAACCACAGCATCAACAGGAACTCCCTTGCTGCAGTGTGGCCAGTTCTTAGAGGGCAAGAAACTTATCAAGGTTAACAGGGGATGGGTCTTACAGTATATGGTTCTTTCCGTGCCCAGTGACCGACAATCTACAAGCTCATCTGCCAGCGGAGTCACCCAAGACGTAGATGGGCTGGACCCAAAAGCTTCCAGGAACACTGACTCTTCTTGGGAGGGGGTATCAGAGGACCAAACCTTTTTGCTTGAGAATTTTGTAAGATGTCTCCAAAGGAGACATCATCCGGTGGGGATCTGGGAGACCCTCCCCTCCATCAAAGTCCATGCCTTCAGTGAGAGAGTCCTGGGGAGTCTGTGTGCCTCCCCTAGCATATTTTCTTATGGGGAACCTCCTTAATGGGTTGGTCTGAGAGGTAAAAGAACAGAGGGGAAAGTCCTTGAGGTGGACTGTCCGGATGCTTGATGGGACTGGCTGTCCCTGTGAAATAGACTTGAGAGGAACAGAGCTTGGACCTCAAAGAGGTAAGGCTGTACGATCCCATGAGGACACAGAAGTTGAATTTCTTGGATGAGAGATGACCCTCTTCACCACCTTGAAAGCAGATGGACTGGGATATGCTGGTGTGAAGCTCCCGATGCCACCATGCCCAGACCATGCCCAGACCCATGTCTCAAAGGGGGAGTCAGAACAGAGTTATACACCGCTGAAGCTCCAAGGGGCAGGGATGGCTCTGACAACCTTAGAATGGAAACCAGCCCTCTGGACCTGGTGTCAATGCTTCAGTTCTGAGACATGTCCTGGTCTAAGGGATCAGAGCTGAACAAATCATGGGAAGCAGTTGGAGTTGAAGATCTCACTGTCTTTGGCTCCAATGTCAATATCTGCTTTTTCAGATCCAAAAGCTCTGAAATTGCTGGTCAGACCAGAGAAGGAGAAATTACAGCATGGGAAGTAGAAGGGAGGCTCATGGATCTGATGGTAGATGGAGCCAGGATAACCCCAACCTGAATCTGAACTCCTCATCATCCTATCCACTTTGGCTTCAGAAAGGCTATTGGAGGACCTCATGGAGGAAGTCGTGGACTAGGGTTAAGACTCACTCCTTGGAGACTCCTGAAGGAAAGAATGGAGCTGAGGAGAAACTCACTCTACAGAGAACCCTGGGGACTGGGTTCTTGGAGACTTAGTAAGAGAAGCTGTTGAATCTGAATGCACCCATGCAAATGGAGAACAGTTGCATGACCGCTGAATCATACACCAATGCACTGTACAAACAAGTACACAAATGCATGGATCTCTCTATACCCAATAGAACCAAGATGCTCTCCTCCAAAAAAAGGAAGACAATCTGGTGGTTCCCTGCCATAAACAAACTCTACAACAGAAGGAGGAAACTGATGTGGAATAAAGTTAAGTCCCAAGACTGGAAAAACTCCCTTATCGACATCAACAAAAAGTTGAGATCCCTCATCAAATCCTCTAAAGCTAGCTATGAAAACAAAATTGCAGCAGATAGTACAGTCAACTACAAGGCCTTCTATAGTTATGTAAAGAATCTCCACGGCAATACCCAGATTTGCACTGAGTTATTGCACAATGGTAACCTCCTATACTGAGCCAATAGATTTTGCCACTATACTGGCCAACAGATTCAGTGCCAACTTTACCCCCCCAAGGACCAATAACAATACCAGTACATTGCCAGGCACCCAGTAGTACTGCTGCACAGGTTAAAACAACACTATCCAAGGCAAAGAATACAGCTTCTATGGGACCTGACAATATCAGTGGCTGTGTTCTACATGAACTATAGAGTGAACTGGCACCTCACCTGTGTGCCCTGTTCAATCACAGCCTCACCTCAGGCTTTGTCCCTACCGAATGGCGCACTGCTACAGTCTTCCCTCTCCACAAAGGTGGAGTGACTACAGACCCTGGGAACTATCGCCCCATTAGCCTGGCGAGTCTGATATGCAAAGCTATAGAACATATCATCATAGACCTAATAAACAAGGATATAGTGAATCTCCAAACTTTGGATCCCACACAGTTTGGTTTTGTGAGGGATAGATCATGCCTGCTCAACTTGGTCGACTTCTCTGAGTCAGTCACCAGAGGTGTGGATGAAGGCAAGGTGGTTCATACAGCCTTCCTTGATCTGGCCAAGGCCTTTGATACCATTCCCCACTCCACTAGGTGGGTTGTAAACTGGCTCACAGATAGAACCCACAGTGTGAAAGTAGTGTACTCCAAGTCAGACTGCTGACCAGTCATGACAGGAGTCGCACAGGGTTCAGTCCTGGGTCCTCTCCTGTTTGGTATCTACTTCTCCGAAGTCCAGGCCAACACGAAGGGACTCTGGCTGACAAAGTTCACAGACGATTGCAAGTTGGGAGCTATTATTAACTCCCCAAGTGATGTTGACATCCTACAGAAAGGCCTCACTGAGACGAACGACTGGTGTCAGAACCATGGCCTTAAGCTCAATGCCAAAAAATGTGTTGTCATCCCCTTTGGGAAAAACCTGGTTCCCATGAATTACCACATTGATGGTAGTCCACTGAAGACAGAAGGCGTTATAAGAGATCTGGGAAGACAGATTTACAGCAACTTCTCTTTTGACCACCACACTGCCACTCTGGTCAGAAAGTCCTTCTATGTGGCATATCTCATTACTAAGGGTTTTGCATCCAGGAAGAAAGAGGTCATGGTCTCCCCTCTACTCTTCCCTCATTAGGCCAGTCGAGTACAATGCCCCATTTGGCATGTACCTCACTAGACACCTGCAACAACTGGAGAGGCAAAAAAGTAACACCATCATACTAGGTGACTGGCAGATAGCCTAGTATGAACCTATGAACCTATGAACCTCACAAAGATGATCTTAGGCCTTAAACACTTGTCCTATATGAACAGACTAAAAAAACTCCAACTATTCTCTGTCTCATATCGCCTACTTAGAGGCAATCTCTGCTTGACTTACAAAGCATTGTCTGATCCAGCTATGTTAGAAATGCTACATCTAAAGAAATCCCAATCCCTCCGCACCACACACTCCAGAGACTTCAACCTCATTACCACAATCAGCAGAACGTGCTGGAGGGACAGGTTCATAACCCCGAGACTGCCCATGCTATGGAATAGACTTCCCATACATGTCAAACAGAGCACCTCATTGGCCCTCTTCAAGAGAAATCTTGATGAGTGGATGGGAAATAGAAAATTCACCCCGGGATCACTCCAGTGGCTCTACTCGACAGAGGTACTGGGAACTAAGGTCAGGTGGCATGATGCCAGGGTATCTTATGGGCTAGGCTTGTAAAGGCTCCAGGGCAATTAGCCTAGTACACACCTACGAACCTATGATGATGTGGGATCCGACTGTTTTTGCTTCGGATCAGAGAAGGTCAGATCCAATTTCTTTTGAATTTTAAGACGAGGTTCCAAAGCCACAGCAGACTTAAGGGAGTGGGGAGGAGACTGTTTTCTTGATTCTTTTTGTTCTGAAGAGGTTTGGGAAGACTTTGCAGGGTTTTGAGCCCATGGAGCAGAAGAAGAAGGTGGCAGCAAGCCCTTCAGAACTAATTTGTTTTTACAGTCGCTAAGGGACCTGGAATTAAAAGCTGAACAAATGGAATAGTGCCTATTTAAGTGAGAAGCTCCTAGATAACAGACACAGCCCCTGTGGGTATCAGAATTAAGAAATGCACCCATTTCTTAAAACCTGCCATTTTATTTCCTGACATGTCTGAAAAAAAAGGAAAAAGGACATTTTTTTTAATAGATTACCAACACTGGTAGGGTAAGGAGAATACCCTCTACAGAGTAGAAAAAAGCAAAGGAGGAGAAAAGAAAGTACCAGCAATGGCACTGAGAGCTACCTCAGGTAGAAGAGAAAGTAGAATTTGAACCTAATGTAAAGAATCTTGAAAAACTAGGTAAGGAAGGTAGGGTGATGAGAGAAAATGGAGTTTCCGAAAAAAAAAATTGAAACTGAACTCAAAGAAAAAGGTTATAACACCCCAAAAGGTCTCTATGTAGGATCTATGTCTGTACAGAGATGGCAGCAAACAAGATCTGAGGTATAGCAGGTTGACTGGGGCATTACGGATAAAGGAGAAGCTTGTGAGTTGGATCCGAGAGTCTAATAAATGCAGCCGAGTCAGATACGATACCCAGTAGTTGAATGAATGAAGAGGACATCATACCTTAGTGTTCTTATGAATACTGAACTACTTCAAAGTAGATTCACCTTCAGAGGTGGTCTACATTTGGAATTGAAAAAAATACTACTACCTTCAGAATAATATTCATTTTACATTCCATGGTACGTCTACGGAATAAACTCCTGATACATTAGGTATTTAAAAGATGGTTTATTCTATGAATCCCGAGTTCTTGATCTGATTGGTCTTACGGCCTAGTATGCAGTACAAGTAAATTATGCAACATGGTTTGACTTTACCCTTCTAATTCCAACATTTCTATATTATGTTGCAATTTAACAATGTAAGTGATACACTAATTTCCTTTTTAACTTTACTGTTAAATAATCAAGCTAGCTACTACTCAAAAAAAAAAAACAAACAAAAAAAAAAAACAAAAAACAAAAACAACAGTTCTACACAGAAACCTATGCTTTTATCCTTTGCATTTGGAAACTTACTATACTGCATTTTGCAATAATGTTAAACCATTAACACAAAATATATGTATGAAAACTAATTTTGCTTACGTATATTTTTCTCTCTGTTTCTTTCATGGGCAAGAAAAACTTAATTAGATTTCTATGCTTTAGTTCTCTGTACATTTTAAAATAAACAGAACATGTTGAAGTTCACACTCAACACAGTTCCTTCACTATTTAGCAAGTTCACTTTATTGTCTGCACAGTCCTCACCCTCTTGGCATACCAGCTTCTGGTTCAAATCTCAGGTTTTCCTCACTGGTACAAGATAAGTATTTTTCTTTTTTGTTTTTTTTAAGCTTTCCCACTAGTTTGAACAACTGACAGTGGGACTGATATCATCCTTTAATGCAACTGCTCAACCAGTTCACTTAAGTTCTAATCTTTCCATTCCTCATCTTCTTGCAGTAGTGGCATATGGTTTGAATCCATGCTTCTCCAAATTTTTCTGGTCTGATCCTATGCCTCTCTCTGTTGTTCCGGCATTTGTTTTGAAACAAGGGAACAGTTTTATTGGTACAGTCTCTTATGAAACATTCTTAATTGTGTAGGATCCAGAAACCCAAGTCCTCCTCATCATACTGACTGGAATTCCATTAACTGAACTTTATTTCCTCCAAAGATGGATCTGTCTCCATATATGTTTTTGACCCCCCTGCTAAATTTATAAAGACTGCTGGGTATAACAGTTTGAAATTCACCCCAGCCTCATAACTCTTAATGACTGAAATAAACTATAGTATAAAGTGATCAGCCATTTTCCACAAATACCCTGGCAATGCTAATGTGCATCATCTTTCCTTTTTGCCAAAGGAGTTTCAGAATCATCTCCTTTGGCCGGCAGGGGTGCATTTTAACCAATATGGATTTCAGCTTGTTTCTGGTGGTTAAATTAAGAACATAAATGCAGTAAGTCCTCTTAATTAACAAATCTTCCTAAGGAACACCAGTCCATTTACTTATTTGTGCCTTCATAAAGTTAACCCAGTTCACTTTTTCCAACTTCTCTGGTAATGTACAAAACATATTAATAGTGTGTCTTCTAAATCTACCATTTTCTGAAATATTTCTTCATTTGATACTTCAACTTTTGGCATTCTTGCATTCATTTCTTTTTCTGACTACTTCAAACTTAGTTTGTGTAGATTAATGTGTGTGTATATATCTTTAAGAAGCAATCCGAGGGCTTGCACAGGTGTATAAATACTGAGCAAGTGCGAGCCTGACTGCCATTTTGCAGTAAGCTGCTGAGATGTAAGCATGTAAGGTCTGTCTGTTAACCAGTTTGTATTTTACGATGTTGCTATTCATCCTGATGTGTTTCTATGTATTAAAACATCTAAATGAAATTCCTCCCCTGCTTGTCATCTATGTTAGAGAGGGACAAGCGACATGGTGTCAGAAGCGGCACGTCTAAAACAACTTAAGGCCAGGATGGGAAGCAGATTCTTCAGTTTAAGATTGAGAGGCATTAGGAGGCACCGCATGTGCTGAGAAAAGCACTTTTGGCTAACATCAAGGATTGAAACAATACTAGTTTCATGATCTTTAATCGTACTTTGACTTAGGAATGGGGTCCATTCCCATCATGGTATTAGAAATCCAAAAGATTTGGAGAAATTTTGAGGGAAATACCCAAATTTAACAATGCTGAACTTCTAATAGCACTCCTAAAAATCAGCAATAGGAAAACAATATGTTTAAGAGCAATTTATATACTACCAGGGAATAACACTGATACTGCTGAAAACATTCCAAATTGGATTTTCCAACAACTTAACAAAAGAAACTACATAATATTTGGAGAGTTAAATGTAGACTGGCAACTGACAAATTCCACTACCCCCACTGAATCCATAAACTTGTACAACTTCAAACAATTAATAACCACACCCACTAAAAATAATAAAATTTCAGGGATACACAACATTAAAACAAAAAAAAACAACAACCAGCCAGTGTCCAACAAATGCTTTTATAATATCAGCAACACGGAATTGCGATGTGGGCATCGTTTGCCCCCATGTATGCAAATTTGACTATGGATCTATTTGAGATAGAGCATTTATATAAATTAAGATTTTTTTCGAATGTATGTGGTGAGATATTACAGATTCATCAATGACCTTATCTTCCTGGTTGACGGAGGTCAGGACATGGTGCATGAATTACAAAATAATAGATTTTGTTTGGAATTTGATGGATTAAAAGTGGGTAAAAGAGTCTCCTTTCTATATGTAGTGGAGGCTGTTAGTGATGGAAAGAGCATTAGTACAATGGTACAGAGGAAATTTGAAGAGGGTATTCAGTATTTACAAGGACAGAGCTGCCATCCACCAAATACTCTCCATGCTATACCATATGGGGAGTTTTGCGTTTATATAGCCTTTGTAATAATGAGGTAGAGTTTAAAATTGAAATCAGGAGAATGGTTGATACGTTTAGAAATAGAGGTTATAGTAAAGAATTGTTGGATGAATGCTGGGAAAAGTTTGTGGTGGATGCAGGAAAAGGAAATGGTAGAAAAGGGACGATGGATGCAGGATGTTAAATCTACATATAGTAAGGGTGAAAATATTTATTTTGTCACCACATATGGCTGTTTTAGTTTAAAGTTAGTAGAATTGGTGAGATTCTATTGGGGCTATCTTACATCTTTGAGAGATCACTCCAAGTGGGTAAATGCTACGCCTATGACATCTTACAGAAAGGGAAGAAGTGTTTACACACTTTATAGTTCAAGGTAAATTTGTTGTCCCCCCAATAATATTTTAAGGAGTGTAACAGATTATGGAAGTGTACCCTGTGGGAAGTGCACAGCTTATAAGTATGTGGTTAAATGTTTTTTGAAAATTAATAGCTCTGTTTCCAGAGTTTAGGTCAATTTAGTTGCGACACAGAAGATATTATATATGCTTTAAAATTTCCCTGCAATAGATTTTATGTGGGGGAGAATAAGAGGCCCTTCAAGGTGAGGTTATTAGAACATATTAGAGATATTATTATAAATAAGAAAGAAAGTTCTGTAGCTGAACATTTTAATAGGTTTCACAGGGGGGAGGTTGCTGGTTTACAGGTACAATTTTAGAGAAGATGTATGTTGCCCAGTATGACAATGTGTCCATAAAGAATTAACTATTGTTCAAGGAATCTGTGTACTTTTTAAAATTTCACACTTTGGCCCCTAAGGTATTAAATTTAGACCGTAACTGGAGATTTTTTATTTAAATACTTAACTGAGTGTGAAGTGATTTACTGGTACTTGTACATAAGGCAGGTGTTTTTTATGATGTTTTACTCCTTGAAGTCTTTGGCCGAAACATTAGAGATTATTAAAGGGTTTGTTGGAGACTGGCTGGTTATTTTTTGTTTTAATATAACAGTTTGGTGGTGCTTTGATATACTTAACATTAGACTGAATCCTTACAAATAAAACAAATTGACAAAAGTAGGTTGCCTTTCACATAGCATAAGTGACCACATACCAATATATGCCATCAGAATTCACAATAACCTATGTAAACATATTACCTATAATCAAATATGAAATACAACCAATTTCAGGAAAGATATTTTCAACGAAACACTACAACAATATAACCAGAATGTACTTAGGAATACTGTCACTGGATGATGCTGTACAGCATTTTAATAACATATTCTTATAGACCTTAAATAATCTAGCACCAGTACATAAAAAAAAAAAAAAAAAAAAAAAAGGAGTAAAGTCCAACCCTGCACCATGGCTAAAAAAAGAAACAAACAAAAAAAAAAAACTCAAGCTAAAAAGGGCTAAAGCTTGGAAAAACTGGTATAAAAATAGAACTCAAAATGCCTTCCAGCAATTTAGGTATCATAGAAACCTTGCAAAACTCCATGTCAAACAGGATAAGCAAACATACTATACCAATCTACAAGACAACATCAAAACAACCCAAAACATTTTTGGTCATCACTAAAACTACTCCACCCTGGCAAGACCACCACTCCCTCTCCAAAAACAGACAATACAAAAGACTATCCCCACACAGTTTAATTCCTACTTCATACAATCATTACCTCTGTTAGACACTAATACATCTGCCCCCATCTCTACCCCTGTCCAATCAAAGCCACCCATAGCTCTTCAGTTTTAGTCCAGTGCCCACCTCACTCATAATGAAGTTGCTCCTTAAACTAAAAACTACTTCCACAGCTATAGAACAACTAACATCAGACTACCTAAAAATGGCAGCAAAAGTCAGCCTTCCCTTTGTCCATATTAACTAATACATCCATAACAGAAAGATACGTCCCATCACTGCGGAAGAAATCCTACATCATACCACTGCACAAAGGTGACACATCTACAGAGTTTCAAAACTACAGTTCAATAGCAATTTTCAACCCCACTCTCCAAAATATTAGAGAAATGCATTCATACACAGTTGATGCAATACCTAGCCTCAAATAAACTGCTCTCAGAAACACAACATGGTTTTAGACCCCAGCACACAGCATCACTACCGCTCTACTACATTTTATAAATGTAATAAACCAACATAGAAACAATGGCCTGCTTGTGTTCACCATGTTCCTAGACTTATGAAAGGCATTTGATACTGTCTCGCAACTGCTCATTCAACTCTCCTCGATAGGACTTACACAAAACTCCTTGTCATTGTTACTTAATTACCTATCTGGAAGGCAACAAACCTCGTTCTTTCAACCAGTTACTATGTGTGTCCCTTAAGGCTCTGTCCTGGGTACTCTCCTATTTAATATATTTATTAATAACCTTCACACCTACACTCACCATGCTAGTTTAGTTCAGTATGCAGACGACTCAACATTAATATGTGCAGCCTCAGCAATAAACTCCAAGACATTACCCAAAAATCTTTTTCTTCTCTAGAAACCTGCCTCAAAGAATCAAACCTCCTACTCAACCCCAAGAAAGCTAAGTTACGCTTTTTAACTAATAATTTTCCAAAGGCAAAAGCAATCTTTCACAATAAAGTCAGCAAACAATACTGTCAATGAAAGTGTAACTCACAGTAAACTTCTAGGCATTATAATAAAAAATTACAATCTGAAATATGACCAGCAGGTATTGCACACCATTAAATCTACACACCAGAAACTAGGATCCATTTAAAGGATCAAGGGATTCCTTACAGATACAAACTATAGCCACCAACTCTCTTATATGCTGCTCTTATCCTTACAAACTTAAACAATACTCAAAGAGAGAAACTCACCTCCTGCTACAATAACATAGCTAAATGTGCCACCATTCTCCCTCATAGGAGCACCATTGTCATAGCTTCCCACCATTGTCATAGCTTAAAGCAATTAAACTGGTTTGAACTGCACAACTACCTAACACACTCACAAACTCATTCACCATCCACAAAAATGCCTTGCACTAAAAAATATGATTACTGCCCTACTGTCCAGCAATGGACCTACATTCTAGTAACAAATTCTTACTACTCACAACTAAGTCAAATAATGTTGCAAGAAACTCCCTCTACTCCCAGTAGATTGCTAAACTCTGGAATAGCATCCCCACACAAATAAAACTCTCCCACAAACTCAGTAGTTTTAAACCACTGCTTAAACAACATCTTTACCAATCCTAGTCGTGCACATGCTCATTACTAGGTTTTAAGGCATTGTGCTCATCATACGATACTCTCCAAATACTTCCCTTAAACAGAATACTCTCAAATTCTCACTGAAATGACAAAACACTATTTATATATACAACTGCTGTCTGTACAATCCACTAAGTTGCAAGTGTGCTTTCTCTTTAGTAACTTCTGCTTCTGTAAAATCCTAGAATGTATAAATGTAACTCATATATGTTCATAAATGTAAATAGAAATGTAACTATTTTGTGTTTAACTGAAACTGGTACAATGCAATGTAAAAAAAATAAGATTTTCTCTCCAGACCTCCACTGAAAATGAGTATTACCCAGTCGGACTTTCCCAGTAAACAAAGACAAATAAATAAATAAGTAAATGACCAGCAAGATGAAGAGAGCTTTACTTCTCAATCTTCTGGCAATAACAAACCTCATAGAGAACTCACCAGTGAAAACTTTTCCATTGTTCCAATGAAAAATGCCTGAGTGGCAGAAAAACAAAGCTCAGAAGCTATCTAGAAGAATCAGGAGTACCAATGCTATGTGGTCAAGATGATCAGGAAGAACACCCGAAACAATGTGAAATTAGTATAGTTGTAGAAAAACTGTAGAGTATCAATTTCTGTAGGTGCAGTTTAAGACGTGAACTGTTTTCTGCAAGAAGAAATGGCTAAATAAGGATGGACGTTTACTGAATGTGTTGAACAAGTGTGAGGACTCTAAATCATAAACCTCACTTAATGTTACTAATGTTTAGAAGGACACTGAAGGGACTGGTGATTAAAAAAGTAAAACAGGTTTAATTCCTATTAATATTGGCATTAAAAATCAAGATGGAAACTGTATGGTATGCAATCAGAAGTATTTTAAATGTAAGGTGGGAAGAGTTTTATGACAGAGTGATGTACATCCTAGTGATATTAAAGGTTAAAAGTACTTTTTATTCAACTGCAATGCATCCAGGCTTTCAGCTGTAACAACTTAAGAGCAGCTGGAAAGAAGCAAGTTAATGTTAATATAATGCTGTGATCTTGTGCTGCTGGTGATGTAAAAGTGTAGTGATCAAGTTACAGGTATATTTAAAAATCATAACTTACACTCAATTATCACTCAAGACATAGGCAATATCACATTATCAACATTTCCACTTAAAAACATCATATATCATATTTGCTCTTTTATATAACTAGCAATCCAACAATTCATAAATTGCTCAATTCCTGCATGCCTTAAAC
Organism: Protopterus annectens; assembly: GCF_019279795.1. Taxonomy (NCBI): domain Eukaryota; kingdom Metazoa; phylum Chordata; order Ceratodontiformes; family Protopteridae; genus Protopterus; species Protopterus annectens. The sequence goes on from NC_056729.1 coordinate 674,695,653, forward strand.
CCCAGTCCTCCTCCAAAACATTCTGCAGGTATTATTCCCACAATTTAAATTTTTTTATGTAACTTGCTCCTACCCTTTTCTAAAGATCCCACTTCCAGTTCTTTTATCTTTGTTACATTATTTGATACTTCAAATACTGTTGGTTTAGACTGATTTCCATGTTCTAATAATTTTTTTTTTTTTTCGGCAGTCACCAGAATTAAACTTAACACAGCCTTACTATGTTTAGGCGATTCAGATCCTGTTTCCCAGCTCAGAGCAATCATTGTCTTAGTTCCCCTATTTGCAAAAGCAACATTCCTAATGGAGTATTCTGTAGGGAATTTTTAAAGTCTGCCAACTCAACATAGTGCCAAAACATATGATCTGATGTTGTCAATCTTCATTCATTCTTGACTAATGGGACTCTGTTCGATCCTTGGAACCAGCTCGGCTGTTATACAGCTCACACCAGCCAAAACAACTCTTGCGCTAAGACTCTACCCACACTGCCCCTCTCTCTATTACCTCAGATTGTGCTTGCCGCTCTGATATCAAGATGGATTAGCTGATACTCTCCAGCTAAGTGCTTCAATTATACACTCTTTTCCTTAAGACAGTTTCTATGCTTTTAAGTAGCTTCCTTTTCTTGTGCTACATTTAGTGCATTTAAATCATCTCTCTACCCTTCTTACCCAACAGTATTTTGTGTTACCATTGTTGATAACTTTCTCCTTCATCTTCTGTACCATCACTGGTATTTCCCTCCTTTACCATTTTTGGTATTTATCTGCCCCTTCAGTGTGTATGTGTGGTGTGTGAGTTTTCCTTTTAAATGGCGGAAAAGCAGAAAGGCATGTTGGGTTTCAAACAGTGCCAGGATTGTGAAAGAAAGATGCCCAATTCAGACGGGCATCTTTCATGTGTATATTGCTTGGGTGCACCCCATTTGGAAACAAACTGTAAGATCCGCCAAGGCTTTAGTCTCGGACGATGGACAAGTTTGGGAAGTGGGTCTATGCATCACTGACCTTTGCTCTTAAGTCCTTGAATTTCATGGCACACTTCACTAGACTCCAAAGGAATCTGATAAAGGAGCTATCAGATACCCTTGTCACAGCTGTGTCTGACTAGGTATGGGATAAGGTTGCCTCTCAGCTTACCACCCGAAGTCTACATCGAACTTGTCCATGCAGGTCATCGCTCATGCAGCCGAGGGAATGGCCAGTGCAGTGGGTTCAGGCATTACCATAAGGCACCACGCCTGGATGCATTTGTGTGACTTTGTGGAACCTTTCAAGTCTTCCGTCATCAATGCTCCTATTGACTGATCTTCCTTATTTGGCCCCAAAGTCAGAGAGACACACTAGCTGGGTGCAAAAAAGGTGGAAAGACCCTTTCTACTGTGGACGTTTGTTTTTCTACTCCTCAACAATCCTACTCTAGGAATCAGAGGAGTTTGAAAATGTGGTTTAAAAAGTCCCAAGGGCCTTTTTAGACATGTGGTGAATACTCCCCTCGGGGCAGAGGGGGGGGGGGGTTTCTAATGGAAGATGCCCTCCCCGTGGCAAAAGTAGCCCATGAATTCAAGGCTCCAGAGATGACTCCTCTGGACAGTCCTACCAGTGCTCCTGAATGGAGGCTCAATTGCTTACCTCTGAAAGCAGTCGGAGGAAGATTTTCACTATCAGACAGCCTGGCTATTGATAATTCTCTGCACCCAGGTGTCTGAAGTTACACCCAAAGGTTACCACATTCCCTTTACTCTCTTTCCAAATTCCCCAAAAAGAATCCCCAATGTTCCACCTAATCAGTAGGACCAAGCAGCAGTAGAGATTCAAAAGCTGCTGGAAAAAAGAGTCATCCAAGAAGTCCCACCAGACCAGAGAGGATCTGGATTTTACTCAAGATTCTTTTTAGTGCCAAAAATGACAGGGGATTGGAGACCAATTTTAGATCTCAGCCTTCTGAACAAGTTTTTTTCTGCAAACAAAATTCCAGATGGTCATGGTTCACTCTATTCTTCCCTTTCTACAGGAAAATTATTGGATGTGTTCTATAGACCTTCAAGACGCATATTACCACATACAGACAGACAAATGCTCCAGAAGACTTCTCCACTTCCAACTGGGAGCCAGTCATTTTCAGTTCAGAGTGCTACCTTTTGGTTCCACCACAGCCCCCAGGGTGTTCATCAAATGCATGGCAGCAGTAATAGCTCACTTAAGGGTACATGGATTCCAAGTGTTTCCATACCTAAATGACTGTCTCTTCACAGCCCCCACCAGGCATCTACTGCTTAAAGCCACAGGCTTCATATTGCATCTTTTCCAGTTGTTGGGCATTACGATCAACAGAAAGAAGTTGCAGTGGACTCCAACACAAGACCTAAAATAAGGACACAAGTACAGTTCATCATATCCAAAGACAAAGTTCCGGCTCTTCTCATCCTCCAAGCCCTAGGATCTATGGCAGCGACCATAACTTTAGTGTCCCTGGCAAGATTTCATATGAGACTGCTTCAGTGACTCTTAGCTCCACAATGGTCGATACTGATGAACCTAATGTCTTATCTGATTTTAATAAGAAACCACTGCAAGCAGGATCTATCCTGGTGGATGAAGTCAGATGAAAATCTATGGTGCCACACCTTCACTCCCTCTCTGCCCGTGGCCATAATGACCATGGATGCTTCCCACATCGGGTGGGGGTGGGGGGATTATCTGGGAAGAACAGTTCAAGGTACTTGGTCCTAGCAATAGTCCAATTTGCATATCAATGTCCTGGAATTGAGGGCAGTGCTTCTACAGTTGCAAGCCTTTCAGTCTGTCCTTCCTTCAGGGACGATTGCAACTCAATCAGACAAAATGTCAGTAGTCTGGTACATCAACAAACAAGGCGGAACCAGATCTTAACCCCTGTGCTGGGAAGCTCTCAGGATATGGCAATGGGTGATCTCTTCCAACTGTTTTCTAACAGCAATGCATATTCCGGGAAGCTGCAACGTGATAACGGACACACTTAGCAGATGCATCCTCCTGCCTCACGAGTTGTCTCTCAATCTCATGGTAACTATGAAAAACTGTCATTGTAGGGGCTAGCCTTGCTGTGTCCTCTTTGCCTCCCCAATAAACAACAAATGCAATAGCTATTTTGCCTTAATTACCCCGCAGGGGGAGTCCCTGAGAGAGACACTACTCCTTGATTGGCCCCAGGGACTACTTTATGCCTTTCCCCCATTCCCTCTCATTCCCCTGTTCTTGAAGAAAGCCCAAACATTGAGATGCAAAGTGATCCTCATTGCACCCTATTGACCACATCAAGTCTGGTTCCCCTTCCTTTGGCCTCACCTGATTCACCGTCCTTGGATTCTGGACCCAGTTCCAGACCTGCTGTCTCACACGCAGGGATTGGTGCATCCCAACCTTCACAGTCTCAAGCTGACGGCTTGGTATTTCCAATTCCATTAATTGTCAAGCAGAACAGATTACTCTCCTCAGTAAAAAAAATCCTTCTGGCTTCTCAAACTGTCCACCAGAAAACTCCATCTTAGCAAATGGAAGAGATTTTCAATTTATGCATGTATGAATAATTTAGATCCCTTTTCAGTACCTGTTGATGGGGTCTTGGAATTTCTGGCTTCACTTTTTGATTGAGGAGCTTCTGCTTCCACCATCAAGGTCCAATTAGCAGCCATTTCCAATTTTCACAATGGGGTTTGACGATCATACTTTAATTTCTCACCGTTTATACAAAGTTTTCCTTAAAGGCGCCTTACATCTAAAGCCCCCACTTAAAGATCCTATAGCTCCATGGGATTTGACCCTAGTACTACATTCTTTAGTTCTCCAGTCCTTTGAGCCAGAAGCTACTTGTGATCTCAAGTTCTTATCATGGAAAACTATTTTTCTGGTGGCAGTCACTTCTGCCAGTAGAGTTTCTGAACTGCAGGCATTATGTGTGAAGCATCCTTATGCGATTTTTCATATGGATAGGATTTCATTGAGAAACCATCCTTCTTTTCTACCTGAGGTGGTCTCAGACCTAATATTAATCAGACAACTGATTTGACCATCTTCTTTCCCAATTTTTCAAATAAAGGTGAATATTGCTTGCATTTACTAGATGTTCACAGACAGTTACGTTTCTATCTTGACAGAAACAAACAGTCTAGAAAATCAGATCAATTATTTGTGTCCTTTTCAGGTTTAACTTTGGGTAAACCTATCTCAAAAGTTACCTTATCAAAATGGCTTAGGGACTGTGTTACTTTCATTTACAATCATTATAACCACAAGTTGCCGGTACCGGTTAAAGCGCATTCCATCACATTTATATCCACGTCAGCTGTTTTCCATTTCAAGGCATCCATGGAAGACGTGTGCAGCCGCAACATGGGATACTCCCCCATACAGTTATCACTCATTACAAATTGGGTATGGTCTCCAGGGCTCTATGGTGTTCAGGAATACCCTTCCATTGGGTCACCCAGGACTTAAAGTAGCTGGAGACTCTGTCCCATTTGTCAAGAATGAATGAAGATTGACATCAGATAAAGTTATGTTCTTACCATAACGTTCCATCTGTATTGTTGATCATTCATTCATGGTGTCCCACCCTCCTGGCCCCTCCTATGGACTTCTGGAGATTTGGACACTTGTTCTGGGAGCATTTAGGTTTCAACTTAGACATGCCTTCTGTTACCTTTCTATACTTGGCTGCAAACTCGATCTGAGGTAATTGAGTAATTACTTGTAAGATTTAAAGACATAAAATACAATTTTAATACAATGACTAAATAGCCTCAGCTGCCTATATTAAAATTCAACCAACACTTAAATCAATACAAGACTTATATAAACTTACAAAATAAACTTTAAAAATCACCCCATAGATGAATCTTTACTGTGATTTAGCTGCTCTCGACTTCAGAACAGGCTGAATATTTATTTATTTATTTATTTGCATTTGTTAACCGGGTTGGTCCAGCTGGGTAAGAATTACCCTTTTTCAGTGGAGACCTGAGGGGAAAAGCCCCAAACAGACATACAAATACATACGAATAGAGACAAATTAACAATATTACAGAGGAAACAATATTATGGGTACAGTGGATAAGAAAAACAAACAATGAAAGTTTGAGAATATGAGTAAGGTAGGCCAGAGGCATGCATGCAAAAGATTTATGAAAAGGTGTTCTGAGCAAGATCTCTGAATTAAGTTAAAGTAGGCAAAGAAATGATGATTTAGGTGTGGAGTTAGTAGTGTGGGAGTTTCAGGTGGGAGCATGCATAAACGTTAATTCCTGGGTAATACATGGCACGTAGCTTAAGTTGCCATCTAAGTTCTTTATTCTCTAATGCTGTTTTAACATCCCCATCTAAGGGGCTTAAAGTGATTTGGTCCAAAATTAGAAATTTAAACTTTGAAAAAGACAGACAAGTAGCTGAATGCTTAAAGCATTAATTTCATTGTGCTTAGAAATATCATAAGTGTTTGCATATATATATATATATATATATATTTTTTTTACAAAGGCTGCATTCAGTTTTCCCTACATAAAATGCAGGGCATCCTCAACATTTAGCAAGACACTCCACTAGTTTGGAATGACAGTTGCCTTTGCAAAAATATACTTTAGAATGAACACTGTTTTCTTAAACCAAACTTCTCTCCAAGAATAAATGAGCACTGACTGCATGTACCACACTTTACATTTCTTTTCATGTTCGAATCTCTGACTACTCAAATCTCCTTCAAACAATTTTTCATGTTGAATCCAGTCTTGTGAATGAATAGGGGTTCTCCCCCTAGGTGGTTAAGCACACTGGGACTACCCTTAAAAATGTTCCAGTTTTTCAAATAATGTTTTTAATTTCAGTTGACTGAGAACTACATTGAACTACTAGAGCTTTTTCATAGTTTTTTGCTAGCGGGGCTTGGATATTAGGGGGTAACTTAATACCCAATAATGGCTAATATCTAGCACCTCATTCACCATCTACTTTATGTCTAACACTTTGTGCCAGGAAGCTAGTGTAACCCGGCCAAGAACATATTAACTATCTTGTCGAGTTCTCCCCCTAAATCTTCACAGTGAGACATCATCCTTGCTATACGTATACACTGTCCTTTCATCAACTTTTCTTTTGGGCTGGGGGTGGCAGATAGAAAAATGGGGATACGAGTTGCTAAAGCTTGATTTCCTACATACTTCAGATCTAAATCCTCTGTCAGTGTGACAAATGAGAGTGTCAAGATAATTAATCTCATCCTTCCCAACATAAGTAAATTTTAGACAGAAGTGTTGCTCAAATACTCAATAAACTTAAGTGAATGTATCTCAGGCCCACTCCAAAGAACAAATATATCACCCAAAAAAACTTACATATATTGTTATATTAGTAAAGAAATTAGAATTAAACAAAGTTATTCTCCCAGTCCAGTAAAGCAAGATTTACAAAAATAGGGGTGCAATAGGCCCCCATAGTAACACCTCTGTTCTGTTTAAAGATTTCACCTTCAAAGTAAATTGAGTTATTTTTCAAGACCATACACTAAAGTTCTAAAATTAAACTAATCTTATAATTTGAAAATGTAGTACACTGGAAAATACTGTTATAAAAGGCCTCTAATCCTTGTTCCTTAGCAATGACCGTATATATAAGTCCGTCACATCTATTGTAAGGAAGAGAAGTTCCTGATCCCATAATTCAGCATTTAATCTCTCCCCAAAAATCCCAAGAGCCTACAATCAAATATGGAACTTCTCTATATATTGGTTTTAGCCACCTATCCACACAAGCTGCCAGGGGGTAAATTTATTTTTGTAAGTTTATTTGAAGAATCAGTTTTAACAACTTTGTCCATTTTGCTTTAGATTTCAGCTGTACTGCATGTTAATTTTAAATCAGTTTTCTCAGGATTTCCCCCTATTAAAAAAAAAGTCTGCAACTCAGTAAGAATAATATAGGTAACCAAACTGAGCAAACACATAAATAACTGTCTTATGCAGTATTCCTTGCTTCACATCCTTTTAGTCATTTATTTAATATATTTAATTATAATAACCACGTATGCATAACTTATTTATTTTATTTTACATTTGTTGACAGGGAGCAGTCTGACTGAGCTGCAAATAGCCCATTTTCAGCAGAGGCCCAAGGAGAAAAGCTCAACAGAAAGGTACGATACAAAAAAGCGATTACAATGATAATTTCAATATTTACTGTTATTAAACAACATTATACAAGTTACAAACATTTAAAGGTAATAATTTCTAACGCAGATAATGTGAGATATAATTATATTATTACAGTAAATAGAGTGTTAGTTCTATAAAAACATTAGTTACTTACTTACTAGAGATGTTTGAGGGGAGGTTTGTAGGAGTTAAGCTAATGGACAGGAAAGTGTAAGTTAGAAAGTGATAGGCAAGGTAAGGAAATAAGTACTTAAAGCTGAGCAGAGTAAAAGCCAAAGTAAGGGATAGTGGTCAACTAAGGGGTAGATTATATAGGGAAGGACAGTTTATGGGGGATGTGTACAGGGGCAGGACCAGAGTGTATTTAAGTATTCCTTTGTAGCTGATTTGATTTTTTTGGCTTGAGTTATTTGTCTGGTTTGGAGTAGAAGCTTGTTCCAATGAATGGTAGGATGATAGCTATAAAGATTACTACCCATTTTAGTCCTAGGTTTGTGGATAAACAGTAAATCTTGTTCAGAGCTGTGAACCGATCGAGTGGGAGAATAGTGAAATATACAGGAGGATAGGCTAGGGCAGTAGAAGGGTTGGTATAATAAAGAATGTAAAATCTGGAAGTGAGAGAGAAGAAGCAGATTGGGTAGTTCCAGTCAATTTAAGTGTTTAAGTGAGACACAGTGATGAGTTTTATAAGTATCATGGGCAGAGCATCTAGCTATCTTATTATAACTTGAGTTAAGTTTTGCTAGGAGTGTGGTGTTGAGGTTTGTGAGTATTTGAGAGCCATAGAGAAAACTATGTAATAGATAGGTATGGGATAGGGTTACTTTAGATTTGTTGGTGAGAAACTTTCTATTTCTGTAAAGGAAGCCTAATTTTTTATGGGTCTTCCTTATGCAGTTATTAATGTGCAAGTCAAATTTAAATTGATCATCTACAGTGACACCTAAGAGTTTGGTACTGGTTTCAGCTAGTATTGTATCTTCAGTATTTCTGGAATCCATTTTTTTGTCATGTGCCAGCATTTTGTTGTTTTCACATGCTGTGTAATGTTTCAGCAGAGGAAATGACTCCATCAAGGTACCTCCTAACACACTGATGCTTGGTGACTTTGACTACCCCACCATAGACTGGGTGAACTATTCCTGCGCTAATGCACTCGCCCAATGATTCCTTGACTTCATCGGTTCTAACTCACTTGATGAGTTGGTTTTATCCCCCACAAGGAGAGATAACATACTGGACTTGGTTCTCACCAACAAGGGCAATCGCTGCACCACTCCCACAGTACTGACCTGAAAAACTATCACCCCATCAGCTTGACAAATCTGATCTGTGAAGTCATGATGTGTAATATTCTGGATCTCATAAACAAGGACATGGGCAATCTTCAAGCACTCGACCCCACTCAATTCGGATTCGTCAGGGGCAGATCTTACCTATTGAACCTAACTGACTTCTTTGAAGACGGTCACCAAGGCCTTGACTTGGCCAAGGCCTTTGACCCAATCCCCCACTCGGGTATCATCAAAAAGCTAACACAACTTGGTGTTAATTCCTATTTAATCAGATGGGTGTCCAACTGGCTCACAGATAGGACCCACAAGGTTAAAATAGGTGCTGCCACATTTGATAGCTGATCTGTCACTGGTGGTGTTCCCCAGGGTTCTGTCCTGGGACCCCTACTGTTTGGCATATACTACTGGGAGGTCCAGGCAAAGACAAAGGGCCTGTGGCTGACAAAGGTTGCGGATGACTAAGATGGGTGCTTTCATTGACTCCCCAGTTGATGTTAACATACTACAAGAGAGCCTCACAGCTACAAATAACTGGTGCCAAAGTCATGGCCTTAAGTTACGCAAAAAAATGTATTATCGTACCATTCGCAAAACCACGTCCCCTACTGATTACCACATCAATGACAACCCCCTAAGCACACAACCTGTGGTGAGGGATCTGGGTACTCAGGTTGACAACAATCTCGCATTCAACCATCATGATGTGGCAGTGGTGGTCAGAAAAGTCTTTGACTCAGTTCATCTCATAATTAAAGGGATTGCATCCAGAAAAAAGGAGGTTATTACCTCTCTGTACTCATCCCTTATTAGACCTACAATTGAGTGTAATGCGCCGTTTGCTATGTAATGCTCCAAACACCTGCACCAACTGGAAATGCCACAGAAATACCTCACAAAGAGAATCCATGGCCTCCAACACCTATCCTATGGGGACAGGCTTAAATCACTATCATTGTACTCTATCATACAGAATGCTTAGAGGTGATCTGTGTCTCGCCTACAAGGCAATGTCAGACCCTGCCCTACTGGCGATGCTGCATATCTGTAAGTCTAACTCCTTGCATATTACCTGCTCGATGGGCCTAAATCTTAACATGCGACTTCAACAAAACCTGCTGGAGAGACAGGTTTGTCTCCCAGAGGCTGCCCCGTCTCTGGAATAGACTTCCTATACATGTCAAACAGAGTTCCACACTGACCCTCTTCAAACACAACCTTGATGAGTGGATGGGAAACCATAAATTTGTTCCAGAGGTTCCACCTTTGCCCCTCATTGACAGGGGCGACAGGTGCTGACTGACGTTTTTTTTTTTTTTGGGACAAACTCTTGGCTAGGCTTGCAAGGTCCCCAGGGCCATTAGCCTAGTAATCTCTATGATCCTATTGGAGTTTTATTGAGAGACATTATAGAAAGAGTAGATATGAGATGGGTAAGAGTTTTTGGAAGAAAGAGAAGGAGTTGTTTTTTTTTTTTTTTTTTTTTTTTTTTTTTTAGGGTTTAGGATAAGTTGGTTAGTGGTAAGCCAGGATTCCACTGATGTAAAAGCAGCTTGAGTTAGAGAAATGTGATCAGAGGGAGAGTCAGAGAAAGTAAGTACTGTGGAGTCATCTGCATATTGTACAAGAGATGACTTGGGGGCAAGAAGTATAGAGTAGATTTGTAAAAATATTAAATAGCAGTGGACCAAGGATGGAGCCTTGGGGTACACTCATTGTTATAGAGAGAGAAGGGAATAGTGCTGAGAGCCACTTCACTGATTGTGATTGATCAGTGAGACAGCTGGAAAATCAGGTGACAGTATCAAAGGAGAAATTAAGATTAGCTAGTTTGGTCAGAAATAGTGTGTGTGAAACAGTATCGAAGGCTTTAGAAAGGTCTAAGAATAGGCAGGAGACCAGTTTGCTGCTATCACGAGCAAGGGATATAGTGTTAGTAAAAGAGATCAGTGCAGTGGTTGTACTGTGTTTTGGGTATCCATGCTGAGTAGGAGTAAGTAGATTTTCTTGTAGTAAATATTGAAGCGTCTGCTTGTGTATGCATTTTTCAAGTACGTTTGAGAGAGGAGACAGGATGGCTATAGGTCTAAAGTTAGAGCTATCATGTCAGTTTACACCTTTGTGAATAGGTAAAGAGTAGAATTGTTTCCAGATAGATGGAACTTTAGACTCAGTAATAGAGCAGTTAACGAGGACAGATACAGTAAAGGCAAGAGTATCAGCAGCTAGCTGGAGAAAGAGGGAAGGAATATTATCAGCAGAAGTGGAGCATGGGTTTAGTTTAGAGAGTAAGGATTTAATATACATAGTAGATACATGCTGGAAATGAAAGGTTTAGAGAAGTTGTGACTTGAAGGTAGGGCAGAGTGATTAGAGTCTTCAGCTAAGAGGGGATCTGTTTTGACCATCTTTGTAACAGTTTCTATAAAGAAGGTATTAAAGATAGTGTCAGTGTCTTCAGGTGTGTTATTTGGGTAGGGATTGGGGGAGGAAGGGTTGCCAGGGTGCAATATTTGGTTGATTGAATTCCAGAATTTTTTGGGATTAGATCTTAGAGTTGTAGGAGGGTTAAAGTAAAATTCCTTTTTATCCTTAGCAATTTGTTTTTTTTTTGTGCGGTTTCTAAGTTTGCTATACTTTTGCCAGTCAGAAGGGAGTTTATACTTTATCCAGCTTTTCCACAGCCTGTCCCTATTTCCCATTAGGAAGCGGGTTATCTTAGATGGAGATATTTTGGATTTTATTCTAACAGTACAAAGGGGTGCAAGGGAGTTTAATATATCAAGAAAGACAGTGTTAAAAGATTGGACTGCTTCATCTAGAGTAAGTTCTTTAAGGTGGATCCAGTTAATTCTGGAGAGAAGGGTGTTAAAAGTTTCAGTGGAGAAGATGAATAGTTTTCGACAGGTAATGTATCTATGAGGTCTGGTGAAGTGAGGGGTAAATCTAGTAACTTTTATAGGACAGTGATCACTAAGGGAGTTGGATAAGGTTCCAGGGCTGTGATATCTGGTAGGGTCCGAGACTAGTATCCAGTCAATCAGAGTACTAGGAATTTGTGAGTTGTTAAAGTGTGCAGGTTCTGATATAAGTTGTGTGAAGCCATGTAAGTTAATGTAAGAGCTAGAGTTAGGGTCATTTAGAGCTAGCCAATTTATATTTACATCACCAAGGAGGATACTTTCATTTGAGTAGTGTTCTGTAAGATGAGAGTAAGTTTTCTAGTATAGGAGTATTCTACCCTGGAAGAATATATCTGGCTACTACAGTGATAGTAGTGAAGTTGTTTGGTTTAAGGTTAGCTGCCATGATTTCTGCAGGAGAGAAAGATGGGATGGGTTCATTAAGATGAGGGAAGGTTAGATGGTTAGAGTAGGTCAAGGTGAAGTATATTTTACCCTTGGGGAAGAATGTCTCTATCCTGGATAGAAGGTTTCGGTAAGGGCAATGACATCAGGGGTATGGTTAGCAATCCAGGCATGGAAATCACTTGTTTTATTGAGTATACTTCTGATATTCATTGAGAAAAATGAGATGTGGTTTTTGGGTGTGATGGGAACATGCTAGTTTGGAGGGATAGATGTTTTGGGGAGGGAGGGTGTGAGAGGACCAATAATGGGATGGATATCTCCTGATAGGAGGAGGTAGATAAGAAGAAAGGGAGACTTTAGTTTGTATATCTGTATGTATATATATATATATATATATATATATATATATATATATATATATATATATATATATATATATATACATATATAGCAACAGAGGTGTTGACTTTGTACTTAGTATATATAATGATGAAGGGAGATATTTTGATCCTTGGAATAGGAGTATCTAGGGGGAGTATATAAGAGGTAATATCTATGGATTGTTGCAGAGAAGAAAAGGCATAACCTTGAGAATTTGTAGGGCTATTGAAGATTGGTGTTAAATAAGGATGGAGGGCAGTCAAACTTGAGAGCAGACAGAAATAATAAAAGGTGAGACAGTCATTTTTGGGAGTTAAAAGAAGTCAAGTAGCAGTTGGGTTAGTTAGTAGTATATAATAAAGACTACAATATAGGATTTAGGTTAGCCAGTAGGGGGAGGTGGACTATAAAGAGAACTGGGATCTATAAGAGATACAGGTGAAAGTAGTGAGAGTGAGCATGGGAGAACAGTGACTTTCTGGCAGAACAGGAAGGGGTGTGTCTACAGGAAAGTATAAAGGAAATGATAATGGGGGGTGGGTAGAGAAGCGAAGTGAGTCCGAGCGTAGTGAGGGCGAATGAAGCGAGGATAATCCCAAGCCTCGAGCTACAAAGGCAAAGTAGTCAATCAGTCATTAGTGAAGAAAGAACAGCGAGGGGGGGGGGCAGGCTGGGAGGATAGCTATTGAAGGTTGAAAGAAAGGAGCAAGAGTAGTAGCTACAGGTTACCAAGAACGTCAGAGGTAGCAAAGAGAAGGAGATTCACAACAGTCCAGGACAAGAAGAGAGAGAAAGCTGAGCTGTCAAGTCAGCAGAAGGAAGGAATATTATGGAAGGTCCCCAGAGACAGGGAAAGGAACAGTCACAAGGACCTTGCAAATAGGAGCAGGGCCGGTGAAGGTACAGGTATAGAGCAAGGGCAAAGAGTAGGGTTTTGAAGTTTAGCTGCTGCCACAGTGACAGCACTAGGAAGTTAAGCAAGTTGTACAATGTCATACAGCAAGTAGGTTATAAAAGCTACAGTCCTTTAGTGGCTTAGATGACAAAGTCACATATCTACAGCTCTGTACTCATGTAAGTCCAGTATAAAATAACACCCATATTAATGCAGTATCAATTTCTCCTTTGGAGACAGCTGACCACTACACCCTTTGATCTCTAGGGGTTATAGCCATACTACTTGACATGGTTTGATATTTCCTCTTTGATTTAGAATACATATATACCCACAGGTTCCAATTCTCATAAATGGGGATAAAATCTTCATTGCCATCTACACTGCTTAGTTACATAATCTTCATAAAGTTGATATGTGGAGTGTGGAGAGCACAGAATCAAAATGTTCCAATCCCCAACATGGAAAACAATTACTGTATCAATATAACACACTTGCATCTACATAGTAAGTGAATAATTATAGAAAAAAGGATAACCCACATTACCATTCCACTTACATTTCTTCTGCTGGGATACGTGCACCCACACTTCCCTAAAGATACTGTAATTTTGTGGCCACTCAAAATTTCTAACTGCAAGCCACCCTTACTTTATAATATGTATGTTATATTAGGCATATTCAATACATGCAGACCTTAAACTGCAATCTAAACTAGGTAAACAAAAGTACAGTTTCCATTGAGAGAGAGAGTTAATTTTAGTTTTCTGTCAGCACTGCACAACTGTATTTAAAATGATGTATATTAAGCATAACTAATGCATTTGGAATAGTTGAACATCTTATCTTGAATACACACCAAACAAAGGCTGTATCAACATTTACTTTAAACATGACTTTCAACATCCTCTGATACATTATTTAAGTGCATACAAGGCCTCATGTCACAAACAGAGGAAATAAAAAAACAAAACGTACTTGAAATTATAAGGTGTGGTATCCGGTCTCAGTACACCTTGAGTTTGGCTGTGGTCTGGTCTGTAAAGAGGATTCATGTAGTCTGCCCTGTTTTTCCACAAGTTTGCCCAAAGTGAAAAGGTTTTCTCCTGAATGCTGATAAAAATAAAAACAATATCCTCATTATGTGAAAGGCATTCAGAGGTTAAAATTACTAATCAATTGTAAAAAGTACAGCAGGTTGGGCCACTCCCAGGCTAACAGCTGCATTCTTTTACCAAATCAATCATATTTCTAGGTAATGCTGGTGGGGATAAAAGCCCACATTCAAGACACTGCCTACAAATAAGTGGTGCACTGTAAACAGGTGCCCTAAGCTACAGCATGCAGCCATAGCTTCAGCCTACTAAGACCACCCCTTCCCTCAAAATTTTTCCGAACAACAAACTACACTATGGAAGGTATCTTAACATGTCATTATCTGATGTTTACATCCTAGTAAACCAGGAGAGTCCAAATGGGAAGCGAGATGGAAATCTCAATTACAGACACAAAAAAAACATTGTGTAAGAACATTCCATAGCAAGTGTGAATAATTAAATATGTCACAGGTTCAGTAACAGTAATACATACAAATAAAGACAAATAACAAGGACCATGAAAACGTATTATATTCTGGGACAGACAAGAACATTCTGGAAGCAAGTCTGACTGCAGAGATTAATTGACACAGATGGACTATTTCAGGCAAGTTAAGAGGACAGTACAAACACCAGATGCAGAGTTTAACTTAAAGCAACAGGTGTAGTTCCAGTTTCTTGAAGAATTACTTTTTACTTGCAGTCTCACATGCATGTGTGAAAAAAGCTTATTGCTAAGCCCTCAATCAATCAAGGAAGATTTAGAGTCATCATACCAGTTTCTTTTGGGGCTACAAACAAGGCTGGCAGTAGAAACCCTTAATTTACACAGTCTGTTTCCTGTTTATAATGCTGGATAAAGAGGGACAATTATCCTTGCATACTAGTTTACATGCTAGCCTTAACAGGCTAGAAAACCAATGGATGTTAATTTTAATCTAGTACAATTTATAAAGCATTAGACAATAGTGAGATTTCCCCTTGCTGTCATATGGCAAAACAGGCAAATTAGTAAGTTTCTGCTCCATTCTGAGTTGTACGGATTGTTGAGCACTTGTTAGAATATAAGCAGAACAGGCAGAGAGGGGCGGAAAAAGGACCGAGCAGCAGATACTTTGCATAATCAGACAGATATGGAGGAGCTTTGTATGAAATCCTAATTTCTGGATTGCTTGGGATATTACTGCTGGGACTCAGTGTGATATGCTGCACTTCTGTGCACGACATAAGTGGCTGGTTGGCACTCTGTGGAACTACAGAGACATGAAATGTTCAAAGTGAGAAAGGACAGCTTCTGTGCTGCTGGCTGTGCTCTGGGGTGCATAAATGAGAAGAACAGCAACTATTTAAACAGACACGTCAGTGTAGTGAAACTATGTAAGCCAGACACATCTATACAGTGAAACACATGCATAGAAGGGCTAGGCACATTCCTTAAAGAGGTCATGTACCATACTGCACAACTCTTACATGACCTGAAAAATTGAATTTGCAAACCCATGCATCCAAAAAAAATTGTATCTAATAGCTATGATGTGTGTGCTAGTACCATCCATCAGCAGGAAGGCACAAACCACCACATAAGCTATGTAGCCATAAAATATTTGCAAATGAAGTGCTTTGGTATATACCTATGTGGACACCTATTTCATGTATAAAAAGAGAGGAAGAGGCACATAGGAAAAAATGGGAAAGAAGCTAGTGGAGGGACACACAGAAGGGGCATGTAAAGGGGCGCACAGGAAGGAGGAAAGCAGAGCAACATTTTTGGTGGTGATAGTGCTTTATGTTTTGCTTTAGAGAGTGAGGGGGAAAAGGGGATGGGTGAAAGGAAAATCAGAGTAGGAAAGGGGTAGGATAGTGTGTAGGGGTAAGCAGACAGATACACCTACAGAACAACACAAAGAAAGTGGAAATGCACATATTAGGATGGAGAGACATGAAATGTACAGAGAAAAAAAAAGGCTGGACAATGTACTTGGTATGGGGTGTGACACACCTGGATGAGGATGAGGTTGGGAGCATACAGCAGCATAGTATCTGCCACCCTATATGTGACAAAAATAACTGTTAATCACCACATGATGCATCAGGATGGCCAATGGTATGGGCCACACCCTCCCCCTTGTGACCCAGTGGTCAGAGCCGACCAGGTGGGCAATTATGCTATCTGCTGCAGAAGGCTCTCCATCTGGGCCACATACATGCCCATGAATGTTACCACTGCAGTCTCTATCACCTGCTCTACCAGAGTGTGGGCTACTTGGGTTCATAGGTAGGTACTAGGCTATTGGCCCTAGGGCCTATATAAGCCTAGCCAAAAAATGTACCCTGGCTTTTGCCACACAAGAAAATTATTTTCCTGTGCCCCTGTCGAGCAGAGCCACAGAAGTGATCCCTGGAGTGAATTTCCCATTTCCCATCCAATCATCAAGATTTTTCTTGAAGAGTGCTAATGAGGAGCTCTGTTTGACATAGATAGGTAGTCTGTTCCAGAGTATGGGAAGTCTCTGGGACAGGAATCTATCCCTCCAGCATGTGTTTATTGTGGTGACAAGGTTTAGGTCCCTAGACCGTGTAGCTCAGAGGGATTGGGATTTCTTTAAGTGGAGCATGTCCAATAGCTCTGGGTTTGACATAGCTTTGTATGTTAGGTAGAGGTCGCCCCTGAGTAGGCGATATGTGATGGAGTAAAGCTGTAGTTTTTTGAGACGGTCTGCATAGGGCATCTGTTTGAGGCCAGTAATCCTCTTTGTGAGGTATTTCTGTGGTCTTTCCAGTTGTTGTAGATGTCTTGTGAGGTACATACCAAAAGGGGCATTGTACTCTATAATTGGTCTAATGAGTGATGAGTAGAGGGGAACAATTACCTCTTTTTTCCTGGATGAGAATCCTTTTGTGATGAGATGAGCCATGTAGAAGGATTTCCTGACCACTGTGGCGATGTGATTATCAAAGGAGAGATTACTGTCCACCTGTGTCCCAAGGTCTCATCACATTTTCGGCATTAAGTAGACTACCAGCTATGTGGTAGTTCATGGGTATGAGTTTTTACCAAAGGGGATGACAATACACTTTTTGGCATCGAGCTTCAGGCCATGGCTTTGACACCAGGTATCTGTCTCAGTGAGGCCCTTTTGTAGTTTGTCCACATTGTTAGGAGTTTCGATTATGGCTCCTAGTTTGCAGTCATCTGCAAACTTTGTTAGCCAAAGACCTTCTGTGTTAGCCTGCACTTCAGAGAAGTAGATACCAAACAGGAGAGGAACCAGGACTGAACCCTGTGGTACTCAACTTGTCACTGGTTCGAAGTCGGATTTGGAATCCGCTACTTTCACAGTGTGGGTTCTGTCCGTGAGCCAGTTGACAACCCATCTTGTGACATAGGGATTTATACCTAGTTTAGTGAGCTTATCTATAATTCCAGAGTGGGGGATGGTGTTGAAAGCCTTGGCGAGATCCAGATAAGCTGCGTGAACCATTTTACCCTCATCTATGGCTTTGGTGACTGCTTCAAAGAAGTCAATCAGGTTTAGGAGACATGATCTGCCTTTTACAAATCCAAACTGGGTAGGGTCCAGAGCTTGGAGATTACCAATGTCTTTGTTTATGAGTTCCACGATGATACGTTCCATGGCCTTGCAGACCAGGCTAGTCAGGCTAATGGGGAGGTAGTTCCCGGGGTCCATTGTGGCTTCCCCTTTGTGGAGTGGGATAACCGTTGTGGTGTGCCATTCAGTGGTACAAAGCCTGAGGTGACGCTATGATTGAACATGGTATTTAGGTAGGGTCCCAGTTCATTCTGTAGTTCGTGTAGAACGCAGCTTGGGATATTGTCAGGTCCCATGGATGCTGTGTTCTTGGCTTTGGAGTGTGTGTTTTTTACCTGTGCAGCCGTGATTATAGGAACTTTGCATTCTTCTGGTATAGAGATGGGCCCTCTAGGGGGTGAGAGGGGGGTAAAGTTAGCACTGAAACTATCTGCTAGGATGTTGGCAATATCAGTTGATTCTGTATATTTATTGCCATTGTGCTGTAACTCAGAGCAGATCTGAGTGTTCCCATTGAGATTCTTGACATAGCTATAGAATGCTTTGTGGTTGTCTTTAGAGTCAGTGGCAATTTTGTTTTCATAACTAGCTTTGGAGGATTTTATGAGGGATCTCAGCTTCTTACTGAGGTTGACCAGGGAAGTTCCTCCAGTCATGGGATTTTACTCTTTTTTTGCAACAGTTTCTTTCTTCTGTTGTACAGTTTATTTATGGCAGAGGACCACCAGATTGGCTTCCTTTTTTTTGGAAGATAACATCTTGGTTCTGTTAGGGATAGCATCTATCTTCCCTGTTGGTAATGACCAGGTCTAGGATATTGCTGCCCCTGGTGGGGATGTGAATAAGTTGATCCAAGGTGTTGGAATTTGTGAATTCTAGAAAACGTTGAGCAAAAGAGTTGGTACATGAGTAGTTTTCCCAGTTAATGGTGGGGTAGTTGAAATCGCCCATTATTAGGGTGTTGGGTTGTACCCTAATACTTTCCAGTGTATCAGGAAATGAAGAGTGGGAATCCTGGGGCATGGTGGGGGGTCTGTAGCAAGCTACAATTTGGATTGCGGTCTTGCCCAGAGTTAGTTGCACTTGGATAATCTCGGATGCATTATGCTGTGCAACTAGCCTGGAGGTGTGGATATCCTTAATGAATACGGACACGCCTCCACCTTTAGTGCTTCGTTCTGGGTTAGATGGCCGAAAGGTGTGGTATGAATTGTAGCCTGGTAATGCAGGGGTGCTCTCTGGAGCTTTGAACCAGGTCTCTGTCACTGCACAGATGTCAATGTTCTCCATTTTAAGGAGTGCCTCGAGTGAGTGCATTTTGAGGTTTAGACTTCTAGGATTGAGTAGCATTACCCTCAGATTTTGCTTGCTTGTACCTGTTACGGTGGTGAATTTGTCATTTGAACCTTGCCTAAAAAAGGCACTATAGGGGTGGCAAGAGCCTTAGCCAGTATCCGGAATCCTAAGGGCGACAGGTGCAGGCCATCTCTGGCAAAGCATTGTGGTCTGTCGATCATGTCATCCCAGGCAGACAAATACTGGATCCCCTTAGAATGACACCAGAAGCTTAGCCAATTGCTGAAGTCAATCATTTTGTCCTCGTACTGTGGTGGTATTCTGGGTGATGGCAGGATGCTACTCAGGGTTAGGGTCATACCTGCCTGGGATACAAGATCGGAGCGCTCCTCCATGTCTCTTTTCATGTAGTCCAGGGAGGTACGTCTCAGGTAATTCACACCAACATGGACAATGACAGCCAAGACTATGCCTTTGATGAGACGCTTCCAGCCTCATGCCCTTCACTCTCATTATCAGCAGCCTAAGCTGGGCTAGGCCATTGTTAAAGTGCCTGGTGAATCAATCTATTATTTGGAGCTGCAGGAAGGAGAGACAAAAGGTTTCCCACAAGTGATGCTATACTGGCAATGGACAAAATATAATTAAACACAGTTCAGCATTTGAGATTAGAGCTAATCATAGCTGGCTGCTAGTGTTTCCTGATGGCTTTAGTGGATTCACAATTACAAACAAAATGGTCACAGATGGGGACTGTGACATGAGTAAGGTAAGATGCCAGAACAACAGGTACAGGTCACATTTATTTGCATCCATCCCATTACCTACATGAGAAGCAGCAAGCAGATAAGTGTACCCCATGCATACACCAGCTGTTGTGCAGGTACTGTGAGATGGTATAGCATAACCCTAATCCATACCAGGTTCCTGTAGAAGCCCACATTAAATGTAGTCTATTCCATTAAATGCCAGTTCACCTCTACCTGACACTGAAGCTCTACAGAGTAGCCTAAACATATTTCCTGAGCTAATACTGACAAATACTCAACAACAGCAAGAAGAGCCCCAAGCATAACACAGGTGGAAATATACAGTGCTGTCCCATTTACAAGAGCATTCAAAGCTGTGCTGCACAACATTTACTTTTAATTCACTTCAATGTTTTGGCAATGCAGGTCATCTTAACAAAGCCGGCAATGTTCCCCATCCCAGTAATACCCGCAACTGAAGTTAACACCTGAGTCATGCCATACTGTGCATCTACTGACTTAAATGCACCATCACTAAAGCCCATTAGGTGTTCCCTGAACTGGTTATGAAGGGATTAACCATAATTTTGCTCTTCTTCGAGCACCATGAAGATTCTCTCCAACAATCACCAATGACACATTCTCCTGAATCTATTCTAAAAGCAGTGTCACTTTCACGAGGAACAAAATGGTAGCCAGTGAATCACACTTCCAAGGAGATTTCTGAATCACTAAACGCACAATATGTGTGAAGTGATGTGCTTTACTTGTACAGTTCAGTAGCAAGAGCCAGCAGCCATGAGTTACTGCCAGCAAGTAGAGGCAGCAGGTTGCTCATTAAACGTTAGATGCATGCCAGCAAAATAAAGTGGCTCACAGACACTCAGGCACTAATGACACAGGGCCGTACCTGTTGGGGACACAGGTGTTGACCAGTTTTGTTGGACCAGGTGAGGTGGACAGTATTGCATGACCTAAATGACGTGTGTGTGTGTGTGTGTGTGTGTGTGTGTGTGTGAGAGCGGAATAACTATAGCTGTGCGCCACTCAGTGGGCACGAAGCCTGAGGTGAGGCTATGATTAAACATGACACCCAGGTGAGGTGCCAGTTCATTTTGTAGTTCATGTAGTACACAGCCTGGGATGTTATCTGGTCCCATGGATGTTGTATTCTTAGCTTTGGAGAGTGCGGTTTCTACCTGTGTGGCCATGATTATCGGAATTTGGCAATCTTTTGGTATTGAGATGGGCCCTTGAGGGGGGTGAAGTTGGCACTAAATCGATCTGCCAGAATATTGGCAATATCCTTGGGATCAGTATATTTAATGCCATTCTGTTGTAACTCAGAGCAGATCCGAGCATTGCCATTTAGATTCTTGACATAACTATAGAATGCCTTGTGGTTGTCTTTGGAATCTTTGGCAATTTTATTTTCATAACTAGCTTTTGAGGATTTTATGAGGGATCTCAGCTTCTTACTGAGGCTGGCGAGGGAGTTTTTTGCATCTTGGGATTTTCCTCTTTTTTGCAACAGTTTCTTCCTTCTGTTGTATAGTTTGTTTATAGCAGGGGACCACCAGATTGGCTTCCTTTTTTTGGAGAAGAGCATCTTGGTTCTATTTGGGATGGCACGATTCATGCACGAGTGGATGTGCTCATACAGTGCCTTAGTGTAGGATTCTGCAGTCGAACTTCCAGATCCCGTCTGCGTGGGTGTTGTGAAGTTTGTCACTTCTGACTTCAGTAGCTTAAAGGTGGCTTTGGAGAAGTTTTTTAAGGAGGTTTCCTTACTGGGGGGAGGGGGGGATGTGGATGTCAAGGGTGATTTGCTTATGGTCAGACCTGACCAATGAGGGGGGTGACCACTAGTGTGGAGCATCTATCTTCCTTGTTGGTAATCACCAGGTCTAGGATATTGGAGCCCCTGGTGGGACAATGGATTAGATGATCCAGGGCATTGGAATTTATGAATTCCAAGAACCATTGGGAAAAGGAGTTGGTACCTGAGTAGTTTTCCCAATTAATGGCAGGGTAGTTGAAATCACCCAGTATTAGGGTGTTTGGTTGTATCTTAATATTTTCCAGTATGTTTAGAAAGGTGTAGTGAGAATCTTGGGGCATGGTGGGGGATCTGTAGCAAGCTACAATTTGGATTGCAGTCTTACCTAGTGTTAGTTGCACCTGGAGAATTTCAGATGCATTGTGCTGAGCAACTAGCCTGGAGGTGTGAATATCCTTGGTGAATATGGACACTCCTCCACCTTCAGTGTTTAATTATAGCCTGGTATTGCAGGGGTGCTCACTGGAGCCTTGAACCAAGTCTCAGTTACTGCACAGATATCGATGTTCTCCATTTTTAGGAGTGCCTCGAGAGACTGCATTTTGAGGTTTAGACTTCTAGCATTGAGTAGCATTACCTTCAGATTTTGCATGCTTCTATCTATTACGGTGGTGATTTTATCCTTTGAAGCTTGCCTAAAAAAGGCACTATAGGGGTGGCAAGAGCTTTAGCCAGTAACCTGAATCCCTGGGGTGACAGGTGCAGACCATCTCTGGCAAAGCATCGTGGTTTGTCGATCATGTCTTCCCAGGCAGACAAATACTGGATCCCCTTTGAATGACACCAGACGCTTAGCCAATTGTTGAAGTCAATCATTTTGCCCTTATATTGTGGTATCATTCTGGGTGAAGGCAGGATGCTACTCAGGGCTAGGGTCATACCTGCCTGGGTCACATTTCACTTTTCATGTAGTCCAGGGAGGTACGTCTCAAGTCATTCACTCCAGCATGGACAATGACAGAGTCGTATTTGTACTTTCTGTGGAGTGACTTGAGTGCATGCGTTATGTGGCGGATCCTGGCACCCGACAGGCAGCTGACTGTAATTTTCTCCTTGTTCAGTCTGGTGAGTGGGACATCAGTGTGCCTGACTATAGAGTCACCTATGACTAAAGTGTTGGGTACATTGTCTTGCCTTAGGGGCTGTTTTTGGGTGGCACACTGGTGTTGTGAGCTATGTGTCACTTTGGTTGTGACTGGTGTTTGTTTGCGTTTTGGCTTCGGAGGTCCTTGTTGCTTGGACAGGTTAATGTTAAGGGCCTCCACATATGTGGGTTTAGTGTTGCTATGTGTGGATGTTGATGGTGTGGGTTTTGAAGGGCTATGAGCTGCTTAAGGTGTGATGCAGGTGCTAACCTTCTCCTCTTGACGGTCTAGCACAATCTTGGCCGGAGAGAGCTTTGCTTCTAGTTTGGCTATGTAAGTGCATCCCTCGCAGGTTGTAGTGTTGGGTGGTAGGAGGAGAGGATTGTCTGCGTACATGAGGCAGTTGCCGCATTGCCCCAGTATGCCCAGATTCACCAGGTGGACAGGAGAAAACACCAGAAGCTGACCCTTGGACATGCCTGTTTAGGTGCTTTTTTGTAAAGTTTAAGAGGTGTTTTCCCTTACCTTTGCATCACTTAAAGGGAAAGTTGCAATGAAATCATTAACATTACACTAGTTATCTTCTTTGAGACCAACACAAGTGCAAGTGGACCAAGGACTATGGTTTGGGTGAATGCCAACAAGTGCTAAGAACATAACAGATGGAGGCTGGACAGTACTTTACAGAGGGACTTGCATATCCTAGGTTACAGGTTTAAATCTAGAATAATGGCTGACCTGCTCTGGAATAGGTAAATATACCACCTGCTTGTAAATGTTTTATCTCCCAAGCCCCAGTTTACACTTACCAAGGGTACGAGAACTTATCATAGATTTGGGATGCATGGCTAGGATAAAAAAAGACCCTTGTGGTTGTTAGCCTAGTAAACATCTATGAACCTATAAGTGTAACTGTGACAAAATATACAAATGTACTGACGGCATGATAGGTTTAAGACAGTTAAAGAACTCTTTCATGAATAACAATAGGGTAGATGCCAGAAACCACTAGGTTAACAGTAGTATGTGCAACCAAATCTGAATCTAATGTGACAGTATTGGTTATTCTGTTATTGATTTCATTGTAACTTTCCCTGTAAGTGTAGCTATTTTAGATACATAATATACTTTAGATACATAATATACTTTAGCAATAACCCACGAGTGGGTGTGGGTATTACAGGATTTACCCATGGTTGGTGTGATTTGATCACGAGGGCATACAAAAAGAAATTGCTTACCTTTCTTTAATGATGTCTTTGTATAATGGTGCTGTAGTGCTCCTCTGCTTTCTTCCTTCTTTACTGATGTGCTGCGCATGTGTATGACACTTGCGTTCCCATGCTTGCACAGTGCATCAGTGCAGTACAGGAGAAAAAACAGGTAACACGGACTCTCCTTTGTTGTTTTTTCTATTTTCTATTTTTTAACAGGTGAGGGACACTGCAGAAATACAAGGAAAATCAGGCAAGCTTTTGATGTTTTAGTTTAAACAACACACCTGATTTTTTTTGTATTTTTCTCTGTCCCTTAGCATATACTAATACAAAGTCTGGCCTCTCAATCATACTTTACTAGCTGAAATTTTTTGATTGGTATATGCTTGATTTACAGTGGGCATGCTGGTTGGGTCCAATTAGTGTGCTCATTCTGAATACAAATGAGCCATTACTGCAGGATGGCAGATGGGTTAAGAGTCAGTTAGTGACTCTCATGGGAACAACCATTCAGGCTTTTACACCTTTCAGTGGACGCCTCTACCCTTTCTTAGTCTCTATTTGGATCCAGAGAGAGTATGCAGTGTCAAAGGTGATGTCCACTGAGGTTCAGCATTTTGCATGCTGATGGCTGTGGGCCAAAGTAAAGGATCGTCTGAAGTACTGACATCATTGTGGAAGCGTGCTTAAATTATTTAATTGATTCATTTCTAAACAATGCAAGCAATTTGTTCTCTACCAAACTGACAAATAAATTAAGAGTTTGTTAGCAAATTGACTGCTTTACAGTTGTTTACCAAATTGCATTTCCCCGCTCTTTCACACATTTTAGAGGTGAAAAAAGCACTGGTGCTTCCAGCCATTAATGGAAGACATAGCTGTTTTTTATGTGGCCATAAAAACATCCTCAAAGTGACGCAAACATCTCTATCAAGAGAGTAGGTATTCAATCTCCATTTTTCTAACATTAGTGGCACATTTGAAAGACACATTTTAGCTCTCACACAGTGAAAAATAGCTGTAGCACCTATTATGCCTTCAGACCCTTGAAAAACTGTGGGGAGTACCTATAATTGCTAGAAACATCACTTCTTCACATCAAATTACCCACCACCCTGATTTGGAGATTGTGCAGAGATTCAAATCAACAAATACAACTATTTCTTCATTGCTAGTAACAGATCCACAGCAATGTCACTCAAAGATCACATAAATTACATTAACACCATTAAGGCATTAAATATCACACCAACTACCTTCTTATTAGGGGACTCCAATTATCCAAGGACTGATTAGCATACTTGCACCACAAAATATAGTTACGCTCAGCATTTTCTATACTTCGGTAATACCAACGCACTGGAGCAAATTGTAAAACTACTCACGCTATTATTTTTGACCTGGTCCTTACACACCTAGCCCTTGCTTTTGCTTCCACACTTCATTTTCTCATGCCTGATTAAGTCTGACCACACATCAGTCACATCTTCTCTGTTAGACCTACTGGTATCACCACACCACCAAATGAGACCATCTTTAGGGACCTCTCCAAGGTAAACATACTTCAAGCTTGTATAAGACCTATGCAAAATATTCCCAATAATCCCTTACAAAATGGACCCAACTGAGAGGGTTGCTACATTCACTTCTGACTTCTACCAGCACCTGAATAGTCACATAGAAAAGGCATTCATCATCCACCCTAAATGTAACAGTAAATTTAGGAATAAGTCTCTCTGGTGGAACACCCATTTTAATAAACTGTAGAACAAAAGCAAAATAATGAACATTTGCAAGAAATCCCCATCTTCCTACTTTAAAACTACAATGAAACATAACAGCAAGGAACTTAAAAACGCTATTAGAAAATGTAGAGCAGAGTATGAACTCGAGGTTGCTATTCATTCCAAAGGAAACTACAAAGCTTTCTTCAGTTACGTCAGAAAATTATGGAATAATGTCCAACACTGCAGTGAGCTCAACCATAACAACATTCTTTTGGAATCCAAGGATATAGCCAATATATTAGCAGACAGATGTAGTCCTAACTTTACCACTCCTATCCAAATTGTTGCCCCCACTATCCCTGAGAATTCCCTTGTAATCACCTTGGAACAAGTTTTAGAATCCTTGACAAGGCTAAACATAATACTGCCATGGGACCATATAACACACCGGGCTGCATTCTCATCAGTACCAAATATGTACTACCTGAGTCTCTACTGAAACTGTTCAGCACCAGCCTATCCCGATTCCTGGAAAACAGCCTCTGTCACCCCAATACACAAAGGTGGCCCCTTACAGACCCAGGCAATTATAAACCCATCAGCCTCACCAGCCTTGTATGCAAAGCCATGAAAGGAATCATAGCAGAACTCATGTATGCAGTAATAGATAAATTAACTGATCTAGATCTCAGTCATTTTTTTTTTTTTTTTTGAGGGGCGAGTCCTGCCTCCTGAACCTAGCAAGCTTCTTTGAAAAAGATTACAGGGGCTGTGGGCAGTGGTCATTCTGTGCATACCACTTATCTCAACCTGGCCAAGGCTTTTGACACTATCCCACTGTCCTAGCATTACTGAAAAATTAGACAAGCTTAATATAAACTCCACATTACAGACTGGATTGCAAACTGGCTATCCTACAGATCCCAAGTGGAGAAAGTTGCCAGTTCACTCTGTGAATATAAATCTATAACTAGTGGGAGTGCTATGGGGGCAGTTCCATGCCATCATCAATTTGACGTATGCCTAATGTGTTCCGATGCTCCTTTCACAATAGAATAGTGATCACAAACATGAAGATTCAATTGCAAAAAAAAATGTCTTATTTTTTATTAAGAAAATTTCTTTGTAGTTGATCTCTTAGGACTTCAATATTGTGCAAAATTAGTTTGTAGAAAAAAATGCAATGAGCTGATAATGACAATACAAAGAATTTTAATAACTGCAGACATTCAAGTCAATATCCCAGAAGTGTGACTGAACAAGTTTGCTGATGACTGTAAACTGGACACTTATCTGCTCATCCACGAATACAAAACAGCTCCAGCAAGGGCTGGAATACATACATATATGGTGCAGCAAAAAGGGCCTCAGACTAAATGAAAAAAGTGCAGCACATTAGCATTAGACAGAAAGGTTGCTTCCACCTCATATGTTACAAATGGTACTCTTCTTCAGACATATATGGTCAAACCAGATCAAGGTACTTATATGGATAGCTTTCTCTCATTCAATCACCTTATTTCTACCATGGCCAGGAAATCCTATCTGGCCCAATTAATTTCCAAGGGAATATCATCAAGATCTAAAGACTTTATCCTACCGCTGTCTTTCATTATCAGATCTGTCACTGAATACAATACCCCCTTTGATATGTACAAATCCAAACCTACTGCTCAACTGGAAGGGCCTTAGACATTTCTAACAAGGAAATTAAAGGCCTTAAATCCTTCACCTACCCTGATAGATTAGTACGACTCTCCTTATAGTTAGTAGCCTACAGGTTGTTGCCATGTGATCTGTGTCTTGCTTTTCGAGTCATTGAAGACCCAGTTCTATTTGATCTCCTATTTCTTTGGAAAAACAGTGGCATTACAAACACCCGCACTAAAGACTTAAACCTACACCAACAAATAAACAAGACTTGCTGGAGACAGAGAGATTCTTAACTCAAAGTATTCGTAGCCTATGGAATAAGTTACCACTACAGGTCAAACAAAGTACTTCTTTGGCTTTAAGGCTAGTCTTCACAACAGGATGGGTAGACACAAATTTACACCAGGGTTATTATGTATTGCCCTGCTTGATATGGGAGGTGAGCACTATTAAGTGCTTGAAAAGGGTGGCTAGAACTTTTAAGTTTGTCTTCTTAAAGGTTTATGTGGCTATGCATCTTATAAGCCTCATGATCCCTTTCCTAGTATATTTCTATGTTTCCATTACAATAACGTAGTGATTGCAAGCACAAATATGCAATCACAAAAACTGCCTTATTTGTTAGGAAAATGTATTTGCATTTGATCTCTTAGAAGTTCTGTACCAATTTTATCTATAGAAAAAAATGCAATGAGGTGCTAATAAAAAAACAAAGAATTTTAATAAATGCTAAGCGCTTTCATCTCCCAAACAAATCATATATTAGACTTCATCAGATCAAGTTCCACATTAAACCTATGATACTAAAACACTCTGGCTACGCCACACGATTCAGCTCATTATTCAGTAAATAAAACATCAACTATTTAAACACCTTATTTTCATCTAAGTAATAATTTCAGTTTTCTCAAATAACACTCACACTTGCATTTAAAACCAGGAGTGGTGAAGGCATCAAACAATAACTGACACTCAAATTCCTTGCATTCCAGAAATAACTTTTTACACACACAGTATTCTTCTACAACATACACACACTATTTTTGACTTTAATATAATTTAAATATTCATAAATCCTATTATTAACATGCTTGTTCCTTAACCAGTACAGAATGCATCACAAACTGTGCAAGAGATGGCATAAATCACATAAGTAGACAAATGTAAAAAAAAATCAGTGAACTATGTGTTTGCCTTTATTGATACGGTGTATCATGCATTACATACTGGAAAACAGAAAACATGTTTAAAAAAATTATGAACACAAATGACATAAAAATCAAAAGTAGGGCGAGTGCGTTATAAAAGTATGAACTGATATGTACAAAATGAAAAATACATTATTTTTCATATTTCAGACTTCACAGATTGTAATGAGAGGGGTGGAGACAGAAATGTATTTATGAAATGCAGGAGCTTGAAGAAGCTGTGTCAAGGAGTTGGAGAACCGATAGCTGTAACAAATGTCAGCACTGTAGCCTGGCTCCAAACAAAAAAGGAAGCTCTTGTGGTGCTCCTGACTTGTGATTTGGTCACCATAACCACGACTAAAAGGTTACTCAATAAAAGTGAAAACTTTCCAATAATGCATAGTAGGAAGAGATCTGAAATGTCTGAGTGGCTAGAAAGAAATGTGAACTACACACGTACAAGCTCCTTAATTCCAAAGCATGTATGCAATGTGTGCACCCTGAGTGGGTAGGATTGGGACCTTGAGATTTAAAGAAAATCCGAGAGATAAGGGGAGAGAGTTCCCTATCCTACAGTGGGATTCTCAAAGTAAAAATGTAAAATATAATAAAGATATTCTGTGTGGAGCTTTTCGACCAGGGCATCCACTGAAAATGGAATAATATTCCAAATGGACTTTCCTGGTAAACAAACGTCAAATAAAATTAAAAAAAATAATAATAACAGTACTAAAACCTAAAGAAAGAATTAAACAAATTAAAAAAGAGTGGACTAGGGTAGTTTTCCTGGTGGGAGGGGTCAAGAAAAACTGTCAAGAAGACAGTGTCGGTTGGAGAGAGAGGCAAACCCACAATGGCTGAAAAGGGTTAGAACCTAGACAGGGTAAGGGTAATACAAGGAAAACAGAAAAAAATGAAAAAGGCAGTTCCTCTGAAAAGACTTGGCCTACACTTACATGCACTCAGTGTTTGACTCTCTGCTGGGGTTTTAAAATCAGAAAAGAAGCCAGGGAAATAATTTAATTTCTTTCAGTGTGTCTGCAGTTAAGCTGACTAACAACTATTTAGAGCTGCTTTCTGCATCGCTTGCATTATTTATGTATTTTTATTTTCTACTTTAAATAAATTTATATTTTTATTTTCTGCTTTGAAAAATCTCTGGCCTGGTATTTTCAGGCATCCTGGATAAGTGGTGCTGATCCATGTGAGACACAGAGAGTAAGAGTGAGAAAGAGAGAGAGAGAGAGAGAAAGATATTATTCCTGGTCTAGGGAAACTTTGTTCACTTGGGCTTCGGATTTCACTGTTTTTTCATTGTTACATTGCTTCCTTGAACAATACAGTGTACACAGACTTTAGCTTGGCCTCATCTTCCAATAAGACTTGACTTTCATGAAAAGAAGTCATGGAAGTAATTTAATTTATTTTTCTTCATTTGCATCTGAACTTAAGCTAACTAAGTGTTAAGGCCATTTAAAGATTTTATTTATTTCACAATTGTTTACCAGGAAAGTCCAACTAAGCCAGAAAATGACCATTTTCAGTACAGGCCCGGGACAAAAGCTCCACAATCACAATCTTTCAAAAATCGAGTACATATATTTTAAATCACAGAATATCATGTTACACAACAAAACACAAGAGTGAATAAATGTTATGAGAAAAACATAGATCATGTTTTTCACAGTAGAGTGCAATAAAAAAAACAATAACATGAGTTGGAGAAAATATGTGAGGAAAAACTCAATAGTCATATTATGTTACACAGATTAGTATATGACAAGTGAGACCTGAGAATTCTAAGAAGATACTTAAAAGATATATTGGAGATTACATGATTGCAGACAGTGAGGGGAAATTGAGTGATGTCTTAGTATAAGAGATGGCGTTCATATTATGGTTATAGAAGTAGGAAGGATGGAGAGAAGGATATTATACAAAGAGTGCAAGGTAGGTTGTTTTGGGTAGCTTAGGAGAGTAGGGAGGAAACAGAATGAGGTAGAGGAAAGTTCTGCAGAGATGAAGTGGATAAGGTAGGGGAGTGTGAAAAACAAAAGAGTAGAGTATGAGGATGGAGGGGGTTGTGAAATGTGATTTAGATTGCATGGAGTGAGTGAAGTAGAGTGAGTAAGTTCAGTCAGGATTGGCACAGGAGCCAGTCCAAGATTCTGTAAAGTATTCTTTTAGGGAACATTTAAAGATGGGTAGGTTAGAAATGGTTCTGATGGTTAGAGGTAAGGAGTTCCATTTTTTCTACTGGGTATGGAGTATAGGCTTTGGCCAGGGGAGATATTCAGTTTATTTATGTTGAGAAGTTGTTTGTCTTCTGATCTAAGAGGTCTTTTAGGGAATTATACAGTGATTAAAGGGGTAAGAGTTGGGCAGGCTAAGGGTTTGTGCATGATTTTATGTTTTGTTATAAGTTGAATGTAGGAGAGGTGGAGGGGGAGTTCCAGCCAGCTATGGGTATGCAGAGCTTTAAAGTGATGGGTAAAGGAGGATGAATTAGTAGCAAACTTGGCAATTCTGTTGTAACAGCATTCACGTTTGTTTTTTATGGAGATTGTAAACTGGTTAGAATTGGTGCTCCATAGAGTAGGGAGGGCAGAAATTAGATTTTGGCTAGAATAATTTTGTGGGTTTTCTCAGAAAACGCTTGTTTCTGTATAGCATGCCTAGTTTTTGATGAATTTTCTTGATATTACTTTGGATGGGGAGGTCAAATTTGATGTAATTTATTATGACTCCTAATAGTCTGGTATGGTGGACTAATTCAATTGCAGTGCCATTTGCTGAAATATTTTGAAAGATGCTTTGTCAGAGATAGGAGTTTTTGGAGTAAAGAGGAGCAGTTTGTTTTCTGGGGGGCTGAATAGGAGTTGGGCTCTTGTAAGCCAGGTTTCAATGGAGATGACAGCTTGTTGACTGATTTCTTGTAGGTGAGTTAAGGTGTTTGAAGAGCAGATGATGGTAGAGTCATCTGCTTACTGAATCAAGGTGTCTTCACAAGAAGATGAATGTAGGTTATTGATAAAAATATTGAATAGCAGGGGGCCAAAGATGGATCCCTGTGGGACATCTGTGGAAGTGGAAAGGTATGCAGAGATGGATCCTTGCCATTTTACAGTTTGTTGACTGTTAGCAAGGGTGTTAAGAGAACCATTGAACAGATGGAGATGATAGACCCATGAACAGATGGAGATGACAGACCCAGAGTGGAAAGTTGACTGAGGAGTTTACTGTGAGAGACCGTGTCAAAGGCTTTTGATAGATACAGAAATACTGCAGATACAAGTTTATTAGAGTCATGAGGTTTACTGACAGTGTCTGTAAATGACAGTAATGCAGTGGAGGTGCTGTGGTCTGGGCAAACTCCATGTTGAGTACTGGTGATTAGCTTGTTTTGTAAGAGATAATGGAAAAATTGTTGATGTATACTTCTTTCAAGAAATTTGGAGCGGGCAGATAGGATGGCTATGGGATGGAAGTGGAATTACCTCCTTTATGAAAGGGAATATGTGCATTTTCCACAAGTTAAGGACACAGGATTCTGTAACTGATCTATTAATAAGAATGCTGATTGGGTATGCTATTGCATCTGCAGCTAGATTTAGGTATAGGTTCATAGGTAGGTACTAGGCTATCGGCCCAAGGGCCTACATAAGCCTAGCCAACAAGGTTACCTGGCTTACGCCACCCAAGAAGGTTATTTTCCTGTGCTACTGTCGAGCAGAGACACAGACGTGATCCCCGGGGTATATTTCCTATTTCCCATCTACTCATCAAGATTTTTCTTGAAGAGTGCTAATGAAGAACTTTGATTGACATAGATGGGTAGCCTGTTCCAAAGTATGGGAAGCTTCTGGGACAGGAATCTATACCTCCAGCAAGTCCTGTTTATTGTGGTGACAAGGTTTAGGTCCCTACAGCGAGTAGCTCGGAGGGATTGGGATTTCTTTAGGTGTAGCATGCCCAACAGCTCCGGGTTTGACATAGCTTTATATGTCAGGCAGAGATCACCTCGGAGTAGGCGATATGCTATGGAGTAAAGCTGGAGTTTTTTGAGGCGGTCAGTGTAGGGCATTTGTTTGAGGCCAGTAATCCTCTTTGTGACGTACATCTGTGGCCTTTCCAGCTGCTGCAGATGTCTTGTGAGGTACATTCCAAAAGGGGCGTTGTACTCTATAATGGGTCTAATGAGTGTCGAGTAGAGGGGAACAACGACCTCTTTTTTTCTGGATGAGAACCCTTTTATGATGAGGTGTGCCACATAGGACTTCCTGACTACTGTGGCGATGTGACTATCAAAGGAAAGACTACTGTCCAACTGGGTCCCAAGGTCTCTTATCACACATTTGGTGTTAAGCAGATTGCTGCCTATGTGGTAGTTCATGGGTACAGAGTTTTTACCAAAGGGGATGACACTGCACTTTTTGGCATTAAGCTTGAGGCCATGGCTCTGACACCAGGCATCTGTCTCAGTGAGGCCCTTCAGTAGGATGTCCACATCATTTGGGGACTTGACTATGGCTCCTAGTTTGCAGTCATCTGCGAACTTCGTTAGCCAGAGGCCTTCTGTGTTAGCCTGTATTTCTGAAAAGTAGATACCGAGCAGAAGAGGTCCCAGGATGGAACCCTGTGGTACTCCACTTGTCACTGCTTTGAGGTCAGACTTGGAGTCTGCAACTTTTACAGTGTGGGTTCTGTCAGTGAGCCAGTTGGCAACCCATCTTGTGACGTAGGGATTTATACCTAGTTTAGTGAGTTTAACTATAATTCCAGAATGGGAGATGGTGTCGAAAGCCTTGGCGAGGTCAAGATAGGCTATGTAAACCACCTTACCCACATCTACGGCTTTGGTGACTGCCTCAAAGAAGTCGATCAGGTTCAGGAGGCATGATCTGCCTTTCACAAATCTGAACTGAGTGGGATCCAGAGTTTGGAGGTTACCAATGTCTTTGTTTATGAGTTCCATGATGATACGTTCCATGGCCTTGCAGACCAGGCTCCCCAGGCTAACAGGCTGATAGTTCCCGGGATCAGTGGTGGCTCCCCCTTTGTGGAGTGGGATAACTGTTGCTGTGCTCCATACAGTGGGCACAAAGCCTGATGCGAGGCTATTATTGAACACGGTGCTTAAGTGGGGAGCCAGTTTGTTCTGAAGTTCATGTAAAACGCAGCCTGGGATGTTGTCTGGTCCCATGGATGCTGTGTTTTTGGCTTTAGAGAGTGCAGCTTTTACCTGCCTAGTTGTGATTACAGGGACTCTGCATTCTTCCTGTATAGATATGGGCCATTTAGGGGGTGAGGGGGGGGCAAAGTTAGCACTGAACCTATCTGCCAGGATGTTGGCAATATCAGTTGGTTCTGTAATTTTCGTGCCGTTGTGCTGTAACTCAGAGCAGATCTGGGTGTTGCCATAGAGATTCTTGACATAGCTATAGAATGCTTTGTGTTGTCCTTAGAATTAGTAGCGATTTTGTTTTCGTAGCTAGCTTTGGAGGATCTTATAAGGGATCTCAACTTCTTACTGAGGCTGACCAGGGAGCTCCTCCACTCATAGGATTTTACTCTCTTTTGCAACAGTTTTGTCCTTCTGTTGTACAGTTTGTTTACGGCAGGGGACCACCAGATTGGCTTCCTTTTTTTGGAGGATAGCGTCTTGGTACTGTTTGGGATAGCACGATCCATGCACTCGTGTAAGTGCTTATAGAGTGCATCTGTGTAGGATTCAGCAGTTGTAACTGTATTGTACATCTGCATGGGTGTCATGAAGTTCACTACTTCTGTGTTAAGAAGCATGAAGTTGGCTTTGGAGAAATTTTTTACCATGGTTTCCTTAATGGGGGGTGGGGGCAGGATGTGGATACCAAGGGTGATTAACTTATGGTCGGATTGGACCAACGAGGAGTTGACTTCAGGTGTGCAACACCAGTCACTCATGTTGGTAATGACTAGGTCTAGGATACTGTTGCCCCTGGTGGGGGTGTGGATAAGTTAATCCAGGTCATTGGAGTTTATGAATTCCAGAAAGCATTTAGCTAAGGAGTTGGTACACGAGTAGTTTTCCCAGTTAATGGTGGGTGTTTGGTTGAACCCTGATATTTTCCAGTACATCAAGAAAAGAGGAGTGGGAATCCTGGGGCATGGTGGGGGATCTGTAGCAAGCTACAATTTGGATTGCAGTTTTGCCCAGAGTTAGTTGCACTTGGATAACCTCGGATGCATTATGCTGAACAACTAGCCTGGAGGTGTGGATATCCTTAATGAATATGGACACACCTCCGCCTTTGGTGTTTTGGTCCAGCTTACATGGCCGAAAAGTGTGGTATGAGTTACAGCCTGGTAGTGCAGGGATACTCTCTGTAGCCTTGAACCAGGTCTCAGTCACTGCACAGATATCTATGTTCTCCATTTTAAGGAGCGCCTCGAGTGAGTGCATTTTGAGATTTAGACTTCTAGCATTGAGTAGTATTACCCTCAGTTTTTGCTTGCCTGTTCCTGTTACGGTGGTGAATTTGTTATTTGAACCTTGCCTAAAAAAGGCACTATAGGGGCAGCAAGAGCCTTAGCCAGTATCCAGAATCCCAGGGGCGACAGGTGCAGGCCATCTGTGGCAAAGCATCGTGGTCTGTCGACTATATCATCCCAAGCAGACAGATACTGGATCCCCTTAGAATGACACCAGAAGCTTAGCCAATTGTTGAAGTCAATCATTTTGTACTTGTACTGTGGTATCATTCTGGGCGATGGCAGAATGCTACTCAGGGCTAGGGTCATACCTGCCTGGGCTACAAGATCGGAGAGCTCTTCCATGTCTCTTTTTATGCAGTCCAGGGAGGTATATCTCAGGTCATTCACAACAACATGGACAATGACAGAGTCATATTTGTACTTGTTGTAGAGTGACCTGAGTGCGTGGGTTATGTGGTGGATCCTGGCACCTGACAGGCAGCTGACAGTAACCTTCTCCTGGTTTAGCCTGGTGAGTGGGACATCAGTGTGCCTGACTATAGAGTCACCTATGACTAGTGTGTTGGGTACGTTTTGCCTTATTGGCTGTGGTTGAGTGGCACACTGAGTCTGTGGGTTGCGTGTCATTTGGGTTGTGTTGGGGGATGGAGGTTGCTTGCGTTTCTGCTTTGGAGGTCTCTGTTGCTTAGACAGATTATTACTGAGAGCCTCCGCGAATGTTTTTGTGTTACCATGTGTGGATTTTGGTGGTGTAGATTTAGTGAGACTATGTGATGAGTGTGGTGTGGTGCAAATGTTTATCTTCTCCTCATGACTGTCAAGTTCAGTCTTGGTTGGAGAGAGCTTTACCTACAGTTTGGCTAGATAAGTGCATCTCTCACAGGTTGTCGTGTTGGGTGGTAGGAGGAAAGGGTTGTCTGTGTACATGAAGCAATTTCTACATTGCCTCAAGATGCCCAGATTCTATTCTATTCCAGGGGAATGTTGTTGGCTGAGGAGGAACAAGGTTTTAGTTTATGTAAGAACTTTTTTATGAGAGTTACAGAAGCTGGTTGAAAGGTAAAGTGGGTGGAGTTGTCTGTAGTGTATTGGAGAGGTTGCAGTTAGGTGAGTTTTGTGAAGATGTGCTAGGATCTAAGGGGAAGTTAGCTGTGTGGAAGGAGCGGCCTTAGGCCAACTGGTGCCCTAGGCAATAGGGCTCCATGACGCCCCCACCACACCACACGGTGCCCCCATCCTGATCTACCTACAACAAATAAATACTGGAAAAGTGCCCCTGCTAGACCAGCGCCCTAGGCGGCCACCTAGTTGGCCTATGCCTAAGGCCGGCTATGTGTGGAAGGGGGGGTGTTAGGTAAGTTTGAGGTTATGCATAGAGGACATGCATTCAGTGAAGTATGTATTGAAAAAGGTAGCTGTTTGAAGAGGGGGGAATGTCTGGGTATGGGATTCTTTTTTTGGTTTTTATTGCCTGTTCTGTTTATGCATTTAATTTTCTGCTTTAAGTAAATCTATAGTTTTATTTCCTGTTTTGAGAAATCTGCTAGCCTGATGTTTCTGACAACCTGCTTTTAAGTGGTGTTGACCTAGGTGAGAGATAGATCAATTAAAAGAAATGAATACAATGTGGTTATTTGTAATTTTTGTACAAAATGCGGTGATTTATCCTTGCACAGAATGTAGTGATTTGTATAAATATTAATGTAAAAGCACAACTATATTTGTTACTGAATTGTAGAATTGTAAGTATTAGTTATACAGTAACCTGAATGCAAATGTTTTAGAATGTAACTTGGAAGGTAATGTGGTTTGTAAACGTTATTTTAAAAACTTGTTACTGCCTCTGACAGGTATGTGGCTAAAATGATCCTTGGACCAGTTCATGTATCTGGTTAACAAACTCAAATATAGAAATAAAGGTGAAGGAATAAAATAGTGATAGAGTAGCTCTAGGACTTGTAATAAGAGATTACCTTACAAAATTAGGTAGGGAAGGAATAGCAAAGTTTGGTTTGGATGGAGACTGTGCCAAGAAGGGGCATGATCAGGATTTTTGGAATTGTACACCAACTTCCATAAAGCAGCTTCCCCCACAAGAATTACACCTCACAACCCCAGACAACACACTTTTATTTATAACTAGGGGACAAAATCTCCAGCAATTACAACATTAGCAGAAAATTCATTTAGTCAACCACTGCCTTTTGCAGATTATGCACGGATGAGTAGTAACTGGTTAGAATGCTTATTGGTCTTTCCAATTATTCTCGCCAGCAACAGTTCACCTTGCTTGTTACAGGGTTAAACATGTTATCAGAAGTGAGGTCACTCATAAGAAGACACCAGTCAAGATGTTTGCTTACAAAATTGCTTTACAGTGATGTTGGCAGCAGTGTTAAGCAGTAGCACAGACTACTGTTACTTGCACGTTTCTGGTGACGGCGAATAGTCTGGAAGTAGATTTTACATGTTGGAGTGTTTCTTCTATATATACACAGCGGTTTTGTGAAGAGCATGAAGGAGAGTGTTGTCAGGTACTTTGGGTTTCACCATGAGAAACCAAATAATCTTTTTTAGTCTGTCAGTATTGCTGTAAAGGACGGTGAAGATAAGGAAGGCAGCTTCTGTTCCTTTTGTACAGGCACTATAACTTGCTAAAGACTGTAGTATTGCCTTTCTTTTTTTGGGTTTACAATCCTAATCTTAAATTACATGTTGGAATTATGATCTGAAAAATCAAATGAGTATGGTGTTGCATGACAGCTCCAGGATACTCCAAGAAAGATGGCATAGCACAGTCAAATATTACTTGTATTATCATGCATTGACAGTGCAGAGGTGTTAACATGATCTACTGATACCATCACCTGTTTCGACTCACCAGCACTGATGAGGAAGTCATCTAGGTTTTGCAAACCTGTACTAATGTGCTGAATTACTAAACTGGGTTTTAACTCACTATTCGGCTGAATAAAAGCAGCCATTAATCAGCAGAAAGAAATAATGATTCATTCAGCAGCAGGACTACAATAACAGCCACCATCTGAATGAATTAATGCAATGTTCTAATAACAGAGGTGGTACATTATTTAAATAAATGAAAAACAGTATACCATGGTACATATGTGGTCACAGGAAAACAAATCAACACTTACTGAAGGTAACCAAAAACAGAGGTATAGGTAGGTAGAGATGGACTGACAGATGACACAATTAACGTGGTGCAATAGAAATCATTGGACCTGTATTATTAGGGACATAAGTAAATTTGTTTGTGTCTTTCGGCTTTTCCCAGGTAGGGGTCGCCACAGCGGAACTCCGGTCCGCTAATGATTGGCAGTAGAGTTTTACGTGCTGGCTTGCAGGGCCTAACGCACAACCTTCAACAAAGGAATGCCCGTTCACGCATGTCACCACACAGAAGATGCTCTGAGAATCGAACGGGGAAAGTCGAACTGTGAGGTGACAACGCTACCGCAGCACCACCACCGTAAATTGCATATATTTTCAAATTACTTTTTTTTAAGGCAAGACCAATGGCTACATAAGGCTCAAGTCAGAAATACAGGGTAAGAATACATGCAGTTCACAGTCATGCAATGATAATGTGAAATTAAGTCACAAGAACAGAGATGCACCTTCGTTCCAGTCACTGTCGGTGAGTCAGAATAAGTGTGTTACAGCTTTCAAAGTTGTAAAATGCAGGCTGCTCATACTTCCCTTTTTCTCTATCCTGTAGTATAATGGAGCAGCTAAAGGTCCATGTACTATAAAAACTATGTGACAGTACTAAGTGTACTACAGTTTTCAAAGCTATAAAACACTTAGCACTCATACCTTTTTCACCCTCTATAACTGGTAGTACATGGGAGAGGTAAAGCTTCATGTGTTACAGAGAATTAGGACAGTCTCTCTCCAATCGTAAACAAATAGTCATATGTTCTTGAAATGGATGCCAAGCTTTACCTCTTAAGCATCACTTCACTCCACTGCTGAAGGGAAATTTATGACATTTATATATTGTTTATTTATAGATATATGATTATCAAGAAAGTCCGACTGGGTAGAAGCCCATTTTCAGCAGAGACCCAGCGAGAAAAGCTTTCAAAAACAATGATTTTATAATCTTCAAAAATAAAACAAAAACATCTGCGGCTTAAATAAATACAACAGATTAGACATAATATAAAACATTTGTTAAAAATGGATGCAAGGTATATGTCAATAATTTAATATTTGGAGAAATTATAGACGGTTTGTAGCAAAATTAAAGGTAAGTTTAGTCTAATACAAATAGGAAGTGCAATATGAAGTGAGGGAAAAAACAGGCTTATAATATGTTTAGAGAGAAAGTCAGGGAAGAGAATTAGATAGTAAGGAAGTAAGTGAAGAAGGGAGAGGATGGAAGTATAAGGAATGAAAAGTATTTGTTCACAGTTCGGAATGTAGTTTAGCCTGGATTTGAGCAAGAACAGAGTCAGGCTGTAGCTAGGAAGTCTTTCAGAGTGGGTTTGAAAGATGGGCAAGAGGGTACAGATCTGATGTATACAGGTAAGGACTTCCAGGCCTTAGCAACCTTGTACGAGTACAGAAAATGCCCAGCAGATTTGCTAGGCTAGTAGACAGGAGTTTTGGTCACTGGATCGCAATGACCCGACTAGGACCACAGTTGTGCAGAATGTTTTTTAGTGCTGGACAGGCAAATGTATGCTGGATAATTTTATAGGTGGTAAGAAGTTGTGTACATGTAAGTTGTTGTGGCAGTTCTAACCAATTTAGGCTTTTCAGCGCTATACAGTGGTGGGTACTGAAAGTGGTATATGCTGCAAATTTAGCAACTTTGTTATAGCATTGTTCAAGTTTTAAATTTTGTAATGCCTGGAGGTTAGTAAAGATGGGAGCACCCTAAAGAAGAGAGGGGAGGAAATAAGTAGTGGCAAGTGTAGTTTTAGTTGTGTCAGTCAGAAAGGTTTTGGCTCTGTAAAGCATCCCTAGTTTTTGATGAGTTTTTCTTATGCAACTTTGAATATGCAGTTCGAATGTAAGATTATCATCCACTATCACCCCTAACAGTTTCCTTTGAGAAGTGACTTCAATGGTTGTTCTATCAAGAGACAGGACTTTAAATTTTTTTTTTTTTTTTTATGAGAGAGGGATTTGGGGAAAAAAGCAACAGTTTGGTCTCTTTTGGGTTGAGAGTGAGTTATGACTTACAATGCCATATTTCAGTGGCTGTTAAAGCTTCCTGAGTATTTTTTTGGAGGTGTACCATGTTGTCAGATGTACAAATGAGAGTGGAATCATCTGCATACTGTATTAGGGTGACCTATTGTGTGGAAGTATAGAGGGTGTTGGTGAAAATGTTAAAGAGGAAGGGACCAAGGATAGAGACTTGTGGTACACTAGTGGTGACTGGGAGGTAAGGAGAGAGCATGGAGTGCCATTTTACTGACTGCTATCTATTGGACAGGTAGCTTTTGAACCACAAAGGGTGGGCTGAGAGAGATCTAGTGAGGTCATCTGAAGTAGAAGTTTGCTGTGACAAACTATGTTGAAGGCTTTAGACAAGTCTGGAAAAAAGGAAGAGACTAGTTTGCCATTAGATCTAGTTTTATTGACAGTATCTATACAGGTTAGAAGGGCAGTGCTAGTACTATGGGAAGGATAGGAGCCATGTTGTGCAGGGATAAGAGTTCTTCCTGCAGGAGATACCCTAGCAATTGTTTTTTAATACATTTTTCAGGCAGTTTGGCAAGGGGAGATAAGATTGTTATAGGTTTAAAGTTATTAATGTCTGTTGAATTTACTTCTTTGTGCACTTTCCTGCTTTGTGTGACTTTTTCCGGAGAAAGAGAGAATGCGGGATTCCTGGAGTGACCTATTTATAAGGACTGAGACAGGATAGTTATTTTTAAGTACTCACTTGGAAGGTCATCAGCTGAAGAAGAGCACAGTTTAAGTTTAAGAGTGCTTTTATATAGGATGTGGGCACAGGTTTGAAGATGAAAGTCGATGTGGTAATATGGACCTGTTGGACAGGGTTGGGATTAGATGCGAAGGGATCCTTAGTTACAGAAGGTATACTAAAGAGTTGAACTGTACTGCAGTTTCAAGTGATCAGTTATCGGGAGAGGGGTCTGGGTTGAATTTTTGGCCGGGATGTAAGATTTCTTTAATGGACATCCAAAAATGTTTTTGGGTTGTGTTTAGTATTATTCTGAAAGTTATTATAATATCGTTTTTTGTCTTCATTTGCTTGCTTTTTAGTATGACGGCGAAGCATTCGGACGTTTAAGATACTGAGGTGTTTTATATTTCTGCCACTCTTTCCATGCTTTTTCTCTATCCTGCATTAGTAGTCTACTTTCTGGGATAGCCAAATTACATTATTTGTTTTCATTCTCTTCCTTCTAGGATGTGCAAGGCTATTTAGGATATTTAGAAAAGTTGTACTGACTTCAATTACAGCATTGTCTAAGCAGAGGATTTTTAGGAAGTGCCAGTTAATAGATGATACTGTAGTAATGAACACTTCTGGGTTAAACTTGGAAAGGTTACATGTTGTTTTATAATGTTTTATGCTGTTTAACTGGATGTGTGAGATGTCTAGTCATACGGATTGACAGATGATTAATGAGAGAGTCTGACATTGTACCTGTGGTGAAGTACTTGCTAGGATCTGATACCAGGATCCAGTCTAATACAGAATTTGATGTCTTCCCATTATGTGTGGGGCTAATAATTAGTTGTGTGATAACATACAAGTTCATGCTAGAGTTAAGAGTTCATGTCCAACTAACTGTAATTCACATCATCTAGTAATTTTTTTTCTTGTGGAAATGTTATGAATATCCAATGTAGGATATCTGAAGGCTAAGGTGAATGAAATATAAACTTCATTCCCAAATCTATCAAAGGCATTACTAGATGAAATAGGATTAGCTGCCATAATATGTTTTACAGAAGTTGTTTTTGACAGAGAAATCACTGCAGTCTGGTCAGGGGCTTATGAAGAGAAATCTGCGGGCCTGGGAAACCTTATCTAATTTATAAGACTTCCTGGGAGCAGGAGGCTATCAGGCAAAAAGCTGGCTGCAAGGAAAACATCCTGTAATGCTGGCAACCTTGGAGAGACAGGAGCAGGTTGATGAGAATCCACCTGTAACAAATTATAGTATCTTTCATGAGATTATGGAATTTCTTTTTGCTTCCACTGAAATAAATCCTTCACCTTGGCAGCAGTATCAAATAAATAAATAAATAAAATAACCTTTCCCACCATCAGGTCAGTTTATAATGGAGCTCTATCAGTTTATAGCTGGAACAAAGCAATTAACAGAGAGATGCAAATAAAACAGGTTGTCTGATTTCCTGAGACTAAATAACTGGCATGTGCAGTACAGTCTACTGGTCAAGCAAATGGGGACAGTGGCCAACTTAGTATTAGAGTGCTTGGACTACTTCCATACAAAACTTCCAATAATGGAGCAGTCATGTATTTAACTGATTAAAGTTACTACACAGCAAAGTTCTTAAAGGTAAATATGCTTACATTAAACACTGACAAAATGCTCAGTAAACTTGTAGGTGTAGGGCCTTTGGTCCTACAATATTGAAGGCAGATGCAGTGACCACAGGCTCTGAAATGAAAGAAAGAAAAAAAGCTACCAAGCTGTAAAATTACTTTGAGGCAATAAAGTTAGTATTTA
Source organism: Protopterus annectens (assembly GCF_019279795.1). Taxonomy (NCBI): domain Eukaryota; kingdom Metazoa; phylum Chordata; order Ceratodontiformes; family Protopteridae; genus Protopterus; species Protopterus annectens. Next base: position 674,738,306 of record NC_056729.1, read on the forward strand.
TACAAAAAAAAAAAAAGCAAGGAGGAAGGACCACAGTAAGTCAGAGCAAGAGAATACATGGGAAGTATAAGAGTAGAGCGATTATAAGAAACTGTATGAATGTAAGCTCAAAATAGTTGTAGCAGGAAATATACTTCTGGAGAACCAAAGTAATACGGTGTAAATATACAGCTCTGTTGAGCAAATTATCAGAACATGGCACTACACTGACAAGCACACTATAACACCATCACTTGAAAACATTCATAGGATTAACCAATACATCGAAACACTGTAATATACATACCAGAACACCAGCAACTCACATTACATACATATGTGATAAAGAGAAACATGATCACCATACAGAAAGCTTATCCAATCTGAATGAAAGTGTTATATATATATATATATATATTATATATATATATATAACACATTACCACAGTATTTTCACTGTTTTAGTCTTACAACAAATAGAAATGTAATTACATATGACACAGACCTGCTCTATGAAGGAAGACGGTGACTGAGTGTAACAGAAGACAACATTTGTTTTTCAAACATATGAGATGCGATTATGATCACAGTCCTGGCCCTAGTCCACTGTGTTATGCATAGTGCAATCACTCCCAGTCTCTCTATACCAGTGTTTTCTTTTTTTGCCCAAGCTTAAGCACTGGAGTGTTTAATCTTGGATAACTTGGAGTTTATATGAAATGGTGCTCGCTCAACGGTTGTGTGAGACAAAATCATTTGCCTTTAAGGAGGAGTCCTGGGAGGACCTGGCTTCCACTGTTAAAACTATACTATGCCTGTCATGCAACCACCTTTAAAATGTTCATCATAGAAAGAGGTACATTAATTCAAATTTCAAATCTAGGTGCTTAGGATTCCCACCCCACCCCCTGCTGACCTGGTGTGACTTAGTTTGAACTCTACATTTTCCTACAAAACGGAGTCTACAGGACTGCAATGGTCACCATAACAAAATCAGTTTCTCTCAGCATTTAAGCAGAGTAGGCTGCACACAAAAAGCATTTGTTAAGCTTTCACTTACAGTGCTGTGTAATTAAGTAGTTCACCATTTTGGTCAGCTATATGGCTCTTTTTTTCTACTTGAGTGTTTGCCTCCTTCCCCTGTAACTTAAGTAAACTGACTCTTACATTAAGAGCTATAATACTTACCTTATAGCTTTAGGACACCTTATTGTAAACTGCAATAGCCCCGCTACGCTCGGACTCTCTTTGCTCCCCTCCCTGCCCCCAATTCCCTCTCGCCCCCAGTACCTCTAAATTTAAAGTACTATAGCCACTTCCCCACTTTCTAGATCCTATCTGCTTTCATCTGGGATAATTCCTCCCACCCCCACTCTTCTACCTACATTTTAATAGCACCTATAAGCTTTCATCTGGCATTCTCCCATCCCCCTTCCAGTACTTTTACCTCACCACTCTATCTTCTGGTGTTACATCACCAGGTAAAACAGTTCCTTAAGTCACTAGCTGAATCACAAATAATGACATACTCCTCTTTACTACACCTCTTGTTCGCACCATACCTCCTTACTTTGTATGAAAACCAGTTTCTCATGGGATTTCATGTCCTGAAAGGCCAGACTATCACCCCAGCTGCAAATCCTCCCACCTTCAACCATACTTACAGTACCAGGTCCTATCCAACATCTTGTTCAGTCTATCAATATCTCAACCCAAGGCACATTAGCTCTAGATCCAAACACTACCACAAATTAATAAACAAATTCCTGAAGTTCATCACCAAGTATAGACTTAACCTAATACTTGGTGGTGATATTCACCCCAACCCTGGTCCACCCACTTCAGATACACATACCCCCTCTACTTGCAATCTAAGCTACAAACCTACAATTAATAGGCCAACTAACTCTCTCCTAGCCTGTCATCGCAATATTAGAAGCATTAATAACAAGGTACATTAATTGCATGCACTTCTGGATGTCCACGCCCCTGAGATTCTCTGTTTATCTGAAACCTGGTTAAAACCTAACACTACAGACAATGAAGTGTTACCACCTGGGTACAACATACACAGGCTGGATCGTGCTTCCAGGAAGGGGGGTGGGGTAGCTGTACTCTATAAATCTGAGTTGAATGTTACCATAGATGTACTACAACCACCTCAAATTAATAACTCAGAGATTCTTGCCACCAAATTGCAACTTAATAAAAATAAATTCATTAATATCATCTGTATGTACATTCCCCCAGGTAACAATATATCTACACTTGAAGATATCCTGCACTGGCTATCATGTCACTACCCCCAAGAAACCCTACTACTTGGAGACTTTAACATAGACTGGGGCACCTGTTCCTCAGAATCCCCAACCACCCATATTAACCTGCATGCATTTACACAAATCATATCCACCCCCTACCAGGGATAGGTAAACTCAACCAAAAAGAAAGCATACTTGACTGGGTACTCATAAACAGTCACCCCCAACTGTATACCTCTGGTACCCTCCCTGATGGCCTAAGCGATCACCTTCTCTCATATGTAATTAAGCACAAAACCATTAATTCCCAACAACCCTTACTCAGAAAGGTTAGAAACAATAAAAACTTTGACCCTGCCAAATTCCAACAAGAACTAAACTCATGTAATTGGTCTATTCTAAAACACCTCCCCTTAGAGGAAGCAGTAGCATACTTTAACAACAAATTCCTTGAGATCCTTGATTTGCATGCACCTGTTCGTTCAAAGAGAACAACGGCAAAAACTGCGCCAGGCTTTCTAAAGAGTCTAAACTCAAAATTAACCTTAGAAACAAAGCATGGGCTTAATGGCGTTCTTCTTAAGACCCCCAAGATCACATTAAATACAGGCAATCCAGGAAAGAAACTAAAAAATCCATTTTACAAGACAAAAAAAGAATACTACTGTAATTTACAGACAGTAAATCAAAATAACCCTCAGAAGTTTTGGGCAGGTTTAAATAATCTACTACATCCTGGACAAACTTCAACCCCAATCCCTGCTGCTACTATTGATAAAACCCCTGAAGATGTTTCTGACAGTTTTATTCGATTCTTTAAGGAGACAATTCAAGCCCTAGCTAACCAACTATCTCCTAGCTCCCCTGGTCCTGAAAGTACCACCCCTAGAAACATACTCGCATTCAGCTTCCAACCAGTCGCCACTTCACTTATCCGTACCTTGATCAAAAAATTAAAACCCACTACACTTTCTGCTGATCAACTCCCTGATGAGTACCTACAAAAATCAGCTGATGCTATTGCTTACCCAGTCTCAATACTAATCAATCGAACCATAGTAGAAGCTAAAATTCCCACCATCTGGAAAATATCCTATGTAATCCCACTTCACAAAGGAGGCAGCTCTACTGAATTCTCCAGTTATAGGCCAATAGCTATACTCTCTCCACTTGCAAAGATTATGAAAAAATGTATTCATAATCAACTCATGCACCACCTAATCCAGAATCACCTTATGGCAGACACTCAGCATGGCTTCCGTCCTCATCACAGCACTACTTCAGCCCTCCTAGCCTTTACCAACACCATAAACCATAATCGCAACAATAATTATATATCCTCAGCCCTATTCTTGGATCTTTTCAAGGCATTAGATATGGCTGATCACCAACGTTTAATCCACACCCTGCAAACATTCTGTCTAGATACTAGAGCCCTTCAATGGTTTCAGTCCTACCTGAATGGTTGACAGTAGGCTGTCCTCTGGCAGAACAAACTCTCTAATCTTCTACCTAACACCCTTGGAGTACCACAAGGCTCTATACTAGGGCCCTTGCTGTTCTCCATCTTCATTAACGACCTTTATATTGTCATCCCAAAAGTCAGCTGTATCCAGTATGCTGATGACTCTATTCTGATTTGCTCAGCCACATCTCCAATAGTGTTATGGTCAGCTACCCAGACCACCTTTAATACAATAGAAAACTGGCTTTCTGAACGTCTGATCCTAAATCCCCAAAAAAAACTAAAATGCTGTTATTTTCACCAACACATAGGTCTACTGCTTTCACCTTTACCATAAATTCAAATGATGGCACAATAATCTCCCCTGACCCCTCTACAAAACTATTCGGTGTCATCATAGATAATAATCTAAAATTCGACCTACATGTTAACCAAACTATCAAAACCATCAATAAAAATCTAGGGTCACTTTACAGAATAAAAGCCTTTCTAACCCCTCCAGCTAAAATTGCAATAGCTCGCTCTCACCTTCTTTCAACCCTTCTGTATGCATCCCCTCTACTCTCGAATTTAAATAAGACTGTCCTTAAACTCTCAATTTGCTACAATCACATTTGCCAGGTTTGCCACTGGGCTGCCTTTTAGGACACATCATTGCATCAATCTAAATCAGCTTGGTTGGCTTGAACTACCCAGCCTAATCCAGTATAACCAACTGATTATGGCCTATAAAATCCTCTATAATCCAGACAATACTCCTGCACTTAAAAATATTATCACCTCCTATAACAATCCTAGACCGCTTTGATCCTCTAACAAACTACTAATTCAGACTAGCAAAATTAATAACACAGCCGGTGACTCTCTCTTTGCAAACTCTGTAAGTAGACCCTGGAACTCTCTTCCAGCTGATATTACCTTACTTTCTACCTTAGGTCAATTTAAAACTAGACTCAAACAATATTTGGCACTTAACCTGGCTATGTCAATGTATCAAGCCTGGCTAACACTCTCTAGAATGTGTAAAAAATCTGTTAACCAGCTAACTGTGTAATTTAATTTAATCCTGACTTACGCTCGGGATTAACTCTAACCTGTGGAACTTGTTTAACTTGCTTACTTATGTAATCACTGTAAATAGTCTGTTTGTAATATGTAATGCTGGTATTATGTAAGGGTGTATCTGCTTACCCTTGGAGCTTTTATCCCCGGGCCTCCGCTGAAAATGGACATGCATCCAGTCGGACTATCCCAGTCAACAAATGTAAAATAAAATAAAATTAATTAAATAAATAAATAAATAAATTCAAGGGAATTTGCAATTTAAATGTTTTTAATTACTGGTATGAAGAACTACGTAGAGAAGGAACCATTATAAAACCTAGTGACAGAAATGTTGCTAATAAGAGTGGGTAAAGCAGGGTGAATGTAACTCGAATGCTTTTTTGGTGTGAGGAAATAACATGAATCTCCACTATAGGGAACAGGCGGGTGAAGGAAAAGCATTCTGTCTTGGGAACTGCAAGTGAAATATCATCTGTCAGGGAATTTGTGATTAAACTATTTAGAATTCATGCCAGTGGTTAAAAAGCTGGTAAAAGGTCTAGGAAAAATAATGCTGAATGGTTCCAGTTCATATATAGCTTTTATAATCCAGAACTGAAGAACAGGGCATCGCTAAAAGTTAATTTGTAGACTACAGAAGATTTTATATGAAATGAAAGAACTTCTGATACAGAACTGGGTTACTGGTCAAGGGTATAATTGGAGAATATGGGCTCAAACCTGTTTATTCTTTTTACAGTACAGAGATGCAAAATATTTCCAATTGTTTCAAATGAATGGTGCCATTACAGATTGGAATAAGAGGTAAGTGGGTTCATATTTTTAGTCATAGGTGAAGTGGAGTACTTTAAGAGAGAGACCTGCAAACAAGTTTGAGGGATCTTTTACATATAGAGATAAGAACACCACCAGAACTTTTTTTGACAGTTTTTTTTTCCATAATGGGGATAGCTGAAGGCACATGGTCATACTGTTAAATGTAGTATTAATATTGACAAGTAAAAAAACAGAGAGGAATATAAGGAATAGCTAGTAGCAATTATTTGGGAGTTACTAGGAAAGATAGAAATTTCTTAAGAAAACATAGCCAGAGAGTGAGATAAAATGAAAGTGGAGTTTGAAAATAAAAGAACAGAGATATGGTTAAGTAGTAATAAGAATTATCTAGAGGGACTGACAAAGGTTGAAGAATTGCAGAATGGGGGAATCTCACAGAACAAGAACAGGTACAACTGCAGAATGCTAAAGAGAAAACAAGGGACTTGCTCGATAATATCCATGAGTTTAGAAAGATTGTTGTTAAACAACTTTTTTTTGATAACTTCAGAGCACAAAAGCTTTTGGCACAACGGCTCAGGCAACAAAAAGCAGGAAGGGTTGTTGCCAAGCTTAGGGAGCCTAAAACAAGAATAATAATCAGAGATGCTGTAGTTATTAGAAATATTTTGGAAATTCTATATAAATCTCTATAAAGCAGTAAATATGGAAAAAGTACAAATGGAAATGCTTATGGAAGAAGTAAATATGGCAAGGTTAGAAGTAGATGAGGCTTAATTATTAACAGGATAGTAGGAGACGAAATAAAAATGGTTATGTATACCAATCTACAGGAAAATCTCCAGGAATAGTTGGTATTCCTGTTGACATTTAGAAGCTAGGAGTGAGGAAAGTAGTAAAGATCCGAAAGGTTGTGTTTAACAGTATTTTACAAAAAGGATACCAACATCCTGGAAGAAAGCTGTGGTGGCTGTAGTACCTAAAGATGGTAAAGACCAATCAGATCCAGCTTGATATAGGACCATTTTAATTCTAAACCATGATTATAAAGTGTTTATGTCTATAAGGGTTAAAATAATGGCATAGATGATGCCAAAACTGAAAGACATGGATTGATGCGGTTTTGTGGAAGGGAGGCAAACATTTGACAACATTAATAGAACAATGATGATCTAGAGGGGGTAGCAGAATTTAAGAAAGTACCACTGTTGTTGGTAGATCTTGATGCAGAGAAAGCATTTGATAGAGTAAGCTGAGATTTTATATTCCCTGACAAAATAATAAGGTTAATTAGGAGGATATATGAGAAATTGCAGGTGAAAATTAAAGTGTCTGTGTGTGTGTGTCTGTGTGTGTGTGTGTGTGTGTGTGTGTGTGTGGGGGGGGGGGGGTCCTCTGATAAGTTAGTTCTGTTTGAAAGGAGGAACCAGACAGGGCTGTCCTCTTTCCCATTTGTTATCTGCATTACATTTGCAACCACTGGCAAAGAAAATAATGGACTCAGAAATTCAAGGCTACAACTGGTATGGTAATCAAGAAAAGTTGGCTTTAATTGCAGATGATATTATTTTGCACCTGATATAATGAGAAAAGAACATTTCAGGGTTGTGTAACATTCTGAGACATTTCCAATTATTTTCAGCATACAAAATGAATTTAGATAAAACAAAGACAATAGCTTTTGTTTCAGCAATACCTATACTTATGGGGATATGACAAAATAAAGCACTTAGGGTGGCCACAGTGGTGCAGCAGTTACCACTGTCACCTTACATCAAGAGGTTCTCCGGTTAGATTCTTTGTTGGGGCGCCTTCTGTGCAGAGTCTGCATATACTCCTGCGGTCACATAGGTTTCCTCCGGGTGCTCCGGTTTCCTCTCACATTTCAAAGATATGCTGTAGGTGGATTGGACATGAAATTAGTCGTAGGTGAGAGTGTGTGCGTGCGAGTGAGTGGTATGAATGAACTACCACTGCAGGACTAGCCACACGGCAGTGTAAACCTTGGCTCAAGATAATTGTCACTGCTGAGGTGACACCCTGGCCCCAGGTGCAAAATGGGAAAAGGGGCTGAGGATGGACGGATAAAATGAAGTACTTAGAAGTATGGGTTAAAAAGGATTCTTTTACTGCAGCTAAGGATATGTGGGAAGACACTAAAGAAAAGATAATAAAAAACTGAGAAAATGAAAGCTCTGTTTTATAGATACAGATAGCAATGTACAAGCAGTGAAAATTTTTAGTCCCTTTAGTGTTATACACAGGTCAGGCATATTTTTAGCAACCAGTGGAGAAGTTTTGGATAGTAATTAATAAAAAGTTGAAGGATTTTATCTGGGAGGGGAAGATGGCAAGAGTCAAGTGAAATAAATTGATCCTTCAAACAGAAGGTGGTGGTTTGGGATTACCTGATTTGAAGGGGGTATTTCAGAGATATACAGCTAATGCTCCTATACACAGCACAAGCAGAAAGCTATAATTTAAAGTGGAAAGGGATGATGATGAAAAGGGTGGAAGCTCAATAAATAAGGACAGACTGGGATTCTGGATGCACTTCCTTAAGGACAACAACAATAACCATACAGAATATTATATTAATAAAGAAGCAGAAATTATTCTAACTAAACCAACATGGGAATGGAGAAAGGAAATTCTGCCTCTAGAGTTGGGTGTAATTATAGGTACAGAGGTACAGAGAAAAGGCAAGAGTGGGGTTGAATTTTGTGGAGAAAACTGGCAAAGGGACCAAAGTACTGGGAGCAAATAATTAGAGAGGGAACAGGAACAGAATCAGAAGAGGCCAGGAATTCATTTAGACTGCAAGCTAGAGACTGCCTTTGATATCAAGGGTTGAAATCAGAGTAGAGGCAAAAAGAAAGGAATAAGGGATCCTAAGAGAAAGATCAGCACTGGTACAGTTTTTAGTAGAATCTAGAACAGAAACCTTTGCTAAACAAAGGATAATTAGTATGGCATATAAAATATTGCATGATAACTACAGGAATCAATCAGGGGAGGTTAGAAAGGATTAGGAAGAGAGATTTGATAAGCAATTCACAAACAAACAATGGGTGGACATATGTATGGCTCCCAAATATGCAACAAATGCTACAAGATGTACGATTTTTGCTTGGAAGTGTTTGCATAGGTACTTTTATACCCCAAGCAAACTCCAAAGAATGTTTCCTCAGGTAGCTTGCAAATGCTGTAGGTATGATAGGGAAGAAAGAGGTAACTGGGAATATATTTTTTGGGAGTACAATGAGCTGGTTCTCTAAAGACTACGCGGTCAAAAATACTGGGAGAGCAACTTGGTGTAACAAAGGAATTCTTTTTTAAGCTGTAACACAGAATCACAAATGCCTAGACATAGTAAAACCTTGCTGAGTTTAATTCTGGTGGCTGCCAAAAAAGCAGTTACTAGAAAATATTTTATTTATTTATTGACATTTGTCAACCGGTTTGTCCAACTGGGCTTGTGGCGCATTTTCAGTGGAGACCCGAGGAGAAAAGCTCCAGTAGTACATTTTAAACAAGTACAATTTTAAACAATATTGACAAAATAGCAGTTACAGCAAAAATATTCACATGTTGGGTTACATGCATAAAGTTAAAGTTGCATTAAAAAGAAGCTAAGTAACAATTTTACATTGATATAGCTCAATAGGTCAACAATAAAAACATTTTTGTTTGTATAAAATTATGCAAATGTACAGTAGACACACTGGAGAGAGAGCTGTAATGAGGTACTAAGTATGGTCCTTTTGAGGGAACATAAAGGGAAGGAAGACTAGGTAGGGTCGTGGCAAGGGCAGGTTCTGGAATTGGAAATGGAAATGAAATTCAAAACCAACCATACAAGAAGTAGTGAATATAGTAACAGAGATGAAAGAACTGGAAGTGGGATCTTTTGAGAAGGGTTGGAGCAAATTACATAGAAAAAATAGGAACTATGACAACAATACATGCAGAATAATGTTTTGGAGGAGGAAGGAGGTTTAAGTGATGGCAGGAAGGGTAATATTTGGCTGACAATGACAGTATAGAAGATTATATGTGATGTATAATATTTACATTTGACAGTATGTCAACATGGTTTGTTTTCACTTAGATAAATGCATGTTTGCCTACGTCACAAATGATAATTCAATAAAAATATTTCTTGTTTAAAAAAATATTGGCAAAGAAAATGATAACTAGATAAGTAAATCTCCCATACTTCCATCTATAAAAGAATTATACAGTTTGCTTAAGGAACAAGCAGTGTTACATAAAAGGGCTGCTACAGGCAGAATTAGGAAAATAAATATATTGCTCTTTTTCTGATCAATATAGCAACAGGGAATGTTGAACTTACATGGACCGAGTATGTTTTGACAAGATAACATTTGCCTGAATATGCATAGGAAAGACAATGGTGGTGCTCTGTTAGAACATATTATGTAAGACTATGGATTTCTTAAATAAGTACCAGTATCCGTGATGTAATGGATAGTGCATCCTTTTCCCTCTCTGTTTTTTTGTTACATATATTTGTTTTCTGTTAACAGTTTTGGTGATACTAATAAAGAGTAATTACGAACTTTCTGCTGTTTGTCAGTTTTAATGGTTTAATGAAGTTAAAATTCTTAAAAACTCTAACTGAAACAATATTTCAAATTCACATACATTTATTAGTTCTAAATAAAAATAAAAAAAAAGTTTCTCAGATTGCCTCCTGCAGCCAAAAGAAAGTACAGTTGTGTAAGAACTTACCACAACAGTAGATGCCTTGCTTATCACTGCTGGAGTAGTATTCTGTACAATACGGATATCCTGCTGAGGCTAGCTGTATATCCAGCCAGCATACCAAAGCCTTGGGCCCTTCCATACGTCAGATGTATTTCCTATGTCTTAGGTGAAAGATACGCAAATGACATATGAGCATCAAATCCTCAGAACTGAATTGCCCCTGGAGAACAGGAGCATGAATGAGACAAAACAGAAAGATGGTACATATAACAGCCATAAAGAAGAAAAAAGAACCCCTGGGTTGAGGGATAAAAAAACAACACAGAGACTAAGGGAGGGATGGAATACTGCAACAGTGATTGGCGCAACATCTGCTGTTATACGTTCTTACCCAACTATAGTATGCCCTTCCTTAATCACTATTGTAGTATTACTTACAATAGGGACAGTACTAAAGCTACTGTAAAAGATGGGAGAAAGAACTGAGGATCCCTACAAAACCCCATGGAGGATGGACATGGCAAAACTTGCTCTGGCACTAGAAATCACATCCAACTTGTAGTGCTGAGTAAATTATGCAGAGAAGACCAAGTAGCAGCTTTCAAAATGGATCTAGTATCAAGACCCTTAAAAAATCTCCAGAAGAGGCAAACACCTTAGTAGAATGAGCACAAGCAGAAATACAAAGCTGATTGCCATGAAAAGTATAACAAAAGGAAATGGCTTTAAAAATCCAACAATAAATGGCTTTCTTAGAAACTACTAAAGCCAATTTCTTCTCCCGAAAGGAAAAGTACAGTTTTGTACCTACCATAAATGTAGATGTTCGAAGATCCACATTGCTGCAGTCCTTACACTTGGGTAGTCCACTGTCCTCGGTCGGTCCGAATATCAAAGTATAAGGCTGACGTCGGTCAAGGCGCATTTGACTGACATCAGGACGTCAGGGTACAAATGCGCATGACCGACGTCATATCCTCAGTCTTTTCTTGCCCCAGATGTCAGAAGACCCTAAAAATAAAGGTCAAAACCAAAAGACAGCAAACAACCAACCAACCACCCTTGCACTAATTATATGTACAATATATATAATATACACAATATGTACAACACAACCCACACAACCACCTCTAACTACAGAGGGGAAGGAGGGAGGGTAAATTGGACTGCAGCAATGTGGATCTTCGAACATCTACATTTATGGTAGGTACAAAACTGTACTATGTTCTTCATCTCACATTGCTGCAGTCCTTGCACTTGGGTAGAATCCCAAAGCAGAGGTAAGGGAGGATGGCTAACTACAAGGAAGCAGGAGCTGCCAAAATGCCCTGCAAAACAGCAGTGGCAAAACCAGCCCTGGATTTAGAGTAAAGTGGCAGGTGATAATGCCTAGAGAAAGTATGCACTGAACTCCAAGTAGCTGCCTCCAAAATATCCTTGGTTGCCACTCCCCTCAAAAAGGCTGTTGAAGTGGCAGTAGCCCTAGTGGAATGAGGCCTAATCCCAGCTGGAATCTCCTTGCCATGATGGGAATAACAGAAAGCAATGCAAAACCCAATCCACTTAGAAATAGTTTGTTTTGACACAGGCTTGCCCTGAGAACTCAAAGCAAAAGAAACAAACAACTGCTGAGACTGCCTGAACCCTTTAGTTCTGTCCAAATAATAACGCAACTGCCTGTGTACATCTAAAGTGTGCAAAATCTTTTCCCCTTTATTTTGGGCATTTGCATAAAAAGTAGGCAAATGAATAGTTTGGTTTAAAGCCACACTAGAAACCACCTTAGGCATAAAAGAAGGATTAGTACGTAATGATACCCTATCCTTATGGAAAATCAAGAAAGGCTCAACCGCCATAAGGGCCTGCAATTCAGAAACCCTTCTTGCAGAGGTAATGGCCAACAAAAAAGCAGTCTTCCATGACAAATATTTCAACTCAGAAGTAGCTGCAGGCTCAAAAGGTTGTAGAGTGAGTTTCTCCAACACAAAATTGAGATCCCAAGCAGGAGTAGGAGCTCTTCGTGGGGGTCTTATATTCTTTGCCCCTCTAAGAAATTGCTTGAACAAAGGATGAGAAAACAATGGTGGGTCGCAATCATAGTGAGCTGAAATTGCTGCAGCATGAACTTTAATAGAAGAGAAAGACAAACCTTTGTCTAGTAACTCAGTAAGATATTGAAGAGCCACACACAAATTAGGCTCAGAAACATCAAAATCTTTCGCTGCACTCCAAAACAAAAATCTCTTCCATTTGTCTGCGTACACTTTCCTTGTACTAGGCCTTCTAGCTTCCAAAATAACATTCAAAACTTGCTGAGGAAGTGGAGGCCCACTATGGTTCAAAACAGAATATGCCAGGCTGTTAGGTGCAGAGAGTGAAGCTTGACATTGAGCAAATGGCTGTCGTCCTGTGATAACAGGTGTGGAATCGAAGGCAAAGGCCATGGAGGCTTCTGTACCAGACTTCTCAGTAATGGGTACCAGTGCTGTCGAGGCCAATCTGGAGCTATTAAAATCATCCTTGGCTTGTCCTGTCTGACCTTTAGAAGTACCTTTGGGAGGAGAGGCAGAGGTGGAAAGGCATTCACATGAAGATTGCTCCAATTGAAAGAAAGAGCATCCACTCTCCAAGCTGTGGGATGAAACCTTTTTGTGCAAAACTTTGGCAGCTAATGGTTTAGTGGAGAAGCGAACAGATCTATGTCTGGAGTTCCCCATGACACTGTCAATTTCTGAAATACATGAGGATCCAATTTCCACTCGTGGGGATCCATAATTCGTCTGCTCAACACATCTGCTAAGGAGTTCTGTGCTCCTGGCAGAAACCTTGCCTGAAGATTGAGCTGTAAACTGAGAGCAGTCTCCCACAGAATCATTGCGTGCCTGCATAGAGGATAAGAATGCGTTCCCCCTTGCTTGTTGATGTACCACATGACAGTCGTGTTGTCTGTTAGAATCAACACCTGCCCTGGAAGAAGTAATTCCTTGAAAGCTATTAATGCAAACTGGACTGCTAACATCTCCTTCATGTTGATATGTAGATGTTGTAGTCTGGCAGGCCACTTGTCTTGTATCCACTTTCCATTTAGATGAGCTCCCCAAGCTTTGTCTGAGGCATCTGTCGTTAAAATCTGACTCGCCTCTGGCCGGGTCACAGAGAGTCCCTTGTTTAGGTGACATTCCTGAGCCCACCACAAAAATTCCTTTTGAATGCAAGGTATTATTTGAATGACAGTGTCCAGATCCTGGCAGTGCTGAGTCCATACATTTTTGAGATACCATTGTAGCTTCCTCATATGCAGTTTGGCATTGGGAAGCACCAGAATACAAGATGCCATGAACCCTAAGGCTTGAAGGACTGTCCTTGCAGTCAGCCCGGACTGATGAGATAGTTGATGGAAGTAAAGGGATAGACTCTTTTGTTTGTCCGGGGTTAAAAAGGCCATCTGGAATGCTGTATTCAGTCTCACACCCAGAAAGCACATGTCCTGAGAGGGTACTAGACTGGACTTTATTTCGTTCACAGAATACCCCAGGCATCTTAGCACTGCTATCACATATTCTAGATGATGAAGAAGCTCTTCCCTTCCTTGAGCCAGAATCAGGCAGTCGTCCAAATAAGGATAGATCTGTATTCCTTTTAGCCTGAAGAAAGCTATCACTGGAGCCAGAACTTTCGTGAACACTCTGGGCAGTAGATAAGCCAAAGGGCAATGCAGAGAACTGATAGTGAGAAGTCCCAGCTCGAAACGCAGATACTTCCTGCAACTTAGTCTGATAGGAACATGAAGGTAAGCCTCCTTGAGATCCAAAGTTACCATCCAATGATCTTTGCCCAGCAGAGGTAAAAGCTGCTGCAACGTCAACATTTTGAACTTGGGAATGTCCAGATAAGTGTTGAGGATAGATAAATCCAAAATTGGTCTCCACGTGTTCCCCTTCTTTGGTACTAGGAACAGGCGAGAATAAAATCCTAGGCCCACTTCTGGCATAGGGACCGGCTGTATGGCCCCTATTTGGAGCAACAGAGAAACTTGCTTGTGAGCCTCTATTCTTTGTTGAGGAGGAACGTCTGGCATGCCTTTGAAAGGAGGCAAGGTATGGAAATAAAACCTGTAGCCGTGGTGTATGATATCCAATACCCATCTGTCTTGGGTAATTAAACTCCAATTTTCTTTGAAAAGTGCCAACCTTCCTCCCAAAGGTGCTGCCAGGCAGAAGGCTCTGGCAGCTGAAAAGGTAGGTCATTGGGTCTGTTTACGAAAGGACTGACCCCTGCCCTCACCCGAAGACTGTGCAGTAGAACTCCCTGTTCTAGGCCTGAAAGAGCCCTGAGCTCTGCCCCTACCACGTCTAGATCTACCCCTAGACTGGGAATCATAAGAAGGATACGTCCACCCCTTAAGTAGGCCAATTTCTACTAAACTTTGGAGGCTGGACCTGCAAAAAATCTTTAACAGTCTGCATAGATTTAGCCTTGTCTTCCATTTTCTTTAAAACTGCCTCAACAGGAGATCCAAACAACACGTCAGATTGCAAAGGAGCATCTAAAATCCTTGTTTTAACATGGTCAGACAAATTCTGATCCCTCAGCCAGGCGTGCCTGCGAAGAACTGACCCAGTGGCAGCCACCCTAGACGAGGCCTGTACAGCATCAAAACCACATTGCAAAGAATGCTTACCCACCTGTTCAGAAACATGTACTAAATCCTGCAACTCTTTACAATCAATACCTTCTGCCAGAGCATCAACCTTAGCCTTCAATTGTGAAAGGAGATAGTTTTGGTATTTCAACATGTGAAACTGGCAATTCAAAGCCCTCATAGCAAGAGTGGAAGAAGTATAAACTTTCTTTCCCCATCTATCCAAGGCCCTGGCTTCTTTGTCTGCAGGAACCGGATTCTTTACAACAGAAGCCTTAACACCTTTAGGCCCCTGGCTAACAGTTTCTGGGTCTGCCCTAGGACTCTTAAAAAGAAACTTATGAGCTTCAGGCACCCTGTAATACCTATCCGGTTTAACAGGAGCCGGAGGCAAAGAATCAGGATTAAGAGAAGCCTCAGTAAAAACATCTTCCACTACATCCAAAACAGGAGGTATAGCCAAAGGCCTATGCTGGGGTAAAAACAAAAATTCCCTAAGCCTTTTCCTGGAATCAGAGAAGTCCTGACCTTCCCACTTAAAATGCTCCCTCATGGAATGAAGAGTTTCTGAAAAAGAAAAATCCTCAGGAGGAGAAGCAGAAGGAGTAGAATCATCCACATCAGAATCAGAATAAGGAGAGTACTCCTGTAAGTCTTCAGCCAAGACTCTGAAACATCTGAAGCCTGCTCAAAACTCCCTAGCTCAGGCTCCACCCTAGGTCTCTTATCAGGAGGGGGCATAGAACCCCTAATCAAAGTAATCAAATCTTCTGCCATTTTAAGCATATGCTTCTTGGGCACAGTTCCAGAAGAACTAGGGGAGACACCAACTGAAACTGAACCTGGCCTGCCCCTGGGAGAATCCTTTGAAACAGAAGGAGAGGGCCTAGCCACCCTAGGAAGGGAGGGGAGTATAGTAACCTGAGAAGCCCCCTCAGCCTGACCTGCCTCCTGAGAGGCCACATCTTGTAATAATAAAGTCTCACCCTGGGAACACAAAGAAACCTCCGGTGGAGCCACCGGCTCCACCGACACCTCTAAAGAAACGGCGTCCGGTACAGACGGTTCTTCTAGCCTAGGCTTAATTGCTTTGTCCTTGCGCTTCTTCGAAGAAGTGGGCGTCGGAGGATCCGACGGCATTTTATAATTACACCGCTTCCCAAAGACTAACCTGGCACAATCCAACCTTCTCTTTATAGTGCGTTTATTAAATCTAGCACAAGAGCGACAGCCAACAACGTCGTGCTCAGGCCCTAAGCAAGGAATACACAAAGTATGATAACCTCTATGCGGTATCTGTTTCCCACAAGAAATGCAATTATTGACTTTCTGACATCCGGTAAATCACTGAGGCAAGAAAAAACTAAAATATTCCCCAACGGGGTACTTAGCCAACTTTGAACTCGGTCTGAAACTTCGAAATCGAAAAATCTCAGAACGCCAACCGGCACTTGCAATGCTGCTTCTGCATCGGACCATGCGGCAAAAAAGACTGAGGATATGACGTCGGTCATGCGCATTTGTACCCTGACGTCCTGATGTCAATCAAATGCGCCTTGACCGACGTCAGCCTTATACTTTGATATTCGGGCCGACCGAGGACAGCGGACTACCCAAGTGTAAGGACTGCAGCAATGTGAGATGAAGAACATCAAAAGGTTGCTCAGATTGCCAAATATCTTTAGTCTTGTCTAAATAATATCTATGCAGTCTAGGCAAATGCAAAGAATAGAGAATCCACTCCCTACTATTTTGAAATGGAAAGAAAGAAAAATGGATAGTCCGATCCAAAGACAAATCACTGACCATGTTAGGCATACAAGCAGGGCTAGGTCTAAGAGGTTCCCTGTCTCTGTGAAAAAAAACAGAACAGGAGGAACTGCCACAAGGGCCTGAATTTCACAGACTTTCTTGGCAGAAGTCAGAGCCACCAACAAAATAGTTTTACAGGTACAGAGGTTTATGGAAGATAAAGCTGCTAGAGTAAACGGTGGCTGAGTCAATTTTTCAAGAACAAAATTAAAGGCCCCAGGAAAGAGGAATGTGTTTTCTTGGAGGCCTACTACAAAGGGTGCCTTTGAGGAACTGTTTAACCCAGAGGAAAGTGAAAAATCCAGCAGCAGACAAGCAGGAATAGCTGACAAATGAACTTCAACAGATGAGTATGCCAGACCTGAATTAAGCAACTCACACAAATAAGAAAGAATGGTAGGAATACCTAAAATAAAGCTCTGTTTGTTAGTGTGCATTTATTTTTACTTCCCAACATAAGATTTTCTTGTAGAGGGTTTGCAGGCCACCTGCAAAACCTGATGCACATCCTCAGACAACTTGTGCTGAAAATGAATCAAATCCCTATCATCTAGAGAGTGAATTGTAGGGTGAGAAATGAGGGTGAATTACAGAGCCCTTGCTCTTATGAGGAGCTCCATCTTGTCTGGTAATTTGTGATGACTGCCTCTGGCCAGATGAAAAAGAAGGAGAAACCAATGCTGTCTGGGCCAAAAGGGAGTCACCAACAAAACCTTAGGCCTGTCCCACACGATCTTGTGTGGGACATTTGGCAACAGAGGAAGAGAGGGATATGCATACAGGAACATCCCTTTCCAAGAAAATGATACACCATCCACTTTCCAAACCTGATGTGGCACTCTGGAATAGAACTTTGTCTATTCTGAGGGGAGGTAAAAAGATCTACTTGATAGGAATACCCCACAGATGGATTCCGTCCAGGGAAATCTCTCTGAAGCATCCACTCATGATGATCTGCCCTGGATCTGCTCAGAATGTCAGCCACAACACTGTGTTCTGATGATATACAGACCACCTGAAGAATGAACTGATGGCAGACTGCAAAATCCTATACTATGACGGTTAGTCTGCAAAAACAGTAAGACTGCCCCCCCTTATGTATCACATGAAATCGATGTTCTCTATAAAACTGCAAGTGAACCTGGTGTCCAAAGGTAATGCAGAGCCTGAAGAACCAGGTGAGCTTTCATTTCCTTGATACAGATATTCTCTTGTACCTCCTATGGCGACCAAACCCCTGGGTACCTGCTGTGATTGGAACATGTTCCCCACGCCAGGTCTGAAGCATCTGTAAACAGCTCTTGTATGGGGAATGGTACTTGAAAAATGAAGGCCTAGATTCTGATATATCTGGTTGATCCACCATAGAAATTCCTTCCCGAGGCAAGGCATGAGGGGAATGGGAAAGTCCAGAAGGTGACAATGCTGCAGCCAATTTGTCTTCAGATACCACTGGAACTTCTTCATATGGAGTCTGGCAAAAGGAAGCCATGGATTAGTGGACACCATGAATCCCAAATGCTCTTAGAAATCTCTTGCTGAGATCTCTTCCAAAGGAAGCTGTCAAAGAAAGGACCTTGGGAGGAGGAAGCAAAGCTGTTATAGTAAGGGTCTGAATCCTGCACCCCAGGAAAGCTTGGTCCTAAGGAGGAATCAGAACTGACTTTTTGAAATGGAGAGTGAAGGTTACATTGTGAAGAAGCACTGTGAATTCTAGATCCTGTGGAAGAATCTGTAGAGAGTGGCTGAATCAGAAGGCCATCCTGACAGGGAAAAATATGAACAAAATGGAGCCTGCAAAAGGCTATGACTGGGTCTAGACATTTTGTAAAAACCCTTGGTGCTGTAGAAAGACCAAAAGTCAAAGCAGAGAACTAATAATATAAGGAAGATGCAGAGAACTGTACATGCTTCCTGAAGACAGGATGTATAGGAATATGTAGATAAGCATCCTTCCCATCCAGACACCAGAAATGCCCGAGGAACAAGCATGGGGGACACAGACTGGGAGTCAACATTTGGAACTTTTAGAAATGTGTTTAGAGAGGAGGGGTCTAGAATGGGTTTCAAAGAGCTTTCCTTCCTGGGAGCCAAATGCATCCTGGAATAGAAGCCTGTACACCTCTGGCAAGTAGGTACTAGCTGAACAGTACCTTGAGCCAAGAGATCCTGAGAAGAGGAGGAAAATGAGGCAACTGGCACTGACTGGGTTAAGGAATCCAGGAAAAGGCAAGAAGGAACTTCCATAACATGAAATAATCATTGTGAATTATTGAAAGAACCAAAGAATCTGTGTTGATTTGGAAAGATGAGGAAAGATGAAGCTGTACAATATGAACAACTTTTGGACTAAATTCAAAACACAGCATTCAGGATGGCAGCAAAGAATTTCTGAAGGATTTGTTTCTCTTATTTCACTTATGTACCTTATGGTTTGGACGTAGGGCATATGTTTGACATATGGCACTTGGAAACGGCCAAGGCTTTGGTATGTAGGTTAGATGTACAGCTATCTTCAGCAGGATATCCCTATTGTAAGGAATATTGAAACAGTAATCAAGGAATGTCATCTGATAAAAACATAGCTTCATTTTTCTTTAATTATACGTTGCACTAATGTCCTTAGTTTGTACAAGAGACCAACTTCACTCATGTCTACAATGCTATGGAAGTCAGACTGGATGGGGAATGTCCACCTGCAGCTAATTCTCATGAGTAGAGAATCATACTGCAGTGATTATTATATGTAATAATGTCAGACTTTAAGAGAAACAGTAAGTTTATCACAAATATGAGCCATGGCTGCAAAATACTCTACAAGATCCTGATGTGTACAGGTCGGCACAAGACAAAAAAAAAAGGATGATCAAAGGAGCCATCAACGTTTAAACAAGATTCAAAGTCCGTTTATAACACTCATCCCTGAAACTGTGACTTGCTGATGTTGTTTGAGCAAATGCTGCACTAACCTAATGTACACTGCTACTAGCCATTTTTTATTACTCTCTTATGACAAAACATCATCTCACCTCATCTCTTTACTTTCTTTTTGATTGTTACAGATAAAGTTACCAAACTGGCAGGAGTACACATGATGCTGAACATGAAGTAGGAACCGCTCATTAAACTCAAATGCACATGGGAATTGTTCCATCAGCTGCCAGGTACACTCTAGGAATTGATCAATAACTGGAGACACTTCTTTTGGATCACCATCTAAATGAGAATACCTGAAATGAAAATGTAAAGTTAAGATCATACTGTGTAAAAGTAATAATCAGTGGCTTCAAAGAATAGCATTAGCCTAAACATTTTGCTTCTCAAGTAATTTTATTAAAATAAAATTAGTTTATTTTAAAAAGCTGCATAAACGCAACTGCTTCTACAAATGCCGTATACAGATCAACACTCCATTGCAAAATATGCTAAACCTTGAATGGAACCATTCCAAAAATATATCCAGGTACTGCCTTTAAAGGGGCATACTTACAGTTTCCACAACCTTTTGTCAAACAGAAGATTTCATTTTTTTTATTTTAAGATAAATAGTCAAAAATATCAGTACAGCAGACTTATCACTGGCATAAAAGTTTATTTTTCTTTACTTCTTACAGTGCATACTGTGCCTCTGAAGTTTTATGAATTCCTGGAGAGATCCTCACTTTTTTCAAACAAAGTTACTGGTACTAGGAACTGGGGTGGTGGTGGGGGATAGCAACCTAAACAGTTAGCCCTTAGTATCTTATCATTGCTTAGATACTCCACAGAAAAGTGGCACAGACTGTGGAAGCAGCCTTGACTGAACATACAGCAGTGTATCACTTTGCTGAATGGGCATGGAACTGCCATATCATACTTTTTTTTGTTAAGTACTCATTCCCTGTATCAAAGTAAATGCAAGCTGCAGAATCCTCAGTAGATGGTAATGAGATATACAGCAACAGAGAACTACTCTTGTTTCGGCCACTATTACAGTAATAGAAAGAAGCAAACATACACATTCTGAAGTACACATTTTTGCAAAGTCTGGTGCTAATGTTTTAGCTCTGGACAAGAAACTGGGCTATCAGCATGTCCCAGTAGCCCTAAGAAAACATGTTACTTATTTTGCACGCATTCTTTCTGGTTTCTGCTGAACGTCTGAAGAAACTAATTGCAATCCTCAGAACAGCCTGGCTACATGGTGCAGACAGATGAAAATTTGGCTTCAACCCATATGAGTTGAATATGATTAATGGCATGGGAACTGGAGGGTTTTGGTGGAAGAGGGAGTGAGTGATTACATCAGCTCATGCACTGTATGGGGGAGGGGGGGATCTGTAGACTTCTGAGCATTTCCCACCATCACTGAATACATCCTGGTTGTGGGCACACTGCCAAATTATTCAGCAGATTGGAGAGCTTAAGCAAAACTGGCTATGCACAGTGACACACATGATGCTTCATGCACTCTGTCCCAGTTAGCACCCCCCCATGCATACCTAACAAAATCCCAATCTCACAGACACACACATGAAGCCCACCTACCAACTCTTTTCCTTAAGATTCCACAAGGTCATCATTGTAGTCTCTCTCTCTCTCTGAAGAGGGGAGGGCCCATCTGTTACTAGGGATATGGCAGGATCTCATCAAAGGGCAGATATCAGTGGTGAACAGAATGGGAGAAAAAAGTGAGACTGAAAATGGGAATAGGAAATATCAAGGATGAAGTACAGTGACATTTCTTCCTATTGCAAGGTACAGCAATAGTAATCTTATTACCTATAACAAGCAGTTGTGTGTCTTCAAGGGTTTACAGCTTCCAGTGTAGGAACTGTGGTACAGCAAAAATGTTTTAAGGGTATTGCAATAACTGAGATTTGCTGCACTTTTTTTGCAACTGTGGTTTATTTTTCAAAATCGTTGGATGTACCATTATGAATCTTGCACATCTAATGGGAAATCATTTATTCATAAAATAATCAATTAGTCTAAATTGCAGTTCTGCTTTAAAGAAGCTAAACATTAATGCTCAACTAATTTTTCCAGCCACAATTAGCATCTTTTTACCAGAAGGTCAGAAAACATTTAATTCCCTAGAAGATACAGTGGACTTTTCTCAGAAAAAGAAACCTTTTGATGAATCAGAAAACATGGATTGGACTCTTGTCAGCTTAAAGAGACAAGCAAAAAGAAATGGCTGGTCTTCAAAGGACAAAATTGGTAAAAAAAAAAAAAAAAAAAAATTAAAGAAAAGTAATATTTTTCTTTTTTCTATTTTTACCTAAATAGTTTTTCTCAGAGGTATTTTCACATCTATTACAATTTATCATTAAATACAAGGTAGAACAAACAAAAGTTTTTACTTTATCAGAATACATTTTCTATAATATCCGAAATAATGTATATATGTTATTATTACTACTATTACTTATAAGTCCCTTTATTACGTTATTTTAATTCTCTCTGACATTATTTTCAAACAGAGAGAGTAGTGTGTAAGCGGCAGGGGTGTGTATTGACAGTATCTGAGATACTGTGTGTGTTTATATATTAATATTACTTGTAAAAAGAAAAACACAGGAACTGCTACCAACCAACTCAAACAAGAAAATACAGTTCCAAAGGAACGCTCAAGTGCAGCAATATAGAGTAACTGAAATTAGCTGTGAGTAAACACTGATAAGTAGCTTGAAAATGGATTTATTTGAGCGCGCTTTCGTCTAAAATAACAAGACTTCATCAGAAACATTTAAATGACAAAACCAGTAGTGCTTTTATACCTTACAACAATTGAATAATTACCAATCAATGAAAAATACCTCTCTCTTATTATTTAAAGAAACATTCTACTATTCACAGTTCATCCATTGAAAATTCCCTTTTAAACATCTATACTTTACTATTTAAAATACTACCTAATATGTTTAAATATAAACTTTACCAAACCATTAGTTAAAAACTTTTTACAAAAAAAAGTGTACATTAATATAACATTATATAAAAAACATTATGTGCAAAAATGTTTTACAACTTGAATGAATGATATTTTAAAACAGGCATAATACTACATGTTTCGTTTATACCTGGAAAGTGGGTGGAGTTCAGTCTTATTTGCCACTTTAACTCTTCCCTTTCCAACCTGTTTTTCCAATCACCTCCCCTACGATCATTACCCAGGTTCTCCAAAATACCAAAGTGGAAGGTTTTACGGGAGTTGCTGTCCTTAAAATGTTTATAAAGAGCATTGTTGTCATCCTCACGTCTAATAGTGTAAAGGTGTTCATATATCCGTCTGCGCAGAGCCCTCTCAGTTTTCCCAACATAAAACTGCTGACAGTTCTGACAGACAGAAAGATAGACTGACTGTTTAGAACCACATGAGCCTCTCTTTAAGTGTACTTTACTCTTAGGTGCCCCAATCTCCACCCAATCAACATTTAAAATATATAAACAGTGAGCACAAGAACCACATCTCCTAGTTCCTCTATATGTGTCATTTGTCTTTATGGGGTGTTCAAGTAAATATTTAAGGTTGTTGCTAGTTTTGAACACAAAACAAGTTTTTTTCCCACAACATCCATTAAACTTTCTGCACCCTTGAACATCACCCAATTTCTCCTAACTATTTGTTGGATATCCTTCACCTGGGAACCATAAGTCAATACCATAGATTGTATGTAATTTTGTTTATTACTGTCCCCAATTTGTTCTACTTTGTTTTTTGAACTCTCAATAGATTTCCCCAATAGGGGTACATATTTCTTACCCCATTCATTTTAAACTCCTTCACTAATAGAGTGTAGCAGAGAAGTTGGGTAGCCTCGTAAACTAAATAAGATATCTCATTCTTACAAGACTCTTCAGAGGAGCAAATTCTTGCTATCCTAACCATTTGGCCCGTTACAATATTTTTCTTGGTGTATCCTGGGTGACAACTGTTATATTCCAAGTAATCATTCAAGAATGTAGGTTTCCTACATATTCTCAACATAAAACATGCCCTAGTAGAATCAACAGAAATAGTTACATCCAAATAATGTATAGATTTATTATCGTAGGTACCAGTAAATTTAAAATAATCAGTAACGGTATTGATATAAGTCAAAAATTTGTTTACCGCTTCTTCCCCCCTCCATAAGATAAAAATGTTGTCCAAAATCCGGAGGTAGGTCCACCTAACACTTTACTCAATTTTATAATGGTCCTTATGGAAATTATTTTAAAGAATAATTTCTTTATATTTGAGGGGGAATATTATAAACAGACAAAAGGGGTTGCCATGGGTATCAGCTGTGCATCCCCTTTTTGCGAATCTCGTTATGTATTCCTGGGAGAAACTTTATATATTCCACAGTAAATTCGTAGGTAAATGGTGGACCTACTTCCGTTTCCGAGATAGCTTATTTAGTTAACCTTTTTATGGAAAGAGACTACCCAATTTCTCTGCTACACTCTATTAGTGAAGGAGTTTTAAACGAATGGGGTAAGAAATATGTACCCCAATTGGGGAAACCTATTGGGAGTTCAAAAAATGAAGTAGAACAAATTGGGGACAGTAATAAACACAATTACATACAATCTATGGTATTGACTTATGGTTCCCAGGTGAAGGATATCCAACAAATAGTTAGGAGAAATTGGGTGAAGTTCAAGGGTGAAGAAAGTTTAATGGATGTTGCGGTAAAAAAAAAACTTGTTTTGTGTTCAAAACTAGCAACAACCCTACATATTTACTTGAACATCCCATAAAGACAAATGACACAGAGGAACTAGGAGATGTGGTTCTTGTGCTTACTGTTCATATATTTTAAATGCTGATTGGGTGGAGATTGGGACACCTAAGAGGAAAGTACACTTAAAGAGAGGCTCATGTGGTTCTAAACAGCTAGTCTATCTTTCTGTCTGTCAGAACTGACAGCAGTTTTACATTGGGAAAATTGAGAGGGCTCTACGCAGACGGATATACGAACACCGTTACACTATTAGACGTGAGGATGACAACAATGCTCTTTATAAACATTTTAGGGACAACAACTCCTGTAAAAACTTCCACTTTGGTATTTTGGAGAACTTAGGTAATGACCATAGGGGAGGTGATTGGGAAAACAGGTTGGAAAGGGAAGAGTTAAAGTGACAAATAAGACTGAACTCCACCCACTTTCCAGGTATAAACAAAACATGTATTATGCCCGTTTTAAAATATCATTCATTCAAGTTGTAAAACATTTTTGCACATAATGTTTTTTATATAATTTTTTTTATACAATGTTATATTAATGTATAATTTTTTTGTAAAAAGTTTTTAACTAATAGTTTGGTAAAGTTTATATTTAAACATATTCGGTAGTGTTTTAAATAGTAAAGTATAGATGTTTAAAAGGGAATTTTCAATGGATGAACTGTGAATAGTAGAATGTTTCTTTAAATAATGAGAGGGAGGTATTTTTCATTGATTGGTAATTATTCAATTGTTGTAAGGTATAAAAGCACTACTGGTTATGTCATTTAAATGTTTCTGATGAAGTCTTGTTATTTTAGATGAAAGCACGCTCAAATAAATCCATTTTCAAGCTACTTATCAGTGTTTACTCAAAGCTAATTTCAGCTACTCTATATTGCTACACTCAAGCGTTCCTTTGGAACAATATTAATACTACTGTTACTTACAAGTCTCTATTATTTTATTTAAATCCTCTCAAAAATTATTTTCTAACATAGAGCGGTTAGCGTTGCCGCCTCACAGCAAGAGGTTCTCCGGTTCAATTCTTGGCTGGGGTGCCTTCTGTGCGGAGTCTGCATGTCTTCCCTGTGGTCACGTGGGTTTCCTCCAGGTGCCCCGGTTTCCCCCCACATCCCAAAGACATGCAATAGGTGGATTGCACACTCTAAATAGGCCCTAGGTGTGAGTGTGTCCATGTGTGTGCCTTCTGTGGAAGGTTGGGCGCCGGGCTGGCAACTCGACACTGTAAAACTCCACTGCCAATCATGAGCAGACAAATGATCCGCTGTGGCGACCCCTAACCGGGAAAAGCCGAAAGAAGAAGAAGAAGAAGAGAGACGTGTGTATGTGTAGGGGTGAATATTAACATGTTTAATCCACTTAATTTATATATACTTTCTATACATAATTTCAAGTAATCTGTTTCCTTTTTCTTTTTAGTTATTCTATCTGGTGAATGAAGGTGTATGTGAAAAGCTTTATCTATGTGCAGTGGGTGTTGTGTTGAGTCCTTTTGGCTGCATGGAAATAATTTTTATAAATTACTTCACTTTCTGGTTCTGTAACCTGCTACCTGTTACTTTGTACCCATAAATACTTACACACTGTCAGACTGAATTTTTGATTATTCAGTCTAAATATGATATTTTAAAAGGTTACTTTATTTAACTGATCCATTATTGACACCGACCTAATACATTATTTCATATCCATATTTTGTTTATGCAAGTACAAACCACTTCTTTGCTAGCTATGTCATATATTTCTGACATTTTCTAACCTTTGCATTGTTCAAAGATTATCTGGTATTTTGTACCCGGGCACCCTTGGAATACAGATTCTTCACAAGAATAGATATTAATAGATCTTATTTAATGAAACTAACTAAAATAACTGATGGGCGGCACAGTACTGCAGTGGTTGGCAATGGTGCCTCACAACAAGACGTTCTCTGGTTCGATTCTTGCTGGGGTGCCTTCTGTGCAGAGTTTGCATGTCCATGACATAAATAATTGATTAATTAGTTAAAAACACAATAAAGTTACAGTGATCATTTAAAATTAAACACAAAAACCTTTTCTTTTAAGATGTTAAGAGGACATTTGACTTGAAAAAGTCGATCCTTTTAAGGAACTTTCACAAGAATATTATAACACTAAAACATAATACAAGCAAAAATAATGAATGAAAGATAGTACAGGCACCAACCAGAGCATAGTGTGTATAAACATGGTATCACACTAATTAATTTAAAAAGTGTAAGTGTATATATGTCACAATGATGTACTTATTTAAGTAGCGCTGAAGTATTATATTATGACGCACATATAAATTCATAACTAATTAATATACCATTGGTACTACTGATAATTATGAATGATTAATTATTCCAACAGCTTTACATAATAAGTTATCTAAGTAAACTTTTCAGTTTCAGAATACTTGTCAAAGAATATATTTCACTGATACCTGGGGGGGCACAGGAATTAAGCTGCAATTGCCATTTTAATTCACTCTCTTCAAGGTGCAACTTGACTATGTTACTATCTAAATATCTCACACTGTCATGTGGGGTTACTTGTGATATAACCCTGAACTTAAATACATGGCCGTGGTTTTCCTTGCAGTGCCTTATTTTTTGTTCTGAAAGCTTATGAACAAGCTACATTCAACACATGGGGAGAGGAGAACCAGAAGATTTCCTACAAGGTAACTTGACCTTATATATACATTTTTTCTAGTATTACGTTTTTAGTGTTTATCTTTAGTAATATTTTTTTTACTTACTATTTATAATTGAATAGTTTTTTTAATGTAAATTACTAATATAACTTTTTTTTCATTTAAAATGTTATTTAAAAACAGATTTGGAATGGCTGGGGTTTCTCCATTTCTCCATTTTAAATATGTTAGAGTTATCTACTCTTGACCTTGGGATAGTATGAGCTTCTGACTTCATACATGTAGCTTGCTGTTGCAGGTTTTGTTTGCAGGGTCTTTGTGAGATACAATGTAAAATTTTCATGGGATGAGTTATTTTATTTTTATTATGAGTTGAAATGGGATGAAAGGTTTACTAGTGGTGTTGGTTCTTTATTTGTTAGTGTGTAGGAAATGGCATCTCTAGCATTTAATGTATTTTTTTGCTTTTCCCTCAGCCTCACCTTCTGAGTATTGTTTAGTGTTTCATTGTGTGGAAAACTGGTTTGTGACTCTTACTGGTGGTTGTGGATGTTTTGGGTGTTTGTTCAGAATGACTGTCTGGTTTCAGCCAAAGCAGCTGTTTGCGAGTGAAAGTGCTTTACATTATGGCTTGTACGGCGGCTTGTGGTTGTTGCTATGGTGTTTTGGATGTCATGCATATGAAGTTATCTGTCCTGTTGTAATGGGGCCACTTATTGAGTTCTTTTTGGTTTCTGAGGTGATGTAATCATTTATGTTTTTTAATGCTGAATAAGGGTGACGTAACTCTCGGGTTTTTCTGTTGCTTTGTGGAGATGTTGGATATGTTCATGACAGATGCAGCTCAAGTTCTTTTTGAAGAAGAGAATTTTTGTTAGCCTTCATTGTAAACTGTATTAATATTCTGAGCTTCCTGCCGAAGTCTTGAGATATTGGAGTCCTGCATATGCTAATAAGTTTTAGGTGTCAATCATTTCTTATGGGGGGGGGTCTCTTGTTCAATTTAATAACTCTTAAAGATGCATCAGGACTTGATTTTAAAAGAAAAAGTAAATGCCGGGAAAGGAAAAGAAAAGGAAAAATCTTTTTTGTTTTATTTTTACAAAATGACTCACTCTCTTAAACAATAAATTACTTTTCCATATACAGTTTAAGAACACTGCTAAGATACATTGTGTACTTTTATCAAGTGCAGCGGAGCAGGTTTTTTTAACAGTTTAGTACTTGTTTAATTGAGAGGGATAAGCGTTTCTGGTACTTTATTCAATGGTGGGAGATGACAGATATCAAAATACTAGGATATAATAGTTTATGGGTCCAAGGTGTTTACTACTGCAAATAGCAATTATAAACTTTATTCAATACAATATTGTTGTACTAATGTATTTATCAGGAATGGCTTTTGTATTAAGGAATTGAAATACAATGTATAATATTATCATAGCTGTAAAGGCATTACTAGCTTAATGAATGGTTGATTTTTCCTAAGAAGTTCCTATTCACTATGACTAGTAAAAGCAGAAACAAAGGTAATGAAGTGAAATCACATAAAGTTCACTGAACGCTATCTCAGTTTGTCTCAATGGTTTTTAATATAATATCTATTTCTATTATTGCACTATATGATCCATTACGATTTTGTATTAATAGGAAAGGTCTCCCATTTCAATAATATATACATAATTAAAACAGAAATAAGAATTTTACATAAAAAACGTGAGAAAGAATTTCTTCAATGAATAAGTGAGGTTTAATTAAAAAGCTACATTAATGTCACTAAAATAACTAAAAAAATATCCTTGTAGAAAATGCACTCAGGAAATAAGAATAAAAATCCAGTAATTTAGTTGTATTGCAGAAAGCTACATTAATCATTTTATTAAAAGAACAGTGTAAGAAGTCAAAATTTATGTCCTATTCAGAACAGCTATTCTTACAACTTCATTGATTGATTTATGACTGAGACTGAATTTTATTACATAGTTATTAAGACTATAAATCTAAGCTATTTATGGTAGCCTTCCAATTATTAGAATTATTATAAACATTTGAATAATAAGAACTTTAATACCAAATTCTGAGTTTGTATTACTGTACGGAAATTTGTTTTAAGAAATGTAGAATTTAAAGATATAAGAGGCCTTTTGGATTAGGCTATTAGATAACTGGAATATATAGACATGTGTGTGCTAAGTTGTTAACATATAATACTTTAGATACTTATTGCTTCACAACTATTCATATGATTAGTAATGATTGTGAATTTCTTAAGGAAGACTGGATTGCTATTCTGATATCTCGATATATAACTTTTTAAAGTAGCAAAGTATGAGTTATCTTTCTCTTGATTATGGATGGCAATGTTTGGATAGTTTGTATATCCAGACTAGGAGTTTCAGACTCCATATGGGGATTGAGGGATTTTAAATATACATGTTCAACATGTTGGGATATATTTTGGTTCATTTTGAGTATCTACTACTGTTATTATCATTTATACAGTTATCATTATAGATCCTTTTTTTATGTTTATTCCAATACTCATTTCCTAGCTTTAAAAGTCTTTCAGTATTACTGTTATCATTTTGAAATTATAAAAACATTTCTAGTACACTTATTAAACTAACTACATGTCAGCACTTAAGTGTATTTCTAATAATATTAATGGTCTAAACAATGGGTGTAAGAGAGGGCGTTTAAATACGTATTCGAAATTATTTGATTCCTAGCTTATATTTTTGCAAGAGAGACATTTATTACAGACAGATATAGACAGGTTTAATACTAAGACATATTCTGAATTAGTTCTCATCACAGTCATACATAAAGAGAAGTAGCTATTTTGTGGAGGAAAACACTGCCTACACCTAAGATTATTGGAACATTTAATGATGAGAAGGGAATGCTCTGTTCAGAAATTTTGGAAAATTAATAAACAAATATATAACTTTATTAATATACATTGGATCCCAGGAATAGGCACTAGTACTGTTGGAAATCAATTGAATCAAATAGTCCAAAATTCAAAGGGCAATATTACATTAGCAGGATACTTTAATTGTATATGAAAAGATGATACTAATTTTACAAGTAAGAGGAAAATATCTGCCTCAGCAAAGGAATTAATAAAATTTATATTTCATATCAAAGATACAAATGATTTTGCAGATCCAAATTCACTCATTTTCATTCATTTTTCAAACAGACATGGATTTCAAGCTAGACCTAATAATTCATTAGAAATATATACTCTAATACATAGGTTAAATAAAGTTAAAGTAGTACTGTCCACTTTCAGACCGAAATGCCGTAACTTTTGAACTGAAACTAAAATCTGGTAAAACTATATCTATTACACATATATCTGCTTACATAACTAGCTTACAAGAATTCAAACACTTTCACAAAAGAAATACAGACTTTTATTGAGATTAACTACATCAAAAACATTTCTGAGCTTTATCTATGGTATTCTTTAAAGGCCTATCTATATGGCAGAATTATGTCTTGGTATAAGTTTTTAAAAAAGCAATAGGACAAGGAACTGATTGAGTTACAAGGAAAAAATTGATAAGCTAAATCTAGATAGTCAAAAGACAAATACTAATAAGACAAAACAAATTAATAGTTTAAATGGTAAATATTTAGAGATTTTAACCGCAAGGTTAGAATTAATTTGGAAAGGGTTAAAATTATAAATTTTACTGTTAATCCTAAATCTATGAGTAAACTACCTAATACAGCAAAAATCTTAAATAAATTCAATCAAGTTAAAGAAATACATTCTAATAAGAGCCGGAAAAAAGTCACTGAAGTAGAAGATATCCTGAAAGAATTCAGAAGTCATCTTGATATAGCTAATAAAAACAACACCTTAATGGATTCCCAGGAAAAAATTAAATTATTCATTAGGAAATATATTAATAATAAATTAACTGATGACCAAATGATAAAAAATTATAAACCTATTACCTTCTCTGAACTTAATACATAAATTAACAGATTAAAACATACCAAGCCTCCTGGTAATGATGGAATCATATCTGAGCTTACAAATTAATGCCAAAAGAAGCTTAATCTATCTCACTTAGAATATTCTTAATTGTTGAAGAATTAGTAAATGTTCCTCCATCCTGAAAGCATACTCTTTTCTCTCCAGTTTTAAAAGTGGGAAAAGATCCTGTAAAATGTTCCTTTTATAGACCAATATCTTTATTAAATATAGACTACAGGTTATTTATGACCATTCATGCCAATAGATTAAAACAACTTCTACCATCTATAGTTAGCACTGATCGAACTTGATTCATTTTAAATAGGAATTTACATGACAACACTGAATGAATATTAATAATTGACTTTGTAACTAAAACAAAAAACAAGCTAATATTAATGAGTTTAGATATGGACAGTGTTTTTGAATCTGTTAGCTGGAATTACCTCTCATGAGTTTTAAAGAAAGTAACTTCTTGAACAATTTTAGATACCTTATTAATCTTCTTTATAAAAATTCTCATGCATCCGTTAAAACAGGTTCATATAATTCAGAATCAATTAGGCATTTTAAAGGAACCAAATAAGAATGTCCTCTTTTGCCTTTACTTTTTACTTCGGTCATCGAACCATTTGCTAACTTTTTAAGATCAAATTCAAACATTAAAGGTATTCAAGTGGGGAAGAATTCAATATTTAAGATTCAGTTATTTGCAGATGATATTTTGACTTTAAATAATTACAATAGTTAACTTCAAACTGTTTTGAAGCAATGGAAATATTCCAGAAGAAATTTGGCCTTATGGTTTTAATGATAGCAAAATAAAAATTTTACCCATAACATTTAATAATAAGGATATGGATAAGACATTTGTCAAATATATAGTTCATGATAAAAAATAAATTTAGGGACAATTATTACTGAAAACATTAATGACACAATAACTTTCAAGTATAAGAATAGTTTAGCATTAATAAATAACTTTGTAAGCAACTGGAACAAATATATCCTCCCCATGGAAGAAAGGCATTCCTAAGTTAAAATAATTATTTTGCCAAAAATGTTATATATATCATACAATTATTACCTTTATTACCATCAAAAGATTGTATAAAACAGGTTAATTCTTTAATGTTAATTCTTTATGGCTTCTTAATAAACATAGGCTAGACTTAATACATCATACTACAGACTGGTCTTTTGATGGTACTGGTCTACCGGACGTAGAGCAATAGGTTCATAGGTTGGTACTAAGCTATTGGCCCTAGGGCCCATATAAGCCTACCCATAACAATTCCCTGGCTAAATCTTCCCACACTATTTACTTCCCTGGACCCCTGTCTAGCAAGGCGAATGACATGATCCACGGGGTGAATTACCTTTCTCCCATCCAATCAAGGTTCCTTTTGAAAAGGGCCAAAGAGGCACTCTGATTGACATGTACGGGCAGTCTATTCCAGAGTCTGGGGAGTTTCTGGGTCAGGAACATATCCTGTCGGCATGTTTTGTTTATTGTGATGACAAAGTTTAGATCCCTAGAGCGTGTGGCTCTGAAGGATTGGGATTTCTTTAAGTGTAGCATGTCCACCAGCTCTGGGTTTGAAATGGCCTTGTATGTCCAGCAGAGATCGCCTCTGAGTAGACGATATGTGACAGAGTATAGCTGGAGTTTTTTAAGGCGGTCAGTGTAGGGCATCTGCTTTAGGCCTGTGATTCTTTTAGTGAGGTATAATTCAATATTCTGAATTATTAAGAATGTCACTC
The DNA here is from genome assembly GCF_019279795.1 of Protopterus annectens. Taxonomy (NCBI): domain Eukaryota; kingdom Metazoa; phylum Chordata; order Ceratodontiformes; family Protopteridae; genus Protopterus; species Protopterus annectens. Next base: position 674,771,180 of record NC_056729.1, read on the forward strand.
TACGGCTAAATAGTCATTACAATAGAAATAAATCACATAATACAGATTATTTCCTTGCAAGACACTATTTAGAAAATAACTGGATGACTTTACAATCTTGTAAAAATATGTTAGTAATAAAATCAAAATCTCCATGGATTTTCAAAAAAAAAAAAAAACATATTGCAAAGATACTTGAGTAAGAAAAAAATGTGGTTCCCCAGATTCATTATTTGGAATTATTCAACTAAGATTAATGAGAAGGCCTTTTCTGATAAAGATAAATGCTGACTTCTTAAATCTATGGGAAAATCTACTACTTCTCTTCATTGGAAAATATATATGTGGAGATTTCTTCACAGAGCTTTTTTAACTTCACATAAAGCAGTTTTAATATGCAACTATGGAAAAATCAATTGTTGGAGGTGTAATGAAGTCTCTAATGCAGACTGGTTTCATATGATATAGGACTGTAAAAATAGTACCTCCTTTTTGGGTTGAATTTAGAAATTTTGCTCCAGCTTTGTGGAAAGACAACTGTATCATTTCTATCTCCTTGATCTTATTTAATGCTCCAGTTCCAGATTATGTTCCGAGGGTGCAGGTGCCTCTCATTTAAGTCCATTTTAGCTATATCAAGAAAAAAGTCACAAAGAATGGAAATATAAACTACTCTCTTTCACTGAATTCATTAATTTAGCAAACAAAAAGTCTGTAAAAAAGAAGTATCAACTGACAAAATGAGAACTTTGAATATTACTCACCGGTTTACATTTTGGTTAAAATTAAGTGATTTACTTGATAAATTTTAATGATTTAGTTTTCTATGTTTGATTTTGTTGTGGACATCTGTAAACAATTATGGTTTTGTTCCATTTATCTTTAAATAATTTTGTATAATTTTTTTTTAAAAGTAATAAAATGTTGTTTAAAAAAAGAAAGCAGCTTTGACAGGCAATGGAGGCTAACCACAAGGGACACCTAACCCTTGTAAAAGACTGGGCTGCTTACAGGTGAGGGCATGAAGCTCTGTAAATATACAATCTTAGGTGACGGCCAGTAGGAAAACCATTTTTCAATGAAGAATTATTAATGAATAGGCATGTCTCTCTGAAGGGAAAAGTTTGTCAAAGGAGGATGAAAATGCAGCACGTCTCTAAGGAACTGCATGATCAGCCAATGCTGAGCCACAGTGCTGCTCCCCACAAGGTTAGGACAGGTAGAAACAGTTGAAACCTGTACCTTGAGTGTGAGACAACAAAGGTCTAGACCATATAGGTGTCTGAGATAGGTCAGGATCCCCTGCAGTCTAACTGAATGGGATTGCATCGGGTATGCTTTCCCCAAAACTGAGAAGAGTTTTTACTTGGAGGCTTAATACTGCCAAATGTAATTTTTCTTAACAGCATCGGTGATATCTAAGACTACTACCCTCCTGAGTATGCCGGGATCATGGTTCTACATTAGAAGTCAGGCCCCGAGGTGGAATTAATCTTCATCCTAGGCAAGAGGGACACTTTGGCTATGACAGAAGAGTTTCCTAGAGTGCCTGTAACATGAGTGCTTAAAACCATGTCCTTCACGGCCACAATGCAGCGATGAGAATTAGTTCTGGTCAGACTGCCACCTTCCTGCCATGAACCTTGTAATGAGAAACATGAGTGGGAATAGCCAGAAGGCATAGAGGAAACTCCCATTTTGTTTTATCTCTCTACACACAAAGTACAATGTTTGCCACTTGGTGAGGGACAGGTTCAGTATATTTGCAGGATTACCATAATTTGTATGAACCAATTTGGAATATTTTAATGTGTGGTTACTGTTTTGCATGGAAGTTCATAAAGGTGAAATACAATACATGGTCATATTATCACAATTGTCAGAAGCAGCTGTAACTGCTGGGTGGGAGTTGGAGCTGTCTACTGAAAGTAAGTGACTCTCTTGTTGTTTGCTCAATTTAAACAGCCACTAGTCGGCTCTGCAGGACTACAGTGCATATTCATGGAGCAAAATGGACTATATAACTGGACATCAGAGATATTGCTAGAAAAAATAGCTATGATTGTTGGAGCTGTCTGTAGAGGAAAATAGCTAGCTAATTTGCTATTGTTTGCTCATTATTCTGGCTTTGTAGGATTAATGTTATTTATGTTATGTGCCTTGGAATATATTACTGTTTGCATGGAGCAAGGTGAAATACATAATGGCCATTATCATGTATCATAATCAGATGACTGAATTGTACCCAGAAGTAACTAGGTTGTCTGGATTAAAGAAACTGACCTTGTCATGTGTTCAGTTTAAATCATTTTTGCAAAAAAATAAGGCATAAAATTTATCACAGAACATATGACCTTCACAGCCTCTGGAGCACTACTGCCCCCTATGCCTCAAGACTGCACAAGTGGATTTTGGCAGAGGTTTAGTAGTAGCCTCTGCCCTGACCCCCCATCTAGCCAAAAATTGGCTCTGCTCAGAGGTGTGCCTAGAAGGCTACTGACGCTTGTGTGGGGGCTTGGGATGATATCCATATTTCTTTAATTTCCCTCCCAAACTTCAGAAATGTGCACAGGTCACCATAGGCTTGTGTTGGGCTGGGACAGTGTGATCATTACTTCTTTAACGTTCTTCAGAAACTTCAGACGTGTGCTTAGAGGGTCACTACATCTTTTATAGACGCAATATACTGCCTAAGAGTAACAAGTTGTAAACAAATTGTGATAATTTTTTTCACTTTCCTTGCATTCAAACATCAGATGCATATAGAGGTGGCTATGTTTCTGGATAGTATAAGAAGGCTGTTTACATACTTCTGACAACAATGGGTAGAAATATATTAATTTTCTTTTTTTCAGTTTCATCCCAGTCTTAGAACAAAGAGTTAAACTGACGATAGGAGTCTTTTGGAAGAAGGGTTGAGAAGGTATGCTGTGTATATGTATGACAGAAGCAACTTTAAATATACGACTGTGGGCCTTTGTGCCTCCACTTTTATCCCAATCTCACATCAGAGGGGATTAACACAGAAAGTGGCTAATTTTTCTTTTTCCTTTTTGGAGGAGGCAGGTATTCTTTTAAGATATATATATATCCTTGCAAACATTTGCCTCCTCTGTTTACTGTGAGCTGCTACTTTGTCAGCTTTGAATATTAAGCCTTGGGTACAACATTTTTCTTCCCTGAAAAAAATAAAATATGCTATTGACAGGATCTAACAGATCTACATGAAGCCCAGACTCAGGGTGGCCCACAAGCATTTGTGGCATAGATTCTCAAGGGAGAACTGAAATTTTGATGGGTGAAAGTATCTTAGGATTCAAGTCCACAATAAGGAGGAATACAGTCCCTTGCCACAGCTATTCAGCTCAAAAGATTCCTTATATTGTTCAGTGTGGAAAAAAGTTGTGGACTCTGGGAACAACCCAACACAGGAATGTAGAAAGGCAATCTTTTCAAAATGGATAAATGCAAATAGAGGTACAGAAAATAGGCAAGAGTGGGTTGGAATTTTGGAATTTACTGTAGAAAATTAGCAAAGGAAGTAAGGTACAGATCGCAAACATCTAGAGAGGGAAAGGTAATACCATGGGATGAGAACAGGCAAAAGTTTGAACAGTGGGTTAGAGGCTGCCATCCCTAACTAGAACTGATAGTGTATAGACAAAGAGAAAGGGACAGTGGAGTGCTAAGTGAAACACCAGTTCTGGCAGAGTTTTTAGTTGAATCAGAACAAAATCTACTATTACAAAATTGGTAATTAGTAGGGTATATAAACTACTGCATGAGAACTATAAGAATCAATCAGTGGACATTACAAAAGACTGGAAAAACAGACTTACTAAGGAAGAATGGGAGGGCATCTATATAGTTCCTAAGTATGCAACAAAGTCCAGAATGTTCAGGAGTTTTACTCTGAAGTGTTTGTATAGGTGTTTTTATACACCAACCAGATTTCAGAGAATTCTTCCTCACATAGATAGTAAATGCTGGAGATTTGATGGGAGAGAGAGGTAAGTGAGATTATGTTTTAGGAATGTAATGAATTGGAAGAATTTAAAAGAAAAACTTCCTACAGATGTTGGGGAAGCAAATGGCTATAAATAAGTACATTCTTCTTGAACTGCCACAGAGTATACATAGTTACACAATTCAGGTCCTATGTTTAATACTACTGGTTGCCAAAAGTTACTACAAAATGGAAATTAAAATCTAAATCAGCTGTAAATGAAGTACTGAATATCGTAAGAGATAAAAGAACTGGAAGTGGGATCTTTAGGAAATGGAAGGAGCAAATTACATAGAAATAATTGGGACTTGTGGAAACACTGCATGCAGAATAATGTTCAGGACTGAGGTTTAAGGGAAGGCAGGAACTGAGCAACTTATGTAATGCTGGAATAAATGATGATTGTTAAAAAAGAAAATATATATGTAAACTCTATGAAAACAATGAAACCAAGGTTTGTTTTCTTTTCAATTTAATGTTTGCCGTTGTTTAAAATTTAATTTAGTAAGAATACTCAAAAATGTTCTGGTCTCTAGGAACTATGCCATGTCCAGAACACTACATATGATTTTGTTCAAGGATGCTTGGTGAGCGACTCGTTCCATTCAGCCAGGGTAAGTAATCAGCTGCCACCTTCTTGGGGGCTGCAGGAACACATTCAGGGTGTCTTCGGGTATCCAGAACAGCATTCTTGAAAACAGGTTCCATGGGTGGGATGACATTTTCAGTTGGGTGTTTCTGGAGTGAAGGGTACGAGTCTGAGGCATTCTATATTGGACTTCAGGAGTGCAAAATTCTCTCTCAAAGAAGGTAGAACTAGAATGGAAAGTTTTCAGAGCCATTATTTTTCATTCACACAGAGACCTCGGTGTCTTTAAACTCTACCAACAAGTCTGAGAAGTCGGGAGGCTTCTGTTACCATTATGTTCAGGCATAAGGTCATGTATAGTCTTGTACAAGGGCAAACATATGCCCGATATGTTCTGAGTATTGGGCAACAAGAAATCCTCGGAGAAGCCAGTATGGAAATAGAGGCCTGCTCTGGGCTTAGTGCCAACATCAGATCACATTTCCTAAGGGTGCAGTCCCACATCCACTACTCAGGCAACTAACTTTCTCAGGTCTATATTCTTAGCTGCTAGCCCTCTTATGGGATGATCCAAGTGCCTCACCTTGGCTAGGAAAGACAAATCCTGTTGGGCCATAGGGGCAGTTCTGTGAGGGGAGACCTTGGTTTCAAGTACCTCTAACAATCAAGAGGGTGGCTCAAGAGGGTTCTTCCTAGGATAAGGCCTGTCAACTTCAAGCCCTGACAAATCAGAAGAAGCCTGGACTGGTGCCTGCACCTAGTACTGTTCTCCACCTAGTGATAGCCAGGGGTGTACCTCCTTTAGGCCTGTTGCGGTCTGCTAAAGCAAAAGACTGGAGTGGGTTTATGCCCTTGCTAGATGAGAAGTTCAACACCTGCAGCATCCACAGTTTTAGCAATGGATTTACCTCCCAGAACAAGGTTGTGACTTAACTTTTTAAATTTTGGACATTGTGACAAAGTTTTCGCAGATGTTTGTATCTATCTGAAGGATGTTCCTGCCAAACCTCAAATGATGCACTTTCAACTTCCACCATTCTTCTATTAGCAAGACAGGTTATAACATTTGTGGGAAGCAGAACTAAATTACTGGCCACCTATGACAGTGCTTGATGTCACGCTCTTCCTCAGAACAGTATAGCTGCAGCTCTTGGAATCCACATACGCATATGGCAAGAAAGAGTAGGAGCAATCCTACTGATGAAGGTCAGGCTCAAGATGTGAATCACAACAGCAGCAGAAATAAATAGTAGGCTCAATCTAGGCAAGTGCACCTATGACACTGGCATATATGATGCTACAGTGTCACTATCATTGAGCATTTCCGCTTCTAAGCGCAGGCTCTTCCAAGAAAAGATGTCAAATCATTACCGGAATTAAAGCTAAATACACATCATCATTAACCTCTTTTTCCCATTCTCTACATGGGGTCTGGGTGTTGCATCAACCGTCACAATCTCTGTATTCAAAGCCAATCTTCTGTCTTCTTCGACACTTATGCCTGACTGACAGGTCTTCTCTCATACAATCCATCCACCTCTTTGCTAGCCGTATTGCCTTCTTCCTCTATGTCCCAAATCTTCTTCAGATTGCCTTCTGCTTTTCTGCACCTGTACCTAAACCACAACAATCTGTTCTCTTTGACCTTTTTTTGCAACTGGAGCTACTTTAGGTTCTGCTCGTGTCCTCATTTCGTCTGTCCAACAGTGTGCATCTTACCAGTCTCAGGCACTTCATGTCCATCATCTCTAGCTTCTTCATCTGCTCTGCCTGTCAAGGATAAGCATACACACACACACACACACACACACACACACACACACACGCACACACGTACACACACACACACACACGCACACACGTACACACACACACACACGTACACACACACACACATGCACGCACACACACAGAGTAGACAAAAAATATAATAAAGGAAGGTCCTCCCAGTGTCAGATTTGTATTTCTGGAATAAACTAACAACTTTGATAACATCAATAATGTCTCTTGGAGGTGGAATATCTAATAAACTAAAATAACACTACTGCGCATCACCCTGAAGATGATGGAAAGACAATTATTTCATCAATGAAAGAAACTAGACAAAGTTTGAATTTGAATTCATGAGCCAGAAACTTGCTTAAAGCCTTAAATAAATCTGGTATTAGCGACAGGGCATTAAAATGATTCTCAGCTTATTTTCATAACAGACGCTTTACAGATAAGCAATAGTCATAATTCCTTTGAAAACTGTACCTTTTCAGCAGGAGCATTTCTTGGGCCCTTGGCTGTTCTCAATTTTCATTAAAAAAATCACAGATTTTCCTCATTTGAACTGCACTCTGTATGCTGATTTTATCATTATTCTCTGTTTAGATAATTTCTACTGCTAAACTACAGCAAAACCTACAAAAGGACTTCAGGAACATTTGGAACTAGTTAATTAGGGTGCACTTAATCACAGACTTAAAAAAAAACACAAACTTGAACACAATCACGTAGTATTAATTACAGACCCTCAGGGAAAACCACTTCAAGCAGTAACATCAGCAACTCACATTAAAATTCACACATCAATCACATAACAAGTCTTGTTCTTACTCAGCTTAGAGTAAACTACTAGAATACTCTAATGTACAGCCCACAGAAGCATGGAAAGGCTTTAGCAATCCGAACATTAATTCTAAAAATTAAACACCGAGAACAACTTGCCAATATTTGCCTTAAATTCTGCACAAAACACAAACAATCTACAGGAAAACTTAAAACCTGTAAATTTGTTTCCTTAGGCAGACTCACAATAATCTATGTTAAACTATAACAGCTATGAAACGGCATATATGCAAACTACTCAACTGTTCCTACTGTCCACAACAACAGCCAAACTTAAGCACAAACAATTTAGTTATTCCCTACGTGCAAATGTGTGTAATGTTGTTTACACTGGTAAGGCCCTCCTTCAGAAAATTTACAGCAGGAAAATGCTTCTCCTAAAACATTACCTGCAGCATGGAATTTGTTGACAAAGGAGATCCAAAAATCAGTAATTTCACTAAATTCAGAAAGAAGCTGATATATCATGTAAATGATATGCATACATTGTGTTCCTGTTCTGGTACAGGCTAACTGAGCAACCTAGAGCATCATATACACAAACAGGCTCATACATGCTAACATAAGCATTATAGAGGGATATAGCCTTTAAATACAAAGTAATGATAATGTAGAAATCAAAATGTACTACTAAACTGCCAAGACAAGACACTACTGTTCTGATATAAACCTAGGATTAAGATTTGCAGTGCACTTTTCACTTAAGCATTATATTTCATTTAGTCCTTACTTGATGCTTTACAACCAGCCAATGTCTACTCAGATTTTGTATGGTAACTATGTTCACTTTGCTTTGTGCTTTATCAAGTAATGTACTGTATACTTTACTTACTCTTTGTTGTATGTTTTCTTACTATTGGCCAGGACTGTGGCTGAAAAGGGTCTGTGAACCATACTACCAAAAAAGTTAAAGTACGTAAATAAAACAAACAGTCATTAGAAATGCACGAGTCAAAAATTAGCCAGGTAAATTAAGTCACTTTTCTAAACAGAAATTAAAAGTTTCTCATTAAAGTATATTGGTCGTGTTTGGAAGCATGTCGGTTTTATAATTAATTGTACTTCCTGATTTTCTCGTCATGATAAGGTTGCAAGTGATTTTGCAAAAAATTAAGGTTATAATGTACTTTTTTACTTTTTTTTTTAGTGTCACAGTTTACTCAGTTGTTCTATATATGTTATATATATATATATATATATATATATATATATATATATATATATATATATATATATATATATATGCACACATATACATACACACACATATAGACATCATCATCATCATCAACCCCCCTTTCTCATTTTTTATACATGGGGTCATAATGTCATGTTAACTACTGCCACGTCTCTCTATTTAGTGCCAGTGTCCTACCTGCTTTGACAGTCATCCATGATGTTGCAGGTCTTCTCTTTTGCATCTATATTTATCTGTCCCCATAGTGTGAATCCTACCACCCATTTCTGGTACATCATCTCCATCACCTCTAGCTTCCTCAGCTGTTCTGCCTTCACTGCCCAGGATTCTATACCACACAATAGTACTGGTCGACCATGGTTTTGTACAACTTACTTTTCAGGTTCTTTGTCATTCTTCTGTCACACTCTTTCCCTGACACACTTGGCCATTCGGCTGTTGCATCTCTGATTCTACCTTTGACTTAGTCATTCAGACTTCCCTTCTCCTCAACTTCCTCTCCCAGATAATTAAAGCTATTAACGTACTACTCTATTTTTCCTTCTATCTCAGTTTTTAGTTTCTTCCATTTCCGTTATTTGCAGCCATTAAAAGTTTCTTCTCATCCCATTTGCCTTCAGTTTTGCATTCCGTTCTTGTTCAAAGTCTATTTGCAATGATGCATTGTCTGCTTACAGCAACTTTGTTGATATATCCCCTCTGACCTTTTTGCTAATGTAGTCCTTCATCAGTATTAAGAGCAGTGGGCTCAGAGCTGGACCCTGATTCGCACCAGCCATTCCCACTGGGAATCCATCTGAGAGTCCATACACAACACCTACTTGTGTCACTGGGGTCTGGTGCATAGCCTGCACTAATTTGACCAATGTTTCCTGGACTTAGAATCATTGCAGGGCTGCCCAAAGCAGCTTTTTTGGGACACAGTCATATATTTTCTCTCCAGGAATACTCAGTTGGACTCTTTCCTCATCTCCAGCTTCTTCTCAACCATTCATCTAACTGCAAAATTGGGTTGATTGTGAATCTGAATCCAAACTGCTTGTCCCCCATCTTACCTTCTATTACTCTACATATTCAATTACCAATCAACTTCTCCAGCACTTTCTTGCAGTTTGACAAGAGTCTAACTCTACTGTACTGCCCTCGGCTGTGAAGGTTTCCTTTGTTCTTGTATACTGGCACTAGAATTCTTATTCTCCAGTCACCTAGGATATGCATTTCTCTTCATACTGCAATGAAGAGGGATTTAATGGCTAGGCTTTTAAAGACCCTTGGGTCAACAGCCTAGTAACATCCTATGAACATACGAGCCTGCGAGTACCCTCAGAAGCCATTTCTCCCTTAACTCACCCATCTTGATCATATCCGCCATGACCTCATCTGAGCCTGCTGCTTTCGCTGGCTTCATTTTCCTTAGTAATGTTCTTACTTCTACCACATGTATATTTTAGATATGCAGTATACATGTATATTTGTACAATATATTTTTAAATATTATACATGTACACACATATGCATATACGCATCACAGATATAAATACAGTTAACCAATAAGAAGTCATAGATGTATTGTACAATAAAAATATTTGCGCAAATTGATGTGTATACATACAAGCAGAGACATTTGCCATAGTTGAATGTTTTTAATGTCAGCAAAAGTGATCGAATAATCATGGGATCTCTTCTGCTGGCATTACCATTGTGCGGGGGTCGCAGAACAACAAGGAGAGAGAATTTGACCTTTGTTGTTGCACAATCTTGGAACTGGTATACATAATTGTAGGGAGTGGGGAGGGTGCAGGGGGCAACGTGAGCTGCATTTTATTTTTCATTATTTTGCATTTTAATCCTTTAGGATCAGTATTTTGCTGTTCACTTTCTTTTGTTACTGCGATGTTAAGTACATCTGTATACACACACACACACACACACACACACAAAAGTATGCTACAACTCATAATTATGAATATTCCTAGATAACTGTACATAGAGTGGCACACAACACACACTGGGAAGACTGAACAGCCTGCAAGCAAAACACATCTGCACCTCACAAAACAAAAATGGTCAAACATTAACCCTCACCTATAACCAAGTCCTGCTGAAATATTGCTGTGTATTCTAACAATGGAACCTTTGGGAACCCTCAGATGCAAATAGGATGTTCCTCTGTGGAATGTATCTTAAGGATTTGAGCTTTGTAATACATTTGTGACATGCACATATCATGTTAAATATTTTGCAAGGTGAAAGGAGGAACATGTCCGTTGAAAGAAAGTGGAATACCAGTTTATGCTGACTATAAAACAATGAACAGCCACATCACAAGCCAATAACGACCATGTTTTTTTTTTTAAACAAGAAGCATTTAAAGTAAAAACAAACTATACTGACATAATTTTAGTTGCAAACATTATACATCACAAACCAAACTGTTTTAGTTGTGAACATTATATATCACTTATAAACTATCCAGTCATTGTCAGTCAAACATTACATAGCTCATTCAAATCCTGCTTTCTTTTAAACTGGTTTCCTCCACTTCATGTACTCTACCCACAATTCCCATTTTTTTCTATGTAATTTGCTCCTACCCTTTTCTAAAGATCTCATTTCCAGTTGTTTTCTTACTATGACTATATTCACTACATTTAGTACATTTGGTTTAGACTCTGATTTCCATTTCTTAGTAATTGCTTTTTTGGCAGGCACCATAATTAGACTTAGCAAGACCTTGCTATGTCTAGGCAAGTCTGATTCTATATCATAACTCAAAAAAATAATTTCCTTAGTTACACCAATGTGATCATCCAGTATGACAGCGTAGTCTGTAGGTAATCTTTAAAGTCTACCAAGTCATTCCACTCCACGAAAATATGTTCCCAATTACCTTTTTCTTTCTCATCATACTTGCTGTCTACTTGAGGAAAAATTATTTGGAGTCTACCAGGGGTATTAAAATACCTATGTAAACACGTCCAAGCAAAGATCCTAAATCTTGTATACTTTGTTGCATATTTGGGAGACATACATATATCTCCCCATTGTTTCTTTGTGAATTGCTTATCCAGTCTCTCTTTCCAATACTTTCTAACCTCCTCTGATTGATTATTATACTTATGAAATATTTTGCATGTTCTACTAATTATTCCATTTTTAACAGCAGCTTCTGTTCTAGACTCTACTAAAAAACTCTACCAGTGCTGGACTCTCGCTTAGGATCCCCCTATTTCTTTCTCTTTGCCTATACTCGGATATCAGTCCTTGACAGGGAAGGCAATCTCTAGCCTGCAGTCCAAACAAATTCTTGGCCTCTTCCCATTCTATTACCTTTTCCGCTCTAATTATTTGCTCCAAATACATTGGTTCTTTTGCCAGTTTTCTCCAATAAATACCAGACCCCTCTTGCCTATTATCTGTACCCCTAATTGCAGTCATCTCTATCTGCAGAATCTCCTTTCTCCATTCCCGTGTTCACTTAGTTCTTAAAATATTCTCTGCTACTTAATGAATATAACATTCTGTATGATTATTGTTATTCTACTTAAGGATCTGCATCCAAAATCCCGGTCTCTCCTTGTTTCTTGAACCCCCTTCCCATTTCACCATCATCCCTTTCCACTTTGAATCCCAGGTTTCTGCTTGCGCTATGTATAGGAGCCTTAACTGTGTAGCTCTCTGAAATACCCCAAGAAAATCCAACAAAGTTGCCAAAGTCCAAAAATGTCACTAATAATCCAGAAAATGGACCCACACGGCGCACAATGAAGCTCACGGATAATAACAAAAATACCCCTATAAATCAGGTAATCCCAAACTGCCTAGTTCTACTGGAAGAATCATCTTATCCCACTTGACTTTTGCCATCGTCCCCTTCAAGATAAAATCCTTCAGCTCTTTATTAATTGCTAACCTCAACTTCTCCCCTGGTTGATAAAAATATGCCTGAACTGTGCATAAAACTAAAGGGACTAAACATTTTAGCTTCTTGTTTCTTAATATCCATATCACAGAGTTTCTAATTTCTCAGTTTTTGTATTATCTTTTGCTTAGTCTGTTCCCACATACATATTCTTAGCTGCCACATCAGAATTCTTTTTAATCCATACTTCTAAGTACTTCATTTTATCATGTCCCCATCAATATGGATATTGCTAAACCAATTAATGTGTGGGTACATAATTTACAGCTATTGCCTTTGTTTTAGCCTCATTAATTTTGCATCCTGAAAAGATATGAAACTGCCTCAAAATGTTCCACAGGACTGAAATGTCCTTTTATGTTTTTTTTATCAGGTATAAAATAATATCATCTGCAAATATAGCCAGCTTTTCTTGACTGCCATAACAATTGTATCCTTAAATTTCTGAGTCTCTTATTTTCTTTGCCAATGGTTCTAAATATAATGCAAATAAAGGGGGAAAGAGGACACCTCTTACTTAGTTCCGCTGCTCAAACAGAAATGATCACAGAGGAACCCATCCACTTCAATTTCTGCCTCCAGTCCCTCATATATCCTCCTAATCAACCATACATAAGCAAATGCTTCCAATGTCTTGCTCACAAACTCCCAGCTTACTCTGTCAAATGCTTTCATTGCATCGAGACCCACAAACAACATTTTCTTATATACCGCTTCCCTCTGGATCATCAATGTTCTTTTAATGTTGGCAAATGTTTGCCTCCCTGCCACAAAACCGAACTGATCCATATCTATCAATTTTGGCATCACCTCTGCCATTCTTTTAGCCGTTATAGACAAACACATTATAATATTGCTCCTCTTCTTCTTCTGTGAGATTCCCCCCTATCCTGCAATAACATTTGTCAGTGCATCTAAATAATTCTTGTTGCTTCTTAACCATATCTTTCATATCTTTCTTTTTCCACCCTATTTTTAAACTCCACTTTAATTTTATCCCACTCTTCAACTATATTTTCAGATGAATCTCTATCTTCTCTAATAATTCCTGAAAAATGTCCACTACCCATTTCTTAAATTTCTCTATTCTTCTCTTTTCAACAGATAGGTGAGAAATCACAAGTGTCTCACTTTTCTTCATTACCCTGTTTTTTTATTTTAGTTATTATTGGTGTGTGATCTGAAATAGTTATTGGATGTGTATCAAAACTTTCAATTAAATGCACACGTTCCTGTGAAATTTAAGTTCTGTTTAGCCTAGCCCAGTTTTTGTATCTTGGGGAATAACAAGTAAATTCACTCCAAACTCCTACAATTGAATTCACATCTTCCACGCCAAACATTTTAATAAATGTCTTCAAAAATCTACCCTCCTTTGTTATATTTTCCCTTCTGGGCCTCCTAGACACATCTTCACTGCTGCAAATCAAATTCCAGTCCCCACCTAGAAGTAATATTCCTTTCTGAAAGCTGATTGTTTCTCCCAGAATTTTCTTAAGCTCCATTATAACAATTTTAGGGGGAATATAAATACATGCCAGTGTAATCCTCCTCCCTTGACAGTAGCCCATAGCACTACAAATCTGCCACTATTTTTTATCCTCTTCTATTACTATTGGAGCTCCTTCTACAATTAATGTAGGTACTACTCTTTTCCTTTGTCCCAGGTATTCCTCAGAATAACCATCCTGAAAACCTTTCTTTATCAAATTCACATATTCAGTTCTTTGCAAGTGTGTCAATTGAAGCATAGCTATTTGCACTCTACATTTTTAATACAGTTCACTACTCCTTTTTTGTATACACCTGTGAGACCATTAACATTTAAACATATATAAAGTGTCATTATGTTAAAAAGTTATTACTCCCATCTTTTATGTGTAACAGTACTTTAAGTACCTAGCTCCAGCTTTTGTGTTACATGCGCACACTGTTTGGCCAGCTGATCTTTTATACAGCTGTTTCTTATCATATCCATTTGAGCCTATGTTACATCTTACAAACCTTTTTATTTTACTGAAAGCCCTCAAACAAAAAAACAAATGCAACACAATACACTCCTAACACCTATTAACTTAACATTAACACAGAGAACTGTGTACATCTTCAAATATTGAAGTCTTGCCCTCCTAATTGGAATTGTCCCAAACTGACATTTACACTCAGGGACTTGTCTTAACTTAAGAGGAAGGCTAACCAGGCTAAGACGCCTGATACAGCTTGTGCTTCTACTAAGTGCTGTCTGGTTTTGTCTTATCTTTACTGCTCTCCCAGATTGGGAGAGCACTTGAATGCTTTCAGAAAACATTATCTCCTATTCACTGAAAAAAAAGAAGTATTCTGTTTTTATTGCACTTTATCAGATTGTCTCCATGGACACATGAGAACTAAATACAGAGTTGCTTCTACAAGCATTTTTTTTTTGCTTTATTATAAAAGCTTTATTATATTCAATGTTTATTTACTTATTTACTTTCTCTTAAAACTTACTAAATCAAGCCAAGGGATTTAATCCAGTCATTCCCCTATGCAAGAATGAGAAAAAGCACGTCAATTTTTTTTGTATCATACCCTTTTGACCATACTTTTTTTTTTACATTGCAGTACCTACGTTTCTTAAAACTGAGCAAGGAGAAAGGGAAAAGAAGGGGAAAAACAGGTGTACCTATTTACTTTAGTATCCCAACTGCATTTGAAAATAACTGAGTATACTTTACTTTATACCATGCAGATTATATTATACATTATAAAAATACTACTGTTAGCAACAAATTTTGTTTTACTTACAATTAACACTCTCCCTCCTCTTCCCCTCTCCTAAGTGTTCTGCCAAACATTAATAGGGCATATGCTTTACAGTCCCTTACAAGTTTAATAAAGTCAAAAGGTCCAATATTTCCAGGTTTTATTGTTGTATCATGTTTCACAAATATAATTAATGCTTTGTAATCCAACATGTAGTTGTCAATTTCAGAGTTGCTGGTTTTATTCCCGTTTACCTCCATCTCCCAAATCCAGTCTCTGCTTCACTTGCAACATACTCTCGGTTCGTCTAGTCAGCTTCTTTGTTTTTTTTTGTCTCTCAAGCTTTTCCTTTGAAACATAGGAAAAGATTTCACTGGCCCAGTCTCTCTGTAGTCATTATTATCAGAAGAAGAAGAAGCAAGGCCTTCTGTTTCATAGCTCATTTTTTGTTGGACAAACTTTTGTATTTCCTCCTTAGCATGTCTTGAGTCAAAAAATGATTTTGTCTGTCCAGGACAGAATATTCTGAAAACAGCTGGGTACAGCAGTTTGAATCTCATGCCTACTTCTTGACACTTCCTGATTAATGGAATATATGTACTCTTCTTCTGCCTGGTGTATAATGAGTAATCATTCTCCACAAACACTCTGCTCTCTCCCACTTTTAGTACTTTGTCCTTCTGCCACAATTTTGTCAAAATCAAATCCCTCTGCTGGTAGGATTGCATCTTTACTATTAAAGGTCTAGGTTGCTTTATCATGGCGATGTTTGGAGCATACCAATGATGTGCCCTCTTAACAGCTCTTCCTGTGGAATACCAGATCAGTTGCTTATTTGGGCTATCATAAAATTAATACAGTTTGTTCCATCCAGTTTCTATGGTACAGCAGAAAATCTCAGATTTTCCCTATGTGCTCTGTCCCCTAACGGTCTTATTTTTTTAAACTTCTTGTCTTGAGCAGTCTCATATTCAGCCAAACTCTTCTTCATTTCGACCTCTAATTTTTGCAATTTTAGCTTCTTCCATTTTTCCCCAGTCTTATTTGAGTTGATATACTCCATAAGTGTTTTGTTTATTATAATCAGCTCTGAGCAGTGTCAACTTATTTTTTCCTCTAGGTTACTGGAAGCCATGTCTTGCACCAAAGCTGGAGCTTGCGCTGCTATTTGCTGAACAGCTGCGGAATTCTTCCCAATTAGGTTCTTTCTCACCTTTCATGATTGATTTTCTTTCAGGTTCTCTGGATTTCTTTTTTGCCAGCATCCAGGCAGTGCACTTACTAGCCAGTTACTGAAATTTACTGAAAAATACAAGTTTACTGGCTCTCTCTTCTGAGTTTCTGTTTTCACACTGGAGAGTGAAATTAAGCTGTTACTCAATGTGCAGCCATCTTGGAAGTCCTTGACAAAGCATCTACTATTAATTCTGGAGTTTCTCTGTAATCAGCCATATCATGCATGTAAAACTCCGTGTATTTCCACATAATATATACTGTTTTCTTCTATACAATGTATTTCTGTAAAATTCAATGTATATTTTTTTTCTTTTATATAATGTATTTCTGTAAACTTCAGTGTTTTATGCACTATTTATGGCTTTCTTCTATATTGAGCATTTCTGTTTAAGCCGTTGGAGCTTTTCTCCCTGGTTGCTTCTTAAAATGCTATAAACCCCACTAAGAATTTCCCAGTAAACAAAGAGAAATAAATAGACAAAATTAAAATACAGACAAAATACTCTAATCATAGCGACAGGACTTCATATGGAAATGCTTAACACCTTATACACCACTAACACATGAATTTATTTATCTACATAACTGCCTAGCAGTTAGTACTCACATATAGCCTTCCAAATGCAAAACATATGTAAATACTTTGCACACTGCATTACACAAGAAAAAGACTACATGTACCATTTCGCCTTTGTTCAGTTACATAAGCTAGGGTAAACAAACATTTTCTTACCTGTGATTAAATTTATGACCAAAAGAAACCCAATCTTTTTCAATTAGCACCTAAAGGAAAAAAAGAACACTTGAACTAAGAATATGGTTATACAGATAATAACAATTAAGAAATCCTTTTCATCCTTAAAATATCAGTTTAAACATGTTCTAATATTCAGACTATTATGCATTTTAAATATGAATATATGCATTACAGATAAAGAACTACTACACAAGTGAACCACATATTTCTTGTTCTGTAGCACAAGTCTCATATGTTATTTGTGTAAAGACTGCAATCCTTAAATACATGCTGTCTGATCTAGGGAACAGTGCAAATACAGGTAATAGCCAGAATCTGGTTAAATAAATATTTTCAGAGTCCTCCTGAAACTGATCAGAAGGAACTTGAACTTGTCTGCAAAAAGTACAGTTGTGTACAATTACCATAAATGTAGATGTTCGAGTGTATTCACTGTTGCAGTCATCACATCTGGGTTATCCCTGCCAGGGTAGCCCTCGGCCGGCCCGAATACCAGAGGCTTAGTATTTCTGCGCCGGTTGCTGTTGCTTCAGGACTGATGTCAGGTCGTCAGTAGTATAAAGTACGGCAGCTGACACCATTACATCAGTTTTTCTTGCCCTAACCTGTCAGGAGCCCCCAAGCAGGAGCTAGGTTCTGGTGGAAGAACCTCACCAGTAGAAAGTAAATGCCAATATGTCCCTTTTAAGGAAAGAGAAGAAAAAAGGGGGATGGAAGGAGGACTGCAACAGTGACTACACTCGAACATCTACATTAATGGTAAGTGTACACAACTATGCTATGTTCTTTCTGTTTCACTGTTGCAGTCATCACATTTGGGTTGATTCCCAAAGCTGAGGAAATGGGTGGAAGCAATCAAGGAAACTAGGGCTGGCTAGGATGCTCTGCAAGACTGCAGAGGCAAACCCTGCCCTGGATTTGGAGAAGAGAGGCAGGTGGTAATGTTTGGTAGAAGTGTGAACAGATGTCCAGGTGGCAGCCTCCGGGATGTTCCTGGTGCGGACTCCTCTGTGGAAAGCTGAAGAGGTGGAGGCTGCTCTGGTGGAGTGAGTCCTGACCCCCTTGGGGGGAGGCTTTCCATGTTGTTTGCAGCAGAAATGGATGCAGTGTGCTATAAATCTGGAAATGGTTTGTTTGGAGATGGCTTTGCCTTCTGCCCCTGTAGCAAAACTAACCAGCAATTGATCAGACTTTCTGAAAGATTTAGTCCTGTCTAGATAGAATCTGAGCTGTCTGTGCACATCTAGAGAGTGCAGGATCCTTTCCCCCTTGTTCTGTGGATTAGGAAAAAAGTTGTGCAATTGAATGGATTGGTTGAGAGCCACACTGGACACCACCTTGGGCATGAAGGATGGATTAGTCCTGAGGGATAACCTGTCAGCATGGATGATGATGAAGGGTTCCACAGCCATGAGTGCTTGCAGCACGGAGACTCTTCTGGCTGAAGTGATGGCCAGAAAGAAAGCTTTCTTCCAGAAGAGAAATTTTAGCTCTGCAGAAGAAGCTGGTTCAAAGGGGGGGGGGGGGCAGGGTGAGCTTTTCCAACAAAAAGTTAAGGTCCCAAGCTGGGGTCGGTGCTCTTCTGGGTGGCCTCAAATTGCTAGCCCCACTGAGGAACTGTTTGATCAAGGGGTGTGAGAAAAAGGGCTGCTCAGTGGAACATTAGCAGAGATAGCAGAGGCATGAATTTTAATAGAGGCAAAAGAGAGGCCACTGTGTAGTAGGTCAGCTAAGTAATCCAGGATGAGAGGGAGGGCAGTGCTGTATTGGCTCCCTTAGACTGAATCCAGGTGCAGAACCTTTTCCATTTGTCAGTATAAGACTTTCTAGTGCTAGGGTGTCTAGCCTCATGTAGAACATCTAGAACCTGTTTACTGAGGTTGGCAGATTGATCGGAGGTTAGGGAATAAGCCAAGCTGCCAAATTGAGTGTCTGCAATTGGGGATGCATGAATTCCCCTTCCCTCTGGGTCAGGAAGTTTGGAATATGAGAAAGATGCCATGGTGGCAGTGGGAACAGGCTGCGCAGCAAGGGGTACCAGTGCTGGCGAGGCTAGTCTGGAGCTATAAGAATTGTCCTTGGTGTTTCCTCCTTTACTTTGAGCAGTACCCTTGGGATGAGAGGTAGTGGAGGAAGGGCATAGACAGATAGAGGGCATCCACTTTCCAACCCATGCAGTGATGCTCCCTGGTGCAGAATTTGCTGAGTTGATGGTTGGTGTGGGAAGCAAAGAGGTCGACCTTCATGATGCCCCATTTCTGAGTTATTAGGCTGAAGATTCTTCTGTTGAGCTGCAACTCGTGTGGGTCCAGAAGATTTCTGCTTAACTGGTCAGCCAGAGAGTTGAGACACCCTGGTAGGAATTGTGCTAACAGGTGGAGTTGCACGGCAGAGGCCGTGTGCCAAAGGGTTATGGCCAGCCTGCATAGAGGGTAGGAGTGAGTCCCTCCCTGCTTGTTGATATACCACATTACAGTGATGTTATCTGTTTTGATCAGGAGTGCCCCTGGGGAGAGAAGGGGCTTGAAAGCTTTCAAGGCGTGCTGGACAGCAAACATCTCTTTTTTGTTGATGTGCAGAGGGATTTGCTGTGGGCTCCATTGGCCCTGTATGCACCTGCCGTCCAGGTGTGCACCCCAGGCATAGTCTGATGCGTCTGTTGTGAGGGTCTGGGCAGTGGGGGGTGGTGAGAAAGGTAGTCCCTTGTTGTGGAAGCATGCTGTTGCCCACCAAAAAAAATATTTTCTGAGGCAAGGAATTATAGGTATAAGAGTCTCCAGGTCTTGAGAGTGTTGACACCAAAGGCTTTTTAGGTACCACTGAAGTTTACTCATAAGCAGTCTGGCATATGGAATGAGTAGAATGCAAGATGCCCTGACCCCCAGAGCTTGCAGGATCTTCCTTGCAGATAAGCTGGGGTTTGTCCAGGAAATGTTGCTTTTCTGGTGTAAGGAATGCCATCTGGGATGCTGTGTCCAGGCTTGCTCCCAGGAATATAATCCTTTGGGTGGGCACCTGTTTGGACTTCTTTTTGTTGATTTTGTACCCTAGGGAGGTAGGTAGGGACTTTACAAAGGTCAGGTGCTTGAGCAGCTTTTCCTGGCTGTCTGCCTGAATTAGGCAGTCATCTAAGTATGGGTAAATCTGGATATTCCTTTGTCTGCAAAAGGCAATGGCCGGAGCCAAACATTTTGTGAAAATTCTGGGAGCAGTAGATAAGCCAAAGGGAAGTGCAGAGAACTGAAAGTGCTCAGATATTTCCTGCATGATTCCCTGATAGGAATATGGAGGTAGGCCTCTTTTAGATCTAGGGTGGCTAGCCAAGCATCCTTGCAGAGAATGGGTAGCAGCTGCTGGATGGTGACCATTGTGAATTTTGGGATCACCAGGAAGGTGTTTAGAATGGACAGATCGAGGATGGGATGCCAGGTGCCATCTTTTCTAGGTACCAGAAAAAGTCTGGAGTAGAAACCTTGGCCTCTCTGTTCTGCAGGAATGTGCTCTACTGCCCTCATAGAGAGCAGGGAAATGACTTGCTTTTGTGCCTCTGCCCTCTGGTTTGGAGGCAGATCTGAGAACCCTTTTGGAGTAGGAAGGGTGTGGAAAGAAAATTTGTATCCCTGTGACACTATGTTGAGAACCCAGCGGTCGTTGGTAATGGTGGCCCAGGGGCTTGCACGAAAGGAGAGTTTTCCTCCTAGGGGTAAGTGAAGGTGGGCAGAGGGAGGGGGTAGGGGAGGTGAGTCATTGTGAGTTCTTACCATAAGGGGGTGGGTTAGAACTCCCTGGTTTTGAAATGGAGGAAGTCCACTGCTTAGATCTCTGCATTCCCTGTGGCTGCTGTCTGGGGGGTCTGGGCTGGACTGGTTTAGTGGGAGGAGGAATGGACCAGTGCTTGGTGGGACAATGCCTGCTGAACCTGGGTGGCTGGACCTGTAAGAAATCCTTAACTGTCTGCATAAATTTTGCTTTTTCTTCCATCTTTTCTAAGATCTCTTCTGCCTTAGTACCAAATAAATTGTCTTTGTGCAAGGGGGCATCCAACAATTTAGATCTGACATGGTCTGGCAAGGGCTGTTCCTTAAGCCATGCATGCCTTCTAATGACAGATCCAGTGACTGCTGTCCTGCAAGAACCTTCCAGGGCATCAAAACCACAGTGCAAGGTGTGTTTAGTTACCTGACTTGCAGAATGCATTAACTATTGTAACTCTTTAGATTCTGCACAAGCAGGAAAGGAAGACTTTTTTGTTTGAGGAGTTCCAGGGTATGTTGCTGAAATTTTAGCATATGGAACTGACAATTTAGTGCCCGGATAGCAAGAGGAGCGGAGGTGTATACTTTTTAACCCCATCTGTCCAGTGCTCGGGAATCTCTATCTGAGGGGGTGGGATTCTTAGCAGAAGTCGCTTTAATCCCTTTAGGCCCTTGAGAAACTACCTCAGGGTCAGCAGTAGGATTTTTAAAAAGAAATTTGTGCAAGTCAGGGACTCTATAATACCTGTCTGGTTTTCTGGGTGCAGGAGGGAGGGTGGATTCCAGGAAAACATCCTCCACAACATCCAGGACTGGAGGGATGGCCAAGGGTCTGTGATGTGGAAGATCTAAGAATTCCCCGAGTCTCTTTTTAGACTGAGGGTAGTCCTGACTCTCCCACTGGAAATGCTCCCTTAAGGTATTAAGAGTTTCCCCAAAGGAAAATCCTCTGAGGGAGAGGCGGAAGGGACAGAAACCTCTGCATCAGAAACCTCATAAGTAGAGAGGGGTTGCATGTCTTCATATTCAGATGCATCAGAGTCATCTGACTCTTGTTCAGACAAAACTACAGGGGACAGATCTATTTTCCTTTTGGAGGGGGTAGCTTGGCTTCCCCTGATCAGCAGGATAAGGTATTTAGCTATTTTAAGCATTTGAGACTGAGGCAAGGAAGCAGATGCCTGAGATTGGGTCGTCGGCTTCTTGGGTGTGGTTTGTACCCTGGGCCTAAGAAACATGGTAGTTTTCGAAAGAACGGTAGTCGCGAAAGAAGTGTCGATTTGTGTCGAGAACTGGTAGTGCAAAGGACTTCCTTGGAAGCCAGTGCCTGCTTAGCGGCTCCGGAACTATCCAAGGTAGAGACGACTGCAGGATCCTTAGTGGAAGAAGAGTTTTGCGGCATACCAGACTCTGAAAGGGTCATGGTAGCAGCCTGCAAATCCACAGAAGCGGGCATCAGGGGCTGCGAAAGCACCTCACTGGAGGACCGGAGAGCTGATGACTAACTTAACGGAAGCGTCATCAGTAGGTTTGGACCTGTGCAGTCTGTCTCTGTCTTTATCTTTACATTCTTTCAGATCATCTGCTGTTGGATGGCTTACCAAAGCCATATTGGAGTTCGAGGACTGTAAGCAAAAATATCTAGCTAGAATAAGGCCCACGAGGACAGATAGTTCTGGCATTGAACAAAGCACAGAAGCGACAGTGGGGGACGTCGTGGTCTGGACCTAAAGAAGTGATGCAGTAAGAATGAAAGTCTCGGTGTGGTATTTGCTTTCCACAGGCGAGACAATTGTTAACTTTTTCTGACATCGGTTAGTGCAAGAAAAAAGGATCCCCAACTGGTTACTTCGCTTTAGTAGACTTCAGCTTCAAATCAGTAGACAAAACTCAGGTATCGGCTGACCGGCACTCGTGCAAACTGCTTCTGCTTTGGGCTCCAAGGCAAGAAAGATGTAATGGCATCAGCTGCCTTACTTTATACTACTGACGACAGTCCTGAAGCGGACAGCAACTGACGCAGAAATACTAAGCCTCTGGTATTTGGGCCAGCCGAGGGCTACCCTGGCAGGGATAACCCAAATGTGATGACTGCAACAGTGAAACACGAAGAACAGCTACATATTTCAACAGGCTGGATGCATCAAAAGCAAATTAGCTTTCTCCACACATATTCAACCCCATTTTTGTATCTCCAGCAACCTCACACTGCAGATCACTGTTCCAACTTAAGAACTACTAAAGCTGGATCCTGCATACTGCACACTGTGAATGTCATACAATCCTATGTATGCAAAGCTTCCTGACGTAAGACCATCTCTGACCAATAATACCAACACACTATATTCTGTAGCACCATTTGTGAGGATGGCAGCCTCTTAATCCACACTTACTTCTTATAGGGTTTAAGGAGAGGCAAGAACTCCTGCCTTTAAAAACAGTACTACAGAAGATACAATTTAAAGAAAGTGTAAATTATAAACAAGAAAAAAAATATTAAATACTACCAATATGGTTATCCTGAGATAATAAATGACCTACATATCATCACTATCTCTGTACAGTTCCCTGACAGACTGCCAACCAGTAAGGTGCAATTATACAGCTAACACGGCACAGTACAGCATTGTTAGTAATGGCCAACAAAATTACTCCCTGCTTATCGTGGCTTAGCATTCCTAATGATCATCAACTTCTGAAGTACAGGTGCATGTTAAAATATCAAAAAATACAGTCCAGAATGTAGATAGGTGACATAAGATGATGTTTAACACCTTTTAAGCACCCTAACTACAGTTTTCTGCAAAAGACTAGTCTTCAAATCTACAACAATAAAAACACTTCCAAAGTAAGCAAAGACACACTATGCTTCACACTTCCAACCTATCTCAACCCTACTGACAGTAGGAAAAATACAACTAATTTATATCCAATTTTCTCACTACATACTGCAATATAACCTTCTTTCCAAAAAACAAGACTTCTGGGCTGAACAAAGTACCATGACCACCCTTTGGACTCGCACGGATAAAATCCTGATAAATATGACTAAAGACACCTCTCAGACACTCTATTCATTAATTAAACTAAAGCCTTTGTTTTAGCTGACTAACATCCTAATACATCTTCTCCTTGAAATAGGTATAAGCCCTAAAGCCTCCAAACATTTCCAAAATTACTTAGCCAACAGATCTTACAAAGTTAAGATTGGCACTTCCACCTTATATGATGCTCCCCCTTTTTACAGGAGTTCCTCAGGGCTTTAGTCCCTGTTCCCCTTACAGCACTTGCGTGACACTTTAAGCCTAGCCAAATTTCCTAACCTGTATGGTATTTCAATTTAATTTAACCATTCATGGACTCGATTCATAGTACACATAACAGGGAAGATACCACAGATATTGATAAGGTCCCAAGTATGGCACATATCATTTAGTAGATGTCTCAGTTCATTTGCTGATGTACAGTAGGTCCATCAGGGTTGGGTCAGAGGATGCCTTAGTCTCTAACAAACAGTATAGCACCAGGTTTTTACAAATTGTTTAAGCAGAGTATCCTTATTGTAAGGAATCTCTGTGGGCACTCCAGCTGCTGCATATGCCTGAGCATGCAAAGGGGGCATTACACTTAATGACTGGCCTTATGAGGCTCAATACAGGGGACAATGACATCTCTGGAACTAGAGACGCTTCCCTTGTTAATAAGCTGTGCAATACAGAAATATTTCCTCACCACACTGGGCACATGCCGATTGAAAATTAGGCTGCTGTCCATATAAGTTTCCAAATTATTAATGACTGGGTCATTTCTCACTGTGGTGGTTCCCCAGCGTAACTGACTCACCTAAGGACACAGTAATGCATTTTTTGTCATTTAGCTTTAGTCCATGACTCTGGCACTAGTTATTTGTTTGGAACAATCCTTCTTGCAGGATGGCTAATTTTTGGGAGGAAATATAATTGTACCCAACTTGCTGTCATCTTCAAACTTTGTCAGCCAGAGTCCTTCAGTACTGGTTTAACTTCAGAGAAGCAGATATCAAAAGGGAGAGGCCCTAGCACTGAGTCAGAGGCGACTACACTGCTGACAGATCTTTTTCTGGAAGCATCTTCAACTATTTTGAACACATGCATTCTATCTGTGAGCCAAGTAGTGATCCAGTAGGTGATGTATGGGTTTATTACTAGTTTGCTTAACTTTTCTACTATGCCCAAGTGCGGGAGTTTGTCATATCTGCTTGTCGAGGTAGTTAGGCAGTGTGCATTGTTTTGCTTTTATCCACTGCCTTGGTAACTCTTTCAAAGTCCACCAGGTTGAGTAAGCATGACCAGTTTTGTACAAATCCAAAATGAGAGATAGGTCCAGTGTCTGGAAGTTCCCCATGTCCTTATTAACTCCATGCTAATTCTTTCCATGACTTTACGTATAGGGCTAGTCAGACTTATGGGTCTGTAATTGTCTGGATTTGTTGTAGGATCCTTACTTCAGGAATGGGGGTGACTGTTGCTGTTTCCACTTGCTTGGTACAAAGCCTCTGTTGAGGCTGAGGTTGAACTGTGCTGTTAGGAACTTAGCTAAATCATGCTATTTAGAATGCATTCAGAGATATTGTCAGTGCACATTTTAGCTTTTGAGAGTGTTTTTAGGGGGTGGGTGGTGTCAATTTCAGGTGTTTCTTGTGGGATAGAAGGGGAAAGGGGTAATGTTTGAGGTGAATTTCTCAGCCAGTATGTTGGGTACATCTTCAGTTTCTGTGAAGGAAGCATTATTCTCAACTAGCTCAGCTCATTGTTGTACAGTGCTCCTTACATTTTAAAGATAATTAAAGCCCTTTCGATTATCTTTAGCTTAGGTGGCTATCTTGGCCTCATAAGTGGCTTTGGTAAATTTAACTATGCATCTGAGTTGTTTAAGTAAATTGTCAGAATATTATTATTTTGGAAAATACTCTTCTTTCTTCTGGCCAATAAACTACCCTATGACATTCCACACCCCCCTCTTCTCTTATATGCTGACGACATGGTCTTTTTCAGATCCAGCCTTTTTCACTCCATCTTACAAAAACAGCTTCAATCGGACCTATAATCACTCATATCCTATTTCCAGCAAACTACCCCTAAGCATTTCTAAAACTAAAGCCGTGCTCTTCTGGATATATTAAAATCTATCTATGAACACATCCACCTTAGACATTAATAAGCAGTAATGCCCCATTGATACAAGCACTTCATTTTTTGTTTACTCTAGAACATATCTCTTCTAGACCTGAGAGGTTTCAGAGGTTCTTTACTAGTCACATAAGAAAATGATCAGGTATCCATTATGAAACTAGGTTGATGAGGCTAAACCTGTTTTTTTGTCTTCTACAGACAGTTCAGGAGTGACCTTATTTGGATCTTTAAATGTTCTAACAATGTAGAATTATGTAGCACTTTGGGGATCAATTTTATACATCATGAGGTGAGGACAAAAAATAATTGTCTAGTAGATAGCACGATTATGTACTCCCCCCAACCCCCCTTTCAATAATGTTTAAGTGTACCTCATGTATATAATTACAATACCCATTTGCTTTGGCACCACAATGATCATAGGAATATTGTATATTTTAGATATGACATTTCTATTTTTTGTATAATCTTTTTTTTATCAATTCTGCTATATTAGGTCTTGTTTGCTCTCACTGTAAATTTCATACATAAAGTCTTTATATTTTTATTTTCTAGACAATGTATGCATATTACTGTTCATGGAATCTTCTAGGCTGAACCTGCAAATGACCTTTGTTAAAACACTGTTGTACCCTGAGTAATAATATATAGATGATGATTGTGACTGGTGTTACACTGATTATGCCTGTGTAAAGGCTACAGGGCTTGTCACATGGTGCATCAGGCAATAAGGGCTAGCAGCTTTTTGTAGAGCTACCTATGATCTAAACGAGATGTGCACGTTGCTGTGCTTTACGTGTGTGTCTGTGTGTGTGTATGTGTGTGTGTGTAATCTCAAGAGTGTCTGGCATTCTGAATATAGCATGAAATACAACATGGTACCTGAATGGGATACTTCTTAATTAAAAACTGAAAATGAAACACCCTCAATGTCACAAGGGAACCCTTAAAAATTCAGGCTGGTGCCAAATTGCACAACAAAGGTATGAGAAGCCTTACCAATAATTTTACCAACATTCTGTCTTGGTACTGACTCATACTGGTGAAAAACGAGGCAGAGAAAAATAACAAAACTTTATAAAAATTGAGTCCATCAGTGGCATCTGACTTTGCACAACTGTCAACATGGCCAATATGAAAGCAAAGATTTGCACACTACAGAACTGAAGTAAAACAGGACAAGAAGGACCATGAGGGTTCAGATACACTCCTTACTTTATGGGTAGAGATAGTGAGCCTATTTATGATGCTTCTAGGCTTGAGAGCTAAGCCTTAATAATTAAGGCAATACTAGCAAATCCAGATGAATATCTTATGCCTAATGAAATGAAATACATGAAAGAGCATGCTTTCATACATCTGTTCAAGAAACAAAATGACTTTCTAGAAGCATTTGTAAGACATCTGTATGAACTGTAAAAATACTGTAAGCATAAAAGACAAGCAAGGAAGAGGGAGGAGTGCTACAGACCTTGCGTACCATGATGTTTCATAAAAATTACAGCTGGAGTCAAATTTAATGTTCGAGAAAGTTATACAAACTATTCATCAGTCTACACAAATTTAAAAGTAAACTGTTGATATATCTGCGAGAGATGTTAAGTGCCATTAGGAAAACCATGAAAAATCACAGCACAAAGCACAGGAGAGAGAAGTATAAGCATTCAAGTAAAATAAAAATAATGAATATAAGTATGAAAACAGCACTAGATGCAACTGTAAGCATAATTGGTTCCAGCTGCCTTTTGCATGAAGAGAAGGTACTGAAAATGTAACAAAATGGGACACCTTGCTGCAGCGTGAAGGACTAAGGTGTGTAAAGAGTTAGCAATAGAGGCTGAGAGAGCGAGAGAAATGAAAAGTAAACATTTTTCTGGGGTCTGAGCAACCAGTCAGACCCGGATGAAAAATGACATCAGACTTTCAAATTCGTGCCCCTCAATTACAATTTAAGACAGACACTGGTGCATGCAGATGCATCTTCAAAAGCCAACAGCTACAGGAATGAAGTTGTTGGAGAAAGCCCAGATGTCTTGTTACGTTCCTAGCCATGCCTCAACTGAAAGGGTTCAGATGCAAGTTTTAAACCTGTGTGCTGTTTGGTTCTTGTGTGAATAATCTGTCAAGTAGAGCCAAGGCATGCAAACTGGAATTAAATTGCCAGGACTGAGAAAGTACAGTTGTGTACACTTACCATAAATGTAGATGTTCGAGTGTATTCACTGTTGCAGTCATTACATTTGGGTAATCTGCTGGCAGGTTGCCCTCAGTCGGCCTGACTAATAACTTCCATGACGTCAGGTCGTCAGGGGTAGAAAACATGCAGCATCATTACCTCAGTTTTTCTTGCCCCAGATGTCAGATGCCCCCCCCCGAATGGGGAGCAAAATAAAATTTAAAACACAGAAATATACCTCCAAACAAAAGCAAATACACCAAAAAGGCTTTTAAGCATAGTAACAGAAAGTAGAGATTAGTCAGAGAAAAACAGGGGGCTGGAGGGAGGATAACCAGGACAGCAACAGTGAATACACTCGAACATCTACATTTATGGTAAGTGTACACAACTGTACTATGTTCTTCGTGTTTCACTGTTGTAGTCATTACATTTGGGTAGATTCCCAAAGCTATGGTTGGGGGGATGGGTTTATACAGCATTGGGACCAGCTATTAGGCCCTGCAAGGCAGCAGTAGCAAAGCCAGCTCTGGATTTAGAGAAAATTGGTAAATGATAATACTTAGTGAAAGTATGAATTGAACTCCAGGTAGCAGGTTCTAGAATATCCCTGGTAGAAACACCTCTGAGAAAAGCTGCAGAATTAGATGCAGCCCTGGTGGAATGAGATCTGATCCCCTGGGGGATAGGTTTTCCATGGTGCTTATAGCAGAAATGAATGCAATGGCTTATCCATTTAGAAGTGGTTTGTTTTGAAATAGCCTTTCCCTCTGCCCCTGCAGCAAATGCTACCAGCAGTTCAGATTTTCTTCGAGTTTTAGTCCTGTCCAAGTAGAATCTAAGTTGTCTGTGCACATCCAATGAATGCAGAATCCGTTCCCCTTTGTTCTGTGGTTTGGGAAAGAAAGCTAGCAAATGAATGGACTGATTAAGAGCCACACTGGATACCACCTTGGGCATGAAGGCTGGATTGGTCCTGAGTGACACCCTGTCCGCATGAGAGATGATGAAAGGCTCCACTGCCATAAGGGCATGTAACTCAGACATCCTTCTAGCTGAAGTGATTGCTAGAAGGAAGGCTGTTTTCCAAGAAATAAATTTTAAGTCTGCAGTAGCAGCTGGCTCGAAAGGAGGTGGAGTGAGTTTCTCCAATACAAAGTTAAGGTCCCAGGCAGGGGTTGGAGCTCTCCTGGGTGTCTCAAGTTTTTGGCCCCTCTGAGGTACTGCTTGAGCAAAGGATGAAAGAAGAAGGGAGGTTCTGTGTTATAATGAGCTGAAATGGCTGAGGTGTGGATTTTAATGGAGGAAAAAGACAGGCCCTTGTGAAGCATCTCAGTTAAGTATTGTAAAATCGGAGGTAAATTGGGCGCTGCTGTGCTCGATCCTTGAGACTGATTCCAAGCACAGAATCTTTTCCATTTGTCAGCATAATATTTTCTAGTACTAGGTCTTCTCGCCTCCAAGATGATATCCACCACAGATTTGTTGAGGGATGCTAAGGGTGAATTTAAGTGATTAGCCAAGCTGCAAGGTTCAATGTTGGTAGCTGAGGATGCAGAATTTGGTTCTCCTGCTGAGACAGTAAGGAAGGTGTCCGAGGCAGGTGCCATGGAGATATTTGCGACACACTGTGCAGTGTTGGCGTGGCAAGTATGGAGCAATCAAAGTCATTTTTGGTTTGTCCCGTTTGACTTTTAGCAGAACTTTGGAGAGCAGAGGCAGAGGGGGAAAGGCATAGACTGATAGGTTTTTCCAGCTGAAGGACAGAGCATCCATTTTCCAGGCTTTTTTGTGAGGAGTCCTTGTGCAAAATTTGTCCAACTGGTAGTTCTAGGGGGAGGCAAATAAATCTATGTCTGGGCTCCCCCATTTGCTTGTCAACATGTTGAAAATCTGTGGTTCCAGTTTCCACTCGTGTGGGTCCATGAGATTTCTGCTTAGTCCGTCTGCCAGTGTATTCTGTTTTCCTGGCAGGAACTGAGCTTGTAGGTGCACTTGGTAGCTCAAGGCCATGTTCCACAATGCCATGGCTAGTCTGCAGAGGGGGTAGGAATGTGTACCCCCCTGCTTGTTTATGTACCACATAACCGTGGTGTTGTTCGTCTTTACCATAAGTTGCCCTGGATGAATGCAGTCCTTGAAGGCTGTCAGACCATTCTGTACAGCTAACACTTACATTTGATTGATATGTAGGTGCATTTGATTTGGGTTCCATTTGCCCTGAATGCACTTCCCTGCCAGATGAGCCCCCCCCCATGCATAGTCTGATGCATCTGTAGTTAGGGTTTGGGTAGCAGGGGGTAGTGTGAATGGTAGCCCCTTGTTTTGGTGGCAGGCCTCTGCCCACCATAGGAACTTCAGGCGTAGGCAAGGTATAATAGGAATCATTGTTTCCAGGCTGTGACAATGTTGACTCCATAGACTTTTTAAGTACCACTGTAGTTTCCTCATATGCAGTCTTGTATATGGAATTAGAAGAATGCAGGAGGCCATGAACCCCAAGGCTTGCAGTATTTGTCTTGCAGATAGCAGGGTTTTCGTGGCCACTTGTTTGAAGTAAGTTACCAAATGAATTTGCTTTTCTGGCGTGAGGAAAGTCATCTGGGCAGTTGTACTCAAGGTTGCACTGAGGAATGTAATTTGTTGAGAGGGTACCAGTTGTGATTTCTTTTTGTTTATGGTGTACCCTAGACAAGTTAGAACCCTTTTTACAAATGCCAGATGATTTAGAAGTATGGCCTGGTTTTCTGCCTGAATGAGACAATTGTCCAGATATGGGTATATTTGAATATTTCTTTGCCTGCAAAATGCAATTACTGGAGCCAGGCACTTTGTGAATACCCTGGGTGCAGTAGACAAGCCAAAGGGCAGTGCAGAGGACTGATAATGGAAGTAGCCTGCTTTGAAGCACAGGTATCTTCTGCAAGATTCCCTGACTGGGATATGCAGGTAAACTTCTTTTAAATCTAGAGTTGCCAACCAGGCATCTTTGCCTAGCATAGGAAGTAACTGGTGAAGAGTCAGCATCTTGAATTTTGGAATTTCCAGAAAGGTGTTTATAGTAGACAGGTCCAGAATTGGACACCATGTTTTGTCTTTTCTGGGTACTAGGAAGAGC
This sequence comes from Protopterus annectens, assembly GCF_019279795.1. NCBI lineage: Eukaryota > Metazoa > Chordata > Ceratodontiformes > Protopteridae > Protopterus > Protopterus annectens. The sequence goes on from NC_056729.1 coordinate 674,802,445, forward strand.
CTGGAGTAGAATCCTTGCCCCTTGTCCTCTTCTGGTACCGGCTAAATAGCCCCCATGTTTAAGAGGGAAAGTATTTGTTTCTGAGCCTCTGCCCACTGATGTGGGGGCAGGTCTGGCCACCCGTTTGGTGTTGGCAACATGTGGAAATGAAATCTGTATCCCCGGGACACTATATTTAAAACCCATTTGTCCTGGGTTATGAGTTCCCAGTTTTTGCATGAAGAGCAATCATTACCCCCATAGGGTCGGCTAAAAGGTAAGTGCTTGGTAATTTTAAAGGAAAGTCATTGAGACGGTTTACCATAGGGGGGTGTCTTGTTATTTCCAGATTTGGAAGTGGAGGCCCCCCATTGCTTAGGTCTGACAGTCCCTTGGGATTGAAACCTGGTGCTTTTGGTGTGTCTGGATTTGGCTTGAGAGGGTCTGGAAGGAGCTGGAAAGGACCAATTCTTAGTAGGCCAGTGCCTACTAAATCTAGGAGGTTGCACTTGTAAGAAATCTTTTACAGTTTGCATAGATTTAGCTTTATCTTCCATCTTTTTTAAAACTTCTTCAGCCTTATTGCCAAACAGGCGATCCTGATTTAAAGGAGCATCCAACAATTTTGCTTTAACACGATCAGGCAGAGATTGCTCCTTAAGACAAGCATGCCTTCTAAGCACAGACCCAGTAACAGCAGCCCTGCAAGAGGCGTCTAAAGAATCAAAACCACATTGCAAAGTATGTTTTCCAACTTGTTCAGCAGAATGCAACAAATCCTGTAAATCTTTATTTTCCACACAGTCAGAAATCAACATCATTTTCTGTTTAAGCAGTGCAATAATATGCTGTTGATATTTTAACATATGAAATTGGCAGTTTAAAGCCCTGATAGCCATTGCAGAAGTATAAACCTTTTTACCCCATCTATCCAGTGCCCTGGAGTCCCTTTCAGAAGGGGTAGGATTTTTAGCAGTAGTAGTAGAAGTAGCGAACGTAAACCCGTCAAGTCAAAAAGTAATAATAGAAAATATATCATTCTACAGCATTACTAAGTATTCGAAAGTAATCCAAGCAAGGCAGGCTGTCTGTTTCCAGTCGAAAATCCTTTATTAAGTACACAGACAAGCGATCCAAGTAAAACAAAAATAGAGTAATAATTTCCTCACAAGCTTTCTAAATATATATATACTTTTTATCAGGCATGGGAGTGGTTAATTGTGCTGTAAGACAGTGTTATTAGTACACATGTTAAATTCACATCCCTTCCCCCATCAGTGTGACATTCGAGCTGGTCCTGCCCTACCTAGTAGCTGTCATAATAATATATGGCCCTAATGTACTTTAATGATACATCTTATTTATCCAAATTATTAAGTCTGTGATTTTATACAAGGCAATATACTACATGGCTGGAAATATATCAACCTTTGTTCATTTTGTGATCAAAAATTATATATAAATATATGCATATACATTTTGCATGTAAAAATCAGTTTCTATTTTCACAACCTATTGTTAACAAAGATCACTTTCATCCTTCTAGACTTCTTCAGGTCTATGTACAAGAACCCTAAAAGCCTATATAATTGTATAATTAGTTAGTATTGTTATTACCATCATTTTGAATAAAGTGAAAAAAAAAAAAAAAAGAACCAGAAAAAAAATAAAAATAAGACAAAATGTATGTGTGATGATGGAAACAAAATATACACTTAAATATCAAATGATTTAAAATGGTATTTAAAACCAATTTGTAGAAAAAAATAATAAAATAAAAAAATAAATAAAATAAAATACAATTAATCATGTAAACAATGTGGCAATTTTCTAAGTTCCAGTGCACTTTTAATTGAACAGTAGTAGTTTAGTCCAGGCTTCCTAAAAGAGTTCAGCTTTAATTGCCACATGAGTTCATGTTTCTCCAGAATATTCGGGATGTCTCCTTCAAGATCACCCATGTCTATGTGATCCAGGATCTGGAACTTAAAACCTGTGTCTCTTTTATGAAGAGAAAGGTGTTTGGCTAGTGCATTATTTTTACATCCAGTAGTGGCATCCTGACATATACTTTGGATTATTACAGTATCAAAAATATTATTGAAGAAAACTGGGACATTGTCACAGGAAACCCTTTTCTGATTAACATCTTAGGTGAAGCCCCATCATTTGTTTATAGGAAGGTCAGGAATATTAGAAGTTTTGTTGACTTTAAACCTAGACCATGTAAGAAAAGCACTAAAAGATGTGAAACAAATTGTACATTTTGTATATTTATACAGCAAGGTGATAGTTTTTATTGCCCTTATTTAAAGAAGATCAATAAAACCAGTGCAGGGGGTGACTAACACTAAAAAAGTAATTTACAGGGCACAGTGCAATGAATGTGATGCATTCTATGTGGGCAAGACTGTAAATAAACTCAAGTGAAGGATTTCTTATCTGTCAGAAATCCGCTCTGGATGTAAAAATAATGCACTAGCCAAACACCTTTCTCTTCATAAAAGACACACAGGTTTTAAGTTCCAGATCCTGGATCACATAGACATGGGTGATCTTGAAGGAGACATCCCAAATATTCTGGAGAAACATGAACTCATGTGGCAATTAAAGCTGAACTCTTTTAGGAAGCCTGGACTAAACTACTACCGTTCAATTAAAAGTGCACCGGAACTTAGAAAATTGCCACATTGTTTACATGACTAATTGTATTTTATTTTATTTATTTTTTTATTTTATTATTATTTTTTTCTACAAACTGGTTTTAAATACCATTTTAAATCATTTAATATTTAAGTGTATATTTTGTTTCCATCATCATACATACATTTTGTCTTATTTTTATTTTTTTTCTGGTTCTCTTTTTTTTTTCCCACTTCATTCAAAATGATGGTAATAACAATACTAACTAATTATACAATTATATAGGTTTTTAGGGTTCTTGTACACAGACCTGAAGAAGTCTAGAAGGACGAAAGCGATCTTTGTTAACAATAGGTTATGAAAATAGAAACTGATTTTTACATGCAAAATGTATATGCATATATTTATATATAATTTTTGATCACAAAATGAACTAAGGTTGATATATTTCCAGCCATGTAGTATATTGCTTTGGACAAAATCACAGACTTAATAATCTACTTAATAATTATTTAAATAAGATGTACCATTAAAGTACATTAGGGCTATATATTATTATGACAGCTACTAGGTAGGGCAGGACCAACTCGAATGTCACACTGATGGGGGAAGGGATGTGAATTTAACATGTGTACCAATAACACTGTCTTACAGCACAATAAACCACTCCCATGCCTGATAAAAAGTATATATATATTTAGAAAGCTTGTGAGGAAATTATTACTCTATTTTTGTTTTACTTGGATAAACTTGTCTGTGTACTTAATAAAGGATTTTCGACTGGAAACAGACAGCCTGCCTTGCTTGGATTACTTTCGAATACTTAGTAATGCTGTAGAATTATATATTTTCTATTATTACTTTTTGACTTGACGGGTTTACGTTCGCTACTTCTACTACTATTGTCTGATCTGATTAATATACAGTGACTAACTAGAAATATATGGACTGAAAATCTTCCACACAGAGAAGTTTCTTACATTGTTTTGTTTTTAGACCCACTACACTTTAGTGGGTTGTTTTGAGACTTCGGGGATACCACGGAGATTACTTATTTTTAGCAGTAGAAGCATTAATGCCCTTAGGCCCTTGGGAAATGGTTTCAGGATCTGCAACAGGATTTCTGAAAAGGAACTTGTGGGACTCAGGAACCCTGTAGTATCTGTCAGGTTTACAAGGTGCTGGAGGCAGGGAATCAGGGGCCATACTGAATTCCGAAAACACATCATCAACAATGTCTAGTACAGGAGGTATAGCCAAAGACCTATGCTGAGGTAAAAGAAGAAAATCCCTATGCCTCTTTTTTGAATCAGAGAATTCCTGACTTTCCCAGTGGAAATGCTCCCTTAAGGTATGTAAAGTTTCACCAAAAGAGAAATCCTCGGGGGGGGGGGGGGGAGCAGAGGGAATGGAATCCTCTACATCAGAATCCTCATAAGTAGGTATGGACAAATCCAGGTCATTAGAAGAGTCAGAAGAAGAGTCCTGATCAAAAGAGTCATAGTCGAGCTCAAGCCTAGGCCTCTTAGAAGGGGGGGGGGTTGACTACCCCCTGATTAGAGTAATTACGTCTTCAGCCATTGCGATCATTTGTTTTTTAGGCATAGGGGCCTGAACATGTGGCCTGGGCGTCATTTTTTTTCGACATAGATCGAGATTTAGGCCTTAGTATTGAAGGTGGAGTTGGTTTGATATGCAAGTCTGTAGGCCTGAATACACCCTCAGAAGCCGATGCCTGCACAGCGGCTCCGGACCCATCCAAGGTACAGACATCCGCGGGTTCCATAGTTAATGTATCTCGTGGCATGCCGGACTCCGAATGGGTCTCAGTAGAGGCCTGCGAGTCAGAAGTAGCGGGTATAAGGGGCTGCAAAAGTGCCTCACTGAGTACCGGCGAACTGGTGACTGGCTTAGGAGAAGCATCGTTGCCAGTTTTGGACCTCAACGGCCTGTCTCTGTATTTATCTTTGCATTTTTTCAAAATTCCGGTCGTCGGATAGCTAACTAACGTCATTTCTGGATAATTAAACCGAGAACCAAAATATTTAGAGGCAAAAATGTACCGACGACGGATAGTGTGCTGATTAAATAAAGCACAAAACTGACAGCAAGGTACGTCGTGGTCAGGGCCTAGGCAAGGAATACAGTACAGATGAAAATCTTTATGAGGTATTTGCTTTCCACATGTAATGCAATTATTAACTTTTACTGACATCGGTAAGGAGCAAGAAAAAGTTTCCCCAACGGGGTACTTAGCTTTAAGTTGAAGACTTCGGTTCTGAAACTCGAAAATGAAAATTTCAGGAGTCGGCCGACCAGCACTTGTGAACTGCTTCTGCTTCAGGCACCGCACGGCAAGAAAGACTGAGGTAATGACGTCAGCTGCATGTTTTATACCCCTGACAACCTGACATCATGAAAGAAGGGACAGCAACCGACGTAGGACCCAAGACTTTGTTAATCAGGCCGACTGAGGGCAACCTGCCAGCAGATTACCCAAATATAATGACTGCAACAGTGAAGCACGAAGAACATCAAGTGCTGATGTGTTTGGTGTACGGTTACCATCAGTCTCGTTATCAGTGGGAAAGGCATGTTTTAGCTCTAATGATCCCACTGCCCACATAAGGAAGCAAAGGGACACAAAACATCCTGCTTACATGGAATCTCTGAACTGCCAATAAAAAGCTACACTTACTTCTGCTTTTTCTCAGCAATTCAGAATTTCAGTAATGATGTCACCAACCTGGAACATCAGGGACAGCTACTGCCTGTTAAGTATGGGCGGGTGCAAAACATGTGCAGTTATTGGCTGCAATTCGTGGACGGGGTGGGGATCACATAAGGAAGAGCCTTACAAAGCCTGCAGCTGTAGAAAGTTGCTTTCTTATCAGCACCTTTAAAGCTGTGGGGTACTGCATTTTAGCTTTTGGTTTAAGGATTTTTTTTTTTTTACGGACAGCTTTGGAGTTATATTTTCTGTAGTTATTTTTTTTTTGTCTCTTCCTGCACACTTCAGTGGCTTTAAGGTTAGTCTAGAATGTGCAGCTGTGAGACACAATGCAAACAGAAGTGCCCAGAACAAATGTGCTTAAGACCCACACTATAGAAAATTAGACAATAATGAAATATTTAAAAGTTGTGGATTTTAATACGTAGTTGATTTATTTTGCATTAGAAGTGTATGTTCAAGTCCTATATGTTATGCTTTACACTATTTAAAAATGGTTGATTGTTAGTGCATGTCTAAATATTGTATATGTTGCAGTTCATGTGAATCTTTTCGCCTAGCAGCTGAATGAATGTATGCTGTGGTTTAAATTAAAAATGAAATACAATTAACTTATTGACTCTTCAGAAACTATCATTTGTAATATATAGTGAGGGTCCTGTATCACTGGTCTCACACAGCAGAACAAAAAATTTCAGAACAGATAAAAGGTCTGCTCACTGCATGTCACACTTGCACAGCACAAGGCAAAGATTTTATAAACCCCAGCATACCTTGCAACTGTCTCTTCTTCTCTGTAATATCCAGGCTGTTATATTCTTGGCCACACCCTCTACCCATGACCACATCTCAGTGATGTCATATATTGGTCACACCCCCTGTTTCCCACTTTGAATCTCTGAAAAGGTGACAAGTCTGACCAAATAAACATCCATTTGAAATATGGCACTGTTTCTTATGCCCTCACTACACCAAAAAAAGTACAGTTGTGTACACTTACTATAAATGTAGATGTTCGAGTGTATTCACTGTTGCAGTCATCACATTTGGGTTATCTGCCTGCAGGTAGCCCTCAGTCATCCCGAATACCAGAGTCTTAGGATTTCTGTGTCAGATGCTGTCGCTTCTTCCACGACGTCAAATCGTCAGGGGTATAAAACAGGCAGCCGATGCCATTACATCAGTTTTTCTTGCCCCAAATGTCAGGAGTCCCCAAAATAGGAAGCTGGTATATGGTGGGGAACTCCAAAAGTAAATACCAGTGCCATTAGGAATGGCCATAGATAGGAGGGGTAGAGAAAGTCAGGGGCTGGAGGGAGGGAAACCAGGACTGCAACAGTGAATACACTCAAACATCTACATTTATAGTAAGTGCACACAACTGTACTATGTTCTTCATGTTTCACTGTTGCAGTCATCACACTTGGGTTGATTCCCAAAGCTGAGGATGGGTGGAGGCAGTCAAGAAGTGTTACAGCTGGCTAGTAGGCCTTGCAAGACTGCTGTAGTAAATCCAGCTCTGGATTTAGAAAAGATAGGCAAGTGGTAATGCTTGGTGAAGTTGTGTACAGAACTCCAGGTTGCAGCTTCCAGAATGTCTCTGGTAGGGACTCCCCTGAGAAATGCTGTAGAGATGGAAGTAGCCCTAGTGGAATGTGGTCTGATCCCCTGTGGTGTAGGTTTTCCACGGTGCTTGCAGCAGAAATGGATGCAGTGTGCTATCCATTTGGAAATAGTTTGCTTTGCAATGGCCTTACCCTCTGCCCCTGTAGCAAAGCTGACTAGCAGTTGGACAGATTTTCTGAAAGGTTTAGTTCTGTCAAGGTAGAACCTGAGCTATCTGTGCATGTCCAAGGAGTGCAGGATCCTTTCCCCTTTATTCTGAGGGTTAGGGAAAAAGGTAGGCAAATGGATGGACTGGTTTAGAGCCACAGTGGACACTACCTTAGGCATAAAGGACGGGTTAGTCCTGAGGGAAACCCTATTAGCATGGAAAATAATGAAGGGTTCCACAGCCATTAGTGCCTGTAACTCGGACACTCTTCTTGCTGAAGTTATGCTAAAAGCAAGGCTGTTTTCCAAGAGAGGAATATTAACTCTGCTGAAGCTGCAGGTTCAAAAGGGGGTAGCGTGAGCTTTTCCAGTATGAAGTTAAAGTCCCAAGCAGGAGTGAGAGCTCTCCTAGGGGGCCTTAAGTTGTTAGCCCCTCTCAGGAACTGTTTGATGAAAGGGTAAAAAAATAGAGATGGCTCTGTATTATAATGAGCTGAAATGGCAGAGGGATGAATCTTAATGGAGGAGAAGGATAGGCCCCTGTAGAGTAGCTCTGCTAGGTAATCCAGGATTAGAGAGTAAGGAGGGCACTGCTGTGTCCATCCCTTGAGACAGATTCCAAGAACAATATATTTTCCACTTTTCAGCATAGGATTTCCTAGCACTAGGTCTTCTGGCTTCAAGAATGATGTCCAGCACCTGTTTGCTGAGGGTTGCTGTTGGAGTATTCAAGGGATAAGCCAGGCTGCTAGGTTTAGGGATTGCAATTGTGGATGCAGAAATCTGTCCCTCCTGCTGTGATAGCAGGGTAGGAGTCTGATGAAGGTGCCAGGGTGGCACTGTTGTCAGATTGCGCAAGAGTAGGTACCAGTGCTGGTGTGGCCAGTCTGGGGCAATAAGAATTGCCCTTGGCCTGTCCTGTTTTATCTTGAGTAGTACTTTTGAGAGAAGGTACAGCGGGGGAAAGGCATAAATAGAGAGGTTTTCCCATTGAAAGGATAGGGCATCCACCTTCCAGGCCCTGCTGTGAGGGCTCCTGGTGCAGAAGTTGCTCAACTGGTGGTTCTCGGGGGAGCTAAATCGGTCCACCTCCAGTGTCCCCAACCTCTGGATCGGAAGGTTGAAGGTGTTAGGCTCCATTTTCCACTTGTGTGGGTCTAGGAGATTTCTGCTTAAGTCGTCTGCCAGTGAATTTTGTTTGCGTGGCAGGAACTGAGCTTGTAGATGCACTTGGTTGCTCAAGGCTGTGGTCCACAGGGCCATGGCTAACCTGCAGAATGGGTTCCCCCTGCTTGTTTATGTACCACATAACTGTGGTGGTGTCTGTTTTTATGAGCAGTTGTCCTGGAAGGATTAGGTATCTGAAGGCTGTCAGAGCATTCTGTACCACTAACATCTCTTTTTGATTGATGTGCAGGAGAATCTGAGCTGAGCTCCAGTGTCCCTGAATGCATTTTCCTGCCATGTGAGTCCCCCATGCATAGTCTGATGCGTCTGTTGTCAGGGTTTGGGCAGCAAGGGGTTGAGTGAAAAGCAGTCCCCCTTGTTGTGGTTGCATGCTTCTGCCCAACAAAGGAACTCTGCCCTTAGACAAGGTATGACTGGAATGACTTTCCAGGTCCTGAGAATGCTGGCACCAAAGACTTTTTAAGTACCAGTGAAATTTCCTCATATGCAGTCTTGCACATGGAATTAGCAGAATACATGAGAGCATGAACCCTAGGGCTTGCAATATTTGTCTTGCAGATAACTGTGTTCTGGTGGCCATTTATTTGAAGTAGTTTGTCAGACAGAACTGTTTTTCTGAAGTGAGAAATGTCATCTGGGAAGTTGTGCCCAAGCTTGCTCCCAGGAATACAATTTTTGACTGGGTACCAGTTGTGATTTCTTTTAGTTGATTGTGTACCCCAATTTATTTTTATTTTATTTATTTTACATTTGTTTACCGGGAATGTCTGACTGGACACAGGTCCATTTTCAGCGGAGGCCCGGGGAGAAATGCTCTGAAGAAACAGTATAGTACAAAACACAAATGTGACAATGTAGTAACATTAGTACATATTAATAATACAAGCTAGCATACTTAGTAGAGAATAACATTTCTGTAAAACATTTAGTATAAAGTCATTCTTGATATCGAATATGAATACTTGAGAAATTACAAATAAAAAAATATATATTTTTGTGTGACCTCGACTGATGAGTCAATTGGAACTGTAGGGGATGTATCTGATAAACCAGTAGAGAATGAAAGTGGGGAGCAGCCATTTGGTCATTATTAGAATCCCAGCAACAGTGCAGTGTTATGGCTTAACCTGGGGGGTCGCATGAGCAAAGCCAGTTATTTGAGTAGTGGTTTTTGAGAAGTTTTTTAAATTGGGAAGTACAGTTGGTAGAGGTCAAGTGTTTTGGAAGTGAATTCCAGGTTCTGACAATACAGCATGAGAAGAGAGATTTGCCAGCATCATTTTTATGTTTGATGATATTTATGTGGTTGTGATTACTAGATCTTAAGGGTCTGCAGGAGGTATAGGGGTTGATTAGGTGCTGAAGGACTGGGGTTTTGTCAGGGAGGTAAGTAGAGTGTGCGAGCTATAGAAAGCTGGTTGAGTAGGAGGAGTTGAGGTAGCTCAAGCCAGTTCAGTTGCTTGAGGGCTAGACAGTGATGAGATCTATGGGAGGCATCAGTAGAAAACCTGGCAATCTTATTGTAGCATGATTCCATTTTGGTTAATTCGGTGTGGCAAATGCTAGTTAAGATAGGGGAGGCATAAAGAAGGATGGATAAGAGATGTGTTCTTGCAATAGTGGCTTTGGTATATTTAGTGAGGAACTGTCTGTTCCTGTAAAGAAGACCAAGCTTTTTGTTAACTTTCTTGATTGTTTGGGCTATGTGCATGTCGATTTCTATGCCCAATAGTTTTGTGTGTGAGGTTGGGGTGATTTGCATATTATCTGTAGATTTTATGCTAAAATCATTATTTAGTGAAGGAGCCCTACCTGGACTGAAGAGGATGAGTTTTGTTTTTTTGGGATTAAGAATAAGTTTGATGTCAGTGAACCATGTTTCACAGCTAGGGTAAAGTTGTGTTGGGTTATGGTTTTTAACTCATTCAGGGTGGGGGGGGCAGCACTTATAATAGTGGTATCACCTGCATATTGTACTACTGAGGCAGAGGGTGAGCATGAGGCTATCTGATTAGTAAATAATGAAAATAGCAAGAGACCGAGGATGGAACCTTGGGTGACGCCTATGGCAACTGACAAAAGGGAGGACAATTGGTCTTGCCAAAGAACTGCCTGCTGACGGCCTGATAAGTAGTTACTGAGTGAGGATATTGTGGAGGAGCTTATGTTAAAGGTAGTCAGAGTGTCTAGGAGCCTGCTATGGTTAACCATATCAAAAGCTTTGGATAAGTCTGAAAATAAGGCGGAGACGAATAGTCCTTTGTTTTTCTGTTGATTGACAATATTGGTGAATGAAAGTAATGCTGTGGTGGTACTATGGGAAGGTCTGAAACCGTGTTGGGATTTGGATAACAGGTAATTTTTTAAGAGGTACTGCATTAGTTGGGAATGAACTACTCTCTCCAATATTTTTGATAAAAGGTGATAGAATTGCAATAGAGTGATAGCTGGTAAGCTCAAGGGAGTTGCCTCCTTAGTGCAATGGTATAATATGTGATATTTTCCATGATTGAGGTACTTTACATTCTGCTATTGACCTATATAGCCAGGGGCAGTTATTTCATTGTTGTGGTGTTCAGGCTTGAGCCAAGTTTCTGTTAAGACAACAATGTCTGGTTTGTATAGAGCTAGTAGGGCATGAAGATCCTGGGTTTTGTTAAGTATACTCCTTACATTAATGTTTAAGAGGAGGAGAGAAGTGGAAGGTCTGGCATACAGAGGACTTAGTTTTGTGAAGTTTGTGTTGTTAGATTTATTGGGTCCTGGGTTAGAGAGAATGTCCCCACAGGAAGTAAGTTGTTGTAGTAGGTGTAGATAGAATTTGTTTAGCTTGTCTAATATCTTTGCTAGTTTTTTGGGAGGTCTGAGTGCTAGTTTTGCATGTGTGATTCCTATATAGGCAGGAAAATGGTTGGGTGGATGTGAGGTAATGAGGTGATATAAGGCAATGACTAGGTATATTGGAATTGGTAATGGGTTCTGTTTGCCATGGTGGTGAAATGAAGTGGAGAGTGGTAAGAGGAGAAGGAGGACAGCAGAAGGAGAGAGTTACTGAGTAACATAACTGTTGTAGGAAGTAGGTGTGACGTATATAGGTCATCTTAATTAATAATGTAAGGAATTGACTGAATGTACAAATGCTATCAATAGCTGTAGGGGTAGGTATTGAGTGGGGTGTGGTGATGTATGTTCTAGAGGGGGATGATATGTATAATTTAATTGGAAAGTTGGGATTGAGATGTGATTGGGCGTGTGGTGAATAACTATAAATGTAATTGATGTGTGGGTGGGTGGAAATTGGGGGTAGGGTGGGGGAGCAAAGTGAGCCCGAGCATTAGCGAGGGCGAATGGAGTGGGGCAGCACTGTCCTTGAGGAGCAGAGACAGATGAACACACACAAAAAACTATCAGGGAGACAGGTTGGATATGTCAGAGAGACAGCTGTATGGATTAGTGCCACTTATTTTATTTTATGCACTAGTCTATGGAGGTTAGGACCGTCTGGTTCCAGAGCAAAGAGATAAGCCAGGGAGGTAAGTGAGGAGAAATAAAAGAAAAGTGTAGGAAGGGGAGACACAGGGTAGTAAGGTCTTAAGAGTGAAAGGTGAATAGGGCTGAAAGGCAGTTAGAGTGTGTGAGAGACTCAATATGTAGGTAGAGGTATGGGAGAGTGGAGATACAAGGCTATGGGAGCTAACAGGATGAAAACAGGCAGGTTTGTAGGGTAGGTCGACAGGAAATATTAAACTACAGTTAAGTATTAGTTAAATGCTGAATATGCACTAACTGGCTGAGAGAGCAAGAAAGGGGTGGTGCGCGGAGATGAGTTGTAGCTGACCAGGAACAGCTTTAAGAGAGGTAAATACAATGGTAGGACAGGGTAAAATAATATGCTGTTGCTGGAATGGATTCCATTGATGAAGCAGCGCTCAGAGAGGGTATGGGTAGTCCACCTGGATTGCCAAGAGGTTTGTATTCTTAGTAGTGATGCAGGGGACACTGCTTTCCAGATGATGCTGTTGCTGGAATGGATTCCACCGACGAATGAAGTGAGAAGGCTTTTTACAAACGTCAGGTGCTGAAGCAGCAATTCCTGACTGTCCACCTAAATCAGGCAGTCATCCAAGTATGGGAAAATTTGGATATTCCTCTGCCTGCAGTATGCAATGGCTGGAGCCAGGCATTATGTGAATACTCTGGGCACAGTAGATAAGCCAAAGGGAAGTGCACAGAACTTGTACAGCATACAGCCTGCTCTGAAGCAAAGATATTTTCTGCAAGACTCCCACATGGGGATGTGCAGATAAACCTCTTTTAAGTCTAGAGTAACTAACCATGCATCCTTGGTTAGTATGGGGAGAAGTTGTTGCAGGGTAAGCATCTTTAATTTTGGGACCAGCAGAAATGTGTTAAGAATTGATAGATCCAGGATTGGGTGCCAAGAGCCCTCTTTTCTGGGCACCAGGAAAAGTCTGGAGTAGAAACCCTGCCCCCTTTGTTCTACTGGAACTGTATGAATAGCTCTGATATTGAGCACGGAAAGTATTTGCTTTTGAGCCTCCGCCCACTGGTTTGGAAGAAGGTCTGGAAACCCACTTGGAGTTGACAGAGTATGGAAGTAGAATCTGTACCCCTGGGATACAATGTTTAGGACCCATCTGTCCTGAGTAATGTATATCCAGTTTTCTGCATGAAGGGCAAGTTTTCCTCCTAGGGGCACAAGTAATTGGGCAGGGCTGAGAAGGAGAAATGAAAAGTCACTGTGAACCTTTTCCATAAGGGGGTGGCTTACCACTCCCTGTTTTTGAGGTTGGAACACTCCATTGTTTAGATCTCCGCAAACTCTGAGACTGTAGTATGGGTGACCTGTTTCCCCCAGGTTTATTCTGAGAAGGCCTGGAAGGAGCTGGAAAGGACCCGTTTTTAGAAGGGCAATGCCTACTGAATCTAGGTGGTTGCACTTATAAGACTTCTTTAACAGTTTGCATAGATTTAGATTTTTCTTCCATCATTTTAAGATCTTCTGCTTCGATGCCAAACAAACCGTCCTTATTTAAAGGATCATCTAGTAATTTGGATTTGACATGATCTGGCAAGGTTTGTTCCTTCAGCCAAGCATGCTTTCTCAGTACAGACCCAGTGACTGCAGCCCTGCAACATGCTTCTAGGGCACCAAAGCCACACTGCAAGGTATGCTTACTAACTTGATTTGCAGAATGCATTAGCTCTTGTAAATCTTTATTTTCTGCACAATCTGGAACTAACACCATTTTTTGTTTATTTCCATAATATACTGCTGGCACATCAACATGGGAAACTGGCAATTCAATGCCCTGATGGCAAGAGTAGCAAGGTATATACCTTCTTACCTCATCTGTCTAAAGCTATAGAATCCCTGTCTGAAGAGGTAGGATTTTGGCTGTAGTAGCCTTAATACCTTTAGGTCCCTGGGAAATGGTCTCTAGATCCGCAGCAGGATTCTTGAACAGAAATTTGTGGGTATCAGGTACTCTGTAGTGCCTGGCAGGTTTCCTAGAGGCCAGGGGTAAAGCATCTGGAGTAAGACCGGATTCCATGAAAACATCATCTACCACATCCGGGACAGGGGGTATAGCTAGAGGCCTGTGCTGAGGCAACTCTAAAAATTTTCTGAGTCTCTTTTTGGACTGAGGGTAGTCCTGGCATTCCCAGCGGAAATGCTCTCTAAAAGTATGCAAGGTTTCACCAAAAGAAAAGTCCTCTGGAGGGGAGGCAGAGGGAATGGATTTCTCTGCATCAGAATCCTCATAGGTTGATAACTGCATGTCATGATAATCAAAAGGGTCAGAGTCATCAGACTCCTGGTCTGTAGAATCAGAATGTAGCAATTCTTTCTCTCTTAGCAGGGGAAGGCTGGCTTCCCCTAATTAGGGTAATAAGGTCTTAAGCCATTCTAAGCATTTGTTTTTGCAGCATGGGAGCCTGAACATGTGCTTTGGTTGCCGGTTTTCTAGGCGCAGTGCGTACTCTGGGCCTCAGAAACTCAGTAGTTTTAGCTAAAAACTAAGTTGTCAGTTTAATTCGAACATCAGTAAGTTGGAATACACCCTCAGAAGCCGGTGCCTGCACAGCGGCTCTGAACCAATCCAAGGTAGAGACATCTGCATGTTCCATAGTCGAAAAAGCATCTCGCGGCATACTGGACTCCGAATGGGTCGCAGCAGAGGCCTGCGAATCTGTAGAAGCAGGTATCAGGGGCTATGAAGGCACCTCACTGGGCACCGGCGGACTGGCGACTAGCTTAATGGAAGCGTAGTCGGCAGTTTTGGACCTATGTGGTCTGTCTCTGTCTTTATCGTTACGTTTTTTCGGAAGATCGGTAGTTGGACGGTTTATCAAAGCCATTTCGGAATACGGAGAATGAGAACGAAAGAATTTAGTGACAAAGATAGCCCAATGAATAGTTTGGGCGTTAAACAAGGCACAAAACCGACAGCGAGGAACGTCGTGGTCTGGGCCTAAACAGGTGATGCAGTAAGAATGAAAATCTCTGTGAGATATTTGCTTTCCACAGGCAAGCCAATTGTTAACTTTTTTTGATATCGGTTAGAGCAAGAAAAAAGGATCCCCAATGGGGTACTTAGCTTTAGAAGACTTCAGGATTACAAACTTGAGAAATGAAAATTTCAGGTAACGGCCAAACGGCACTTGTGAACTGCTTCTGCTTCGGGCTCCTGCTCAACAAAAGCTGATGTAATGGCATCGGTTGCCTATTTTATACCCCTGAGGACCTGACGTCATGGAAGCAGTGGCAGCATCCGATTCAGAAATCCTAAGACTCTGGTATTTGGGCTGACTGAGGGCTACTTGCAAGCAGATAACCCAAGTGTGATGAGTGCAACGGTGAAATGTGAAGAACCTCTACAATTCCTTTTCCTAAGATATAGGCTGAGTTAGTGTGGATGCGGTCTCTTGAAGTAACTCAAAGGGTTTCAAAACCTACAGACTGGTGCACTCTAGTAGTACCTGTAATAATAAAACATGGCAAAGTAAGAACTGATGTTGATCTCACATGACTGAAACATGCAGTCTAGAGTGAAAGAGGCTTATACTACCAACCTTGAAAGACATCATCACAGTCATCCAGGGTAAGGTTCCTCTCCAAGTTTGATGCAGCAGGTACGTTTTGGCAAAAATGCCATGATCCGAACAGTAAAAAGATAACCACATTCATTACTCCAGTAGGAAGAGTCTGCTTTTGATGGTTATTTTTTGGAATTACATCAGCATCTGAAAATGTTCAGCATGAAATGAGCACACTCCTCATTGACCACAGGGATACAGTGATTATGATAGACTGCATTCTAGTGTTTGGGCCTGACAAAAGACTCCCACGATAACAGCCTAAAGGCTGTGCTTTGCACCACTGAAAAGTTAAGGTTCAAGCTCAATAAGGTAAACTGTTGTTTGGCAATGCTGGAATTCAGTATTTTGGACACTGCATTAGTGTATATGGCATGAAACTACATTTCAATACAATAAAATCTGTGATTGAGTTAATAAGTACAGGTAATATCATGGAACTCTGACAAAAGATTGCAACGGAATACTATCTGGGCAAATTCTTGTCAGGACTCCCAATGGTGCTTCATCCTTTAACAGAACTACAACAGAAAGATGTAGAATGCATATGGGTTGATACCCAAGAACAGACATTCAGAAGGGCCAAGTCTATGTGAGTGTCCACACCAGAACTTGCTTATTATGATGTTAGTAATCCAACTATGGTCAGTGCAGATGCTAGCAATTATAGTGTGGAAGTTTTATTGCAAATTGATGGTAAACTAATGTCTGTAGTTTTCTGTTCCATAATATTAACAGAGTCCAAAAGGAAATATTCTCAAAATTGAAAATGAATGCTTAAGCAGGAGTATGGACATGGGAGTGCTTTTCACATTAACTAGTTGGCCTACACAGTTTCTAGCTACAAACAGGTCACAAACCTCCAGACAGTTGCCTAGGTCCATAGAGAGTGGCTAAGTATGAATACAGACGATTCACTCACTGTGTAAATATTTTTTATGACAGCTCATTTGTCAAAGCATAAGTGTCTCTTGTTGTGTACCGGGATTAGACTATGGTGCCAATTTCACAAAGAGCAGAATTCCTGACACAAATCCACAAAGGGTATCACGGGTTGATCAAGTGCAGAGAGAGAGCAAGACTGTCAGTGTGGTGCACAAATATTAATGTTGATATAACCAAACTTGCTTTTCTGTGCCAAATCTGTAAAAAACATCACGTAGGTGAGAACCTCTGATTGTCTTCACTGACAAAAGGTACACAGTAAAGGCCTGCCTCAGCTTATGTGAAACAGGGGGATCCAGTAGTAGTGTACTATTAGATAAGAAACAATAAGATAAGTCACTCTAGTCAGCAAATCATATCCTGGTTTAAGATTATGTTCTTCAGACAGGGGAAATCCTATCAAACTTTTCAGTGACAATGCAAGTCATTTCATGTCCTCAGAGGTTCTACAGTATGTAAAGGAGCATGGGTTTGTCTGTAGGATGTCATGTCTGCATTATCTGCAATCAAATGGTACTGCTGAGATGGCAATTACACAGCTAAAGAAATCCTTAATCAGATGATTCTGTACCTACCTTTCATGTTCACCTGAACAATGCCACATACGACAACTGGAGTGAGTCCAACACAGAAATGAGATCATATGTAATCTGAAGCAATAACTGAGTTGAAAGTAAGAACAAACTACAGATACATCCAGGCTGTTCTAGAGATGACCAAACTGAGTACACAACTGCTGTAACAAGATGAGCACTTGCCACTCCTGGGTGGATCTGAAGAAGTGAAAGACTTTGAGTCAGCGTTTTCAGAGCTTAATGACTGGACTACTCATGTCGTACTCAAAAAACAAAACAAAAAATGCAGCCTAAAAGTAATTTACTATGAAAATGAGATATGCTACCCAAGACAAACATACTAAGTGTGAGGATATCAGGTACTGTTATCTGTGCTAGCATGTCTGGCTGCAGTTTTGTAAATACTTGTAAATAACTGTAAATTACCCTGCGTTATAAATGCCATGATGGCTAGCTATAGTTTTGTAAATACAGTGGAAATAAAAAGTGCACACACCCCTGTTAAAATGCCAGGTTTTTGTGACAAAAAACTGAGACCACAATAAATCATTTCAAACCTTTTCCTATCTTTAATGTGACCTACAACCTGTAGAATTCAATTGAAAAACAAACAAATCTGTTACGTGAAAAATATAAAAAATAAAAAACTTGCAATAAGCTGGTTGCATAAGTGTGCACACCCTTAAACTAATTCTTTGTTGAAGCACCTTTTGATTTAATTACAACATTTAGTCTTCTTGGGTAGGAGTCTATCAGCATGGCACATCTTGACTTGGCAATATTTGCCCACTCTTCCTTGCAAAAGGGCTCCAAATCTGTCAGATTGAGGGCGTCTCTTGTGCGCATAGCCCTCTTCAGGTCACCCCACAGATTTTCTACTGGATTTAGGTCTGGGCTCTCGCTGGGCCATTCCAAAGCTTTAATTTTCTTCTAGTGAAGCCATTCTTTTGTTGATTTGGATATATCCTTGGGGTCATTGTCATGTTGAAAGGTGAAATTCTGCTTCATCTTCAGCTTCTTAGCAGAACCTGAAGGTTTTGGGCCAAAAGTGACTGGTATTTGGAACTGTTCACAATTCCCTCCACCTTGACTAAAGCCCCAGTTCCAACTGAAGAAAAGCAACCCCAAAGCATGAGAATCCCACTACCATGCTTCATCGTGAGGATGGTGTTCTTTTCGGGATGCAAACTGTTGTTTTTGTGCCAAACGTACCTTTTGGAATTGTGGCCAAAAAGTTAATTCTTGGTCTCATCAGACCATAACACATTTTCTCACACACATTTGGGAGACTTGTATTGTTTTGCAAATTTTAGCTGGGCCTGGATGTTTTTCTGTGGAAGAAAAGGCTTCCGTCTTGCAACCTTACCCCATAGTCCAGACATATGGAGAATACTGGAGATTGTTGTCACATGTAGTACACAACCAGTACTTGCCAGAAATTCCTGCAGCTCCTTCAGTGTTGCTGTAGGTCTCTTGGCAGCCTCCGTGACCAGTTTTCATCTTGTCTCTTCAATCAATTTTGGAGGGACGTCCAGTTTTTGCAACATTACTGTTGTCCCATATTTTCTCCACTTTTTGATGACAGTCTTCACTGTGTTCCATGGTACATCCAATGCTGTGGAAATTGTTTTGTACCCTTCTCTTGACTGATACCTTTCTACAATGAGATCCCTTTCCTGCTCTGTAAGCTCTCTGCGAACCATGTTTTTTGCTGTAGCAGGCAACCGAGTAAATGTCAGGAAAATCCTACTAGGACAGCTGAACTTTATTTGGGGTTAATCAGTGTCTCTTTAATTGATGGCAGGTGTGTACCCAAGAAGACTGAATGCAGTAATTAAATCAAAAGGTGCTTCAACAAAGTATTAGTTTAAGGGTGTGTACACATTCAACCAGCTCATTGTACTTTTTTTATTTTTTATATTTTTTTCTCAACAAATTTTTTGTTTTTCAATTGAACTGTACAAGTTATAGGTTACATTAAAGGTGGGAAAAGTTTTGAAATGATTTATTGTGGTCTCATTTTTTATATCACAAAAAACTGGCATTTTAACAGGGGGGGGCATGCTTTTTATATCCACTGTAAGTTAATGTTTTTTTTGTCTCTGATTTGTGTAAGGTGTTTTTCTGGTTGAACAAATGTATATGTCTTTAAAAAGAATTCTGAATGCAGGATGTGCCAGTCAGCTGACCTTGAGTGATGTCATCATGTGCCAGAACTGAAAGGAATGGAATCTCCACAGAAGCTGTTTTTGTTTATTTTTCAAAAGTCTGAAACGAGAGAGTAGAATTCTCATAATAGCTTTCAGTGACTTTTTCTGCTATAAAAAGCAGATGCTGAGTCAGTTAGTATTCAGTGTAGTTCAGCTGCATCAGTTGTTCAGTAATCAGTGGTTGTTTTCCAGATCAGTATTTATCACTCAGATTCTCAGAGCTGCTCAGAAGAGATAATAGGATTTGCTATTCCAGTAGCTGAGAACCAGACAACAGCCTTTAAGAGTGGACATATATTCTTATTTTGCCCACAGTAAGAGTATCATCTTGCCTTGCTGACTTAATGAGATTAGACAGTGACGGTTAATCTTCAGGCAGTTAGGAAGCTACAGTCTGATAAGAGTTTTTCTTCAAATCAGTGTAAAACCTATCTTTCAGGGTTATTTTCATAATTCCTGCATGAGAAACTCTGCGGTTTACTGAAATCAGTTATTCAGTGCATATATATTTATCATTTTTATTTAATAAATATTTTACTACCTTTTATTGTGGCTGGTTACTGAGAAAGTACTTTTAGTAACCTCAGAGTGTTTATGCTTATTGTGACAACACCAGGGCCACTCCAAAAAGCCTTACTGCTTGGATTTACATGCTACCTTACATAACAAGATTTATTTTACCCAAAGTAATTGAACACCCCTTTTGAAGGGTATCATGGTATTTTGACTGGTGGCAGCATTACCATGTAATCTGGGAAACAAGACATAGCAGGTAAATCTGTGCCACTCCTTCCCAAGAATGTTTGTATGTGTGATTATGAAATATTTGAGAGTGAGTGTATCAAATACCTAGAACTGGGACATGATGCTTCTGCAGTGGGTAGTGTGAAGACTCATTTGGGGATCTGGATTGAAGCATATAGGCTAGTCCCAGGTTTGGAGCCTGTTCCCAGTGTAGGAGAAATTGTGGGGTCTATACCTGCTTTCAGTGACAGTCCCTTACCGAAGACAATGGTGAGGATTGAGAATCCTTAGTTACTAACCTGGGTTTAAGTAGGGGGGGTCGTCTCGTCACATTAACCAACACTGATTTGTTAAAAAGACAAGTGTCTCATGTCCATAATCTGTGTGAGTTACTTCCTGGGGGGGGGGGGTATGACATAAAGCTCCCAGTGAATTATCAAGACTTATGATGGTTCCAGAAACAAAGTAAAAAAAACTAAACCTTCTACTTAAGGGGTAAAATAAAAAGTACAGTTTTGTACCTACCAAATGTAGAACACTTCAGAGCTTTACTAGAAAGGCTCACCCAGACTCTGCTAAATTTTGCTGTGAGGGAAAGGTTAGTTGGCTTTTTATTTGTTGTCTTACTTTATTGCCTTTTTCTATTTTGAATACTGTTTGTTTTATTTACCTTGTGTTTTACTTGTATTCTGCTTTTAACTGCATATTAAAACTTGAAAAGAAACCACAGCTCTATCTCTTGTGAGTCAGGCAGAAATTAGTACAGGTCAACAGAACAGGTCAGTTAAGGTTAATCATCTGTAAACTGAGAGGGTGGAGCTAGGAACTAAACCTTCTATTTAATAGGGGTAAAATAAAACACTTCAAGCTTTACTAGAAAGGCTCACCCAGACTCTGCTACACTTTGCTGTGAGGGAAAGGTTAGTTGGCTTTTTATTTGCTGTCTTACTCTATTGCTTTTTTCTATTTTGAATACTGTGATTTGTTTTATTTACCTTGTGTTTTACTTGCATTCTGCTTTTAACTGCATATTAAAACTTGTAAAGAGACTACAGCGCTGTCTCCTGTGAGTCAGGCAGAAATTTTTTCCCACCCTTCCACCGGGTTACTGTAGTGTAACCAAACACCACTGTCTTTCTAGTTACCTTCCCCTTATGTTAATTTGACCATATATCTAATTTCCTCTCGGTTTTTACTGGCTTGTGTGAGTAAGCACAAAATTATCATTTTGTGAAATCACTCCCCTTCAACTATTTAAATTTATTGGCCATCCTATTGTATTCCATAGCACCAGAATACAAAAGTGATCACCCCCTTTCAATCTATCTTGCTGTTTTAAAAATAGTGACTCTCCACTAAAACTTAAAACTTAAGTTACCTACTTTCACATCTAACTCCTCTAGTGCACACGGCAGTGTTTAGGATAAACCATTTGTTTTCATCTTACCTTTAAGCATCCCTGTGACTAGCACTTGCTTTAAAACATGCTGGAAAGCACTAGGAAGTCTTAAACTGATACAAGCAATCAGCTCTCCTTGTTAATAAGGAGAAATTAATTGTAGGCACTAAACAGCCTATAATTGCAAAGTAACTTGCTAAGGTAAGGGAAAACAGCTCTTGTAATTTACAAAAAAAAAAAAAAATCACCAAGACACACATGTCTAAGGGTCAGCTTCCTGTGATTTCTCCTATCCACCTGGTGAATCTGGGCATACTGGGGCAATGCAGCAATTGCCTCATGTACACAGACAACCCTCTCCTCCTACCACCCAACACTACAACCTGTGAGAGATGCACTTACACAGCCAAACAGAAAGCAAAGCTCTCTCCACCCAAGACTGTGCTAGACAGTCAAGAGGAGAAGGTTAACACCTGCACTACATCTCAAGCAACACATAGCCCTTCTAAACCCACACCACCAACACCTACACATAGCAACACTAAACCCACATATGTGGAGGCCCTTAACAGTAACCTGCCCAAGCAACAAGGACCTCCGAAGCTGAAACGCAAACAAACACTAATCACAACCAAAGTGTCACATAGCTCAAAACACCAGTGTGCCACCCAACAACAGCCTCTAAGGCAAAACAACCTACCCAACACTTTAGTCATAGGTGACTCAATAGTCAGGCACACTGATGTCCCACTCACCAGGCCGAATAAGGAGAAAATTACAGTCAACTGCCTGTCGGGTGCCAGGATCCGCTATATAACGCATGTACTCAAGTCACTCCAAACACCAGTGTGCCACCCAACAACAGCCTCTAAGGCAAGACAACCTACCCAACACTTTAGTCATAGGTGACTCTACAGTCAGGCACACTGATGTCCCACTCACCAGGCTGAATAAGGAGAAAATTACAATCAGCTGCCTGTCGGGTGCCAGGATCCGCTATATAATGCATGCACTCAAGTCACTCCACAACAACTACAAATATGACTCTGTCATTGTCCATGTTGGAGTGAATGACTTCATATGGACCTCCCTGGACTACATGAAGAGAGACATGGAAGAGCTCTCGGATCATGTGGCCCAGGCAGGTATGACCCTAGCCCTGAGTAGCATCCTGCCTTGACCCAGAATGATACCACAAGGATACAAGGACAAAATGATTGACTTCAACAACTGGCTAAGCTTCTGGTGTCATTCAAAGGGGATCCAGTATCTGTCCACCTGGGACGACATGATCGACAGACCACGATGCTTTGCCAGAGATGGTCTGCACCTGTCACCCATGGGATTCAGGTTACTGGCTAAGGCTCTTGTCACCCCTATAGTGCCTTTCTTAGGCAAAGTTCAAAGGACAAAACAACCACCGTAAAAGGTACAAGCATGCAAAATCTGAAGGTAATGCTACTCAATGCTAGAAGTCTAAACCTCAAAATGCACTCTCTTGAGGCACTCCTAAAAATGGAGAACATTGATATTTGTGCAGTAACAAAGACTTGGATCAAGGCTCCAGAGAGCACCCCTGCAATACCAGGCTACAACTCTTACTATACTTTTCAGCCACCAAACCAGGACTAAAACACTAAAGGTGGAGGAGTGTCCATATTCACCAAGGATATTCACAACACCAGGCTAGTTGCCCAGCACAATGTGTCTGAAATTCTCCAGGTGCAACTAACACTAGGTAAGACTGCAATCCAAATTGTAGCTTGCTACAAATCCCCCACCATGCCCCAAGATTCTCACTACACCTTTTTAAACATACTGAAAAATATTAAGATACAACCAAACACCCTAATACTGGGTGATTTCAACTACCCTGCCATTAACTGGGAAAACTATTCATGTACCAACACCTTTGCCCAATGGTTCTTGGAATTCATAAATTCCAATGCCCTGGATCAACTAATCCTTAGTCCCACCAGGGGCTCCAATATCCTAAGACCTGGTCATTACCAACATGGGAAATCGATGCTCCACACCTATGGCCACCCCCTTGTTGGTCAGGTTTGACCATAAGCTAATCACCCTTGATATCCACATCCCAAACCCATCCCCCCCGGTAAGGAAACCTCTGTAAAAAAATTCTCCAAAGCCAACTTCATGCTACTCAATTCAGAAGTGACAAACTTCATGACACCCATGCACACGGGAACTGAAAGTTCGACTGCTGAATCCTACAATAAGGCACATCCACTTGTGCATGAATCATGCCATCCCCAATAGAACTAAGATGCTCTCCTCCAAAATAAGAAAGCCAATCTGGTGGTCACTTGCCATAAACAAACTTTATAACAAAAGGAAGAAACTGTTGCTGAAAAGAGCAAAATCCCAGGATGCAAAAAATTCCCTTACCAGCCTCAGTAAGAAGCTGAGATCCCCTCATAAAATCCTCCAAAGCTAGTTACAAAAACAAAATTGCCAAAGAGTCCAAAGACAACCACAAGGCATTCTATAGCTATGTCAAGAATCTAAATGGCAATGCACAGATCTGCTCTGAGCTACAACAAAATGGCATTAAATATACTGATCCCAAGGAAATTGCCAATATCCTGGCAGATCGATTCAGTTCAAACTTCACCCCCCCTCTCACCCCCTAAAGGGCCCATCTCAATAGCGAAAGATTGCCAAATTCTGAAAACAGCCACACAGGTAAAAAAATCGCACTCTCCAAAGCTAAGAATACAGCATCCATGGGACCAGACAACATCCCAGGCTGTGTACTACTTGGAACTACAAAATGAACTGGCACCTCAACTAAGTGTCATGTTTAATCAAAGCCTCACCTCATGTAGTGGCGCACAGCTACGTTATCCCACTCCACAAGGGGGGATCCCACCTTGGATCCTGGGAAAGTACAGTTGTGTACACTTACCATAAATGTAGATGTTTGAGTGTATTCACTGTTGCAGTCATCACATTTGGGATATCTGCTTGCAGTAGTCCTCAAGTCGACCTGATTATCAAAGTCTTGGGTCCTGCGTCAGTTGCTGTCTCATATTCCATGACGTCAGGTAGTCAGGAGTATAAAGCATGCAGCCGACACCATTACATCAGTTTTTCTTGCCCCAGATGTCAGGTGCCCCCATAATGGGAAGCAATTATACACAAGGTTACACCTCCAACAAAAAAGCAAATACACCAAAAAGCTTTATGCATAGTAAACAAGAATAGAGGTATAGTCAATAGAAGTCAGGTGGCTGGAGGGAGGGTACCAGGACTGCAACAGTGAATACACTCGAACATCTACATTTATGGTAAGTGTACACAACTGTACTATGCTCTTCATGTTTCACTGTTGCAGTTATCACATTTGGGTAGATTCCCAAAGCTAAGAATGGGAGGAGGTAATTAGATAGCATTAGGACCAGCTATAAGGCCCTGCAAGACTGCAGTGGCAAAGCCAGCTCTGGATTTAGAAAAAATTGGCAAGTGGTAATGCTTGGTGAAGGTATGTACAGAACTCCAGGTAGCAGCTTCTAGGACGTCCCTGGTAGGGACACCTCTGAGAAAGGCTGCAGAGGTAGATGCAGCCCTGGTTGAATGTGATCTTATCCCCTGTGGGGTAGGTTTTCCGTGGTGCTTATAGCAGAAATGAATGCAATGGCCTATCAACTTAGAAATGGTTTGCTTTGAAATGGCCTTCCCCTCTGCCCCTGCAGCAAATGCAACCAGCAGCTGTTCAGATTTCTTTTGAGTCTTAGTCCTGTCCAAGTAAACTCTAAGTTGTCTGTGCACGTCCAAGGAGTGCAGTATTCGTTCCCCTTTGTTCTGTGGATTAGAACAAAAGGTTGGCAAATTAATGGACTTAAGGGCCACACTGGATTCCACCTTGGGCATGAAGGAGGGATTGGTCCTGAGGGACACCCTGTCCACATGAAAGATGATGAAAGGCTCCCACTGCCATGAGGGCCTGTAATTCAGACACCCTTCTTGCTGAAGTGATGGCTAGAAGGAAGGCTGTTTTCCAAGAAAGGAATTTCAACTCTACATTTGCAGCTGGCTCAAAGGGAGGTAGGGTGAGCTTTTTCAATACAAAGGTAAGGTCCCAGGCTGGAGTAGGGGCTCTCCTGGGTGGTCTTAAGTTGTTGGCCCCTCTGAGGAATTGCTTCAGCAGTGGATGAGAGACGAGGGGTGGTTCTGTATTGTAATAAGCTGAAATGGCTGAGGCATGAATTCTGATGGAGGAAAAGGAAAGGCCATTGTGAAGCACCTCAGATAAGTATTGAAGAATATGGGGTAAATTGGGCACTGCTGTGCCCATCCCCTGAGTGTGGCTCCAGGAACAGAATATTTTCCATTTTTCACCATAGGATTTTCTAGTACTAGGCCTCCTTGCCTCCAGAATGACATCCATCACTAGCTTACTGGGGGATGGTAAGAGAGAGGATCAGGTAATTAGCCAGGCTGCCAGGTTCAGGGTTTGAAGCTGTGGGTGTAGAATCTGGCCCTACTGCTGGGACAGCAGGGCAGGGGTCTGAAGCAGGTGCCATGGTGCCAGCAGTGACACACTGCACAAGAGGGGGTACCAGTGTTGGCGTGGCCAGTCTGGTGCAATCAGTACTGTTCTTGGTTTGTCCTGTTTGATCTTTAGCAGTACCTTGGAGAAGAGAGGCAGAGGGGGAAAGGCATAAACTGATAAGATTTTTCCAGGTGAATGATAGGGCATCCACTTTCCAAGCTTGTTTGTGGGGAGTCCTTGTGCAGAATTTGTCCAATTGGTAGCTCTGGGGGGAGGCAAACAGGTCCATCTCTGGGGTCCCCCATTTATTTCTCAACATGTTGAGTATCTTTGGTTCCTGTTTCAACTCGTGTGGGTCCATGAGATTTCTGCTTGGGTCGTCTGCCAGGTGTATTTAGCTTTCCTGGCAGGAATTGAGCCTGTAGGTGCACTTGGTAGATCAAGGCTGTGTTCCACAGAGCCATGGCTAGTCTGCAGAGAGGGTATGAGTGGGTTCCTTCCTGCTTGTTTATGTACCACATAACAGTGGTGCTGTCAGTCTTTACCGATAATTATCCTGGAAGAATGTGGTCCTTGAAGGCTGTCAGGGCATTCTGTACAGCTAACATTTCTTTTTGACTGATATGCACGTGCAGTTGATTTGGGTTCCATTTGCCCTGAATGCACTGCCCTGCCAAGTGAGCCCCCCATGCATAGTCTGATGTGTCTGTTGTTAGGGTTTGGGCAGCAGGGGGTAGAGTGAATGGCTGTCCCTTGTTTTGCTGGCAGGGCTCTGCCCACCAAAGGAACTATCTGCAGACAAGAAATGACAGGCATCATTGATTCTAGATCCTGAGAATGCTGACACCATACGCTTTTTAGATATTATTGCAGTTTCCTCATATGCAGTCTTGCATATGGAATTAGTAGAATGCAAGAGGCCATGAACCTCAGGGCTTGCAGTATTTTCCTTGCAGATAGCTGGGTCTTTGTGGCCAGTAGTTTGAAGTAGACTGTCAAATGAACTTGTTTCTCTGGTGTGAAGTAGGCCATCTGGGAAGTTGTACTCAAGCTTGCTCCCAGGAATACAATTTGTTGGCAGGGTACAAGATGTGATTTATTTTTGTTTATGGTGTACCCCAGACACGTTAGCAATTTCTTTACAAATGCCAGATGTTTTAATAGTATGTCCTGGCTTTCTGCCTTTATTAGACAATCGTCCATGTATGGGAATATTTCTTTGCCTGCAAAATGCAACGACTGGAGCTAGGCACTTTGTGAATACCCTGGGGGCAGTAAATAAGCCAAAGGGTAGTGCAGAGAACTGTTAGTGCAAGTAGCCTGTGCTGAAGCGTAGGTATATTCTGCAAGATTCCCTTATTGGGATGTGCAGGTAGGCTTCCTTTAAATCTAGTGTTGCTAACCAGGCATCTTTGTCTAGCATGGGAAGCGGCTGATGAAGAGTTAGCATCTTGAATTTTGGGATTATCAAAAAGATGTTTAGGATAGACAGTTCCAGGATAGGACACCAGGAATTGTCTTTTCTGGGTACCAGGAAAAGCCTTGAGTAGAAACCTTGCCTCCATTCTTCTTCTAGGACAGGTTAAATAGCCCTGATGCTTAAAAGAGAGAGAACTTGCTTCTGAGCCTCTGCCCACTGATTTGGGGGTAGGTCTGGCCAACCGTTTGGGGTTGTTAAGGAGTGGAAGTGGAATCTGTATCCTTGGGAAACTATATTTGAAACCCATTTGCCCTGGGTAATGAGTTCCCAATTTTTTGCATGCAGAGCAATCTTTCCCCCTAAACGAACAGTCAGTTGAGCAGGGCGTGGAAGGTTTAAAGTTATGTCACTGAGACAGTTTACCATAGGGGGGAGTCTTACTACTCCCTGCTTTGGAAGTGGGAGCCCCTCACTGCTTAGGCCTGTGAGTACCTTGGGACTGAAGCCTGGGTGGTCTACTGGTTCTGGGTTTGAACTCAGAAGGCCTGGAAGAGGCAGGAAAGGACCAATTCTTAGAGGGCCAATGCCTACTAAATCTGGGAGGCTGTACTTGCAGGAAGTCTTTAACAGTTTGCATAGATTTAGCTTTTTCCTCCATCTTTTTAAGTACTTCCTATGCTTTGCTGCCAAACCGGCGGTCTTGGTTTAAGGTAGCATCGAGTAATTTAGCTTTAACATGATCTGGCAACGATTGCCAAGCGTACCTTCTAAGTACAGACCCAGTGACAGCAGCCCTGCAAGATATGAATCAAAACCACATTGCAAAGTATGTTTTCCAGCTTGTTCAGCAGAATGCATTAAATCCTGTAAAATCTTTGTTTTCAGCACAGTCAGGAATCAACATCATTTTCTGTTTAAGCAATCCAATAATATGCTACTGATACTTTAACATATGAAACTGGCAGTTTAAGGTCCTAATGGCCAAGGTTGCAGAAGTGTATACCTTCTTACCCCATCTATCCAGTGCCCTGGAATCTCTCTCAGATGGGGTAGGATTTTTGGCAGTAGTAGTCTTAATGCCCTTGGGTACCTGTGAAATGGTCTCAGGATCCGCAGTAGGATTTTTAAAGAGGAACTTGTGAGAGTCAGGTACCCTGTAATACCTATCAGGTTTTCTGGGAGCAGGAGTTAAAGAGTCAGGGGCCAGGCTAGATTCCGAGAAGGCATCATCTACAATGGCCAGTACAGAGGGGACAGCTAAAAGCCTGTGCTGAGGCAGGAGTAAGAATTCCCTAAGCCTCTTTTTGGAGTCAGAGTAATTCTTGGCTTTCTCAGCGAAAAATGCTCCCTAAGAGTATGCAAGGTTTCACCAAAAGAGAAATCCTCTGGAGGGGAAGCAGAGGGAATGTTGTCCTCTGCATCAGAATCCTCATAGGTAGATCCTGGTCATCAGAGAAAACAGAAATTTCAGAATCCTGATCAGAAGGAAAATCAGTCTTAGGTCTCTTAGAGGGGGAAGGATGGCTTCCCCTGATTAGAGTAATAAGGTCTTCAGCCATTCTTATAATTTGTTTTTTAGGCATAGGGGCCTGACAATGCGGTCTGGGTGTTGGTTTTCTAGGCATGGATCGAGCTTTAGGCCTTCAAGAAGAAGATGGTGTCGGTTTAATATGCAAATCAGTAGGCCTGAATACACCCTCAGAAGCCGGTGCCTGCACAGCGGCTCCGGACACATCCATGGAAGAGACATCCGCAGATTCCACAGTCGAAGAAACATCTCGCAGCATACCGGACTCCAAATGGGTCTCAGTAGAGGCCTGTGAATCTGAAGTAGTGGGTATGAGGGGCTGCAAAAGCACCTCACTTTGTACCGGCGAACTGGTGACTAGCTTAGGAAAAGCAGTGTCGGCAGCTTTGGATCTAAGCGGTCTCTCTGTCTTAATCTTTGGGTTTTTTCGGAATGTCGGAAGTCGGGTGGCGCTTACCAAAGCCATTTCTGGATAATTGAACAGAGTACCAAAATATTCAGATGCGTAAATGAACTGACTACGAATAGTATGAGGTTTGAATAAGGCACAAAACCGACAGCGAAGTACGTCGTGCTCTGGGTCTAACCAAGGAATGCAGTTAGAATTAAAATCTTTATGAGTTATTTGCTTTCTATAAGAAATACAATTGTTAACTTTTACTGACATCGGTTTAGAGCATGAAAAAAGATCCCCAACGGGGTACTTAGCTTAGTTGAAGACTTTTGATCTGAAACTCGAAAATAAAAATTTCAGGAGTCTGCTGACTGGCACTTGCGAACTGCTTCTGCTTCGGCCACCGCACGGCAAGAAAGACTGATGTAATGGCGTTGACTGCATGCTTTATACCCCTGACTACCTGATGTCATGGAAGATGAGACAGCAACCGACGCAGGACCCAAGACTTTGATAATCAGGCTGACTGAGGGCTACTGCAAGCAGATAACCCAAATGTGATGACTGCAACAGTGAAACACGAACATCTACCACCCAATCAGTCTGACGAGCCTGATCTGCAAGGCCATGGAACTTATAAACAAAGACATTGGGAACCTGGAACTTATCAACAAAGACATTGGGAACCTTCAAACACTGGACCCCACACAGTCTAGGTTCATGAAGGGCCGATCTTGTCTCCTGAACCTAACTGACTTCTTCAAATCAGTCTCCAAAGCCGTGGACAAGGGTAAGGTGGTCCACACAGTCTATCTGGACCTCGGCAAGGCCTTCAACACCATCCCCCACTCTGGAATCATAGATAAACTTACTAAGCTGGGCATTAATCCCTACATCACTCAATGGGTTGCCAACTGGCTTACTGATAGAACCCATATTGTAAAAGTAGCTGACTCCAAATCCAGCTCTAGACAAGTGACAAGTGGAGTACCTCAGGGTTCAGTCCTGGGGCCGCTCTTGTTTGGCATCTACTTCTCTGAAGTACAGGCAAACACTAAGGGGCTCTGGTTAACAAAGTTCGCAGATGATTGCAAACTGGGAGCCATTACTGAATCCCCAAATGATGTGGATATTCTACAAAAGGGCCTTACAGAAACAGATGCTTGGTGCCAGAGCCATGGGCTCAAACACAATGCCAAGAAATGTATAGTTATCCCCTTTGGGAAAAAAAACATGTACCCATGAATTACCACATATGTGGCAGTACAATAAACACCAAAAGTGTGATAAGAGATTTGGGGACACAGGTGGACAGTGGTCTCACCTTCGATAACCACATCGCCACAACAGTCAGGAAATCCTTCCATTTGGCATACCTCATCACTAAGGGCTATTCATCCAGAAAAAAGGAGGTCATTGTCCCACTGTACTCATCCCTCATTAGACCCATTATAGAATACAACACCCCGTTTGGTATGTACCTCTCAAGACATCTGCAACAACTGGAAAGGCTGCAGAAATACCTCACTAAAATAATCACAGGTCTAAAGCAGATGCCCTATGCTGACCATCTAAAAAAACTTCTATACTTGTCGCATACGGTCTACTCACAGATGATCTCTGCTTAACATACAAGGCCATGTCAAACCCAGAGCTGTTGGATATGCTACACTTAAAGAAATCCCAACCCTCAGAGATACACACTCCAGGGATCTAAACCTTGTCATCACAATGAACAAAACAATGCTGGAGGGATAGGTTCCTGACGCAGAGACTCCCCAGACTCTGGACTAGACTGCCCATACATGTCAAGCAGAGCACCTCTTTGTCCCTCTTCAAAAGGGACCTTGATGATTTGATGGGAGATAGGAAATTCACCCTGGGGATCACGTCAGTCACCCTGCTAGACAGGGGTCCAGGGAAGTCAATACTGTGGGAAGAAATAGCCAGGGAATTGTTATGGCTAGGCTTGTATAGGCCTTAGGGCTGATAGCCTAGTGCCAACCTATGAAACTATGAACCTATGACTAACATGAAAGTAAGCTTAGAAACTGTAAAAGTTTTTTTGTCTCTATGAAAATTATAACTTTTTGTAAATGAATGTAAAATATTTTGATACTAAATGCTTTCAAAATGAAACCTATGTGCTTGCCAATGTATTTGTGTGTAAATGTATACAGAATGTGCTTCCTCAAAAGAGGATTTCATTCTTTTTAAAAAGTGGGGGAGATGGGGTGATACCCACATCACTGTAATGATCACCGAGATCGGTGTTAGACTCATCATGCCTGTATAAAACCTAAAGGATTTTTCTATAATGCATGGGTCAGTACTGAGATGGTAGCTTTTGCCAAGCTGACCTTGATTCTCATAGCATGTTCATGTTGCTGTTCTGTGTGTGCGCAACTTTATACAGAAAATAAATGCAATGAACAAATATAAACTAATTCAGGTCTCCTGAGTGCCTGATGTCCCAAATACAGCACAGAGCATAACACTGTGCTGGGAGATATGCAAACTTCTGGATG
Organism: Protopterus annectens; assembly: GCF_019279795.1. NCBI lineage: Eukaryota > Metazoa > Chordata > Ceratodontiformes > Protopteridae > Protopterus > Protopterus annectens. The sequence continues at coordinate 674,834,140 of NC_056729.1, forward strand.
GGGCATATGATGTTACATACCAGTTTAGGAGGTAGACAAGCCACAGCATTCCCTAGTTTTATCACTATATGCTTGCAAATGGCACAAGTCTGTGTTGCTTGCTCTGCTTGTATCAACATTCTCAGACAATATATTGTTATCTGTTGATATTTCTATGTTCTTTATTATATCTAGATTTGATTACTGTATCTCTGCAAGCTTCCATGAGTGGAAGGTATTATTTTAGAAGATTTTGCAAGTTTCCTAAAAGAAATATGACTGAATATAGCTTCCTGTTAGTAGAAAAATGAAGAAATGCTGTTTTGGTCTACTAAAAAAAACACAGGCAGATGTGGTACAAAACTGTTTATTGGACCAACACAGGTTTTGCAGTTACTTGAACTTTTGGGCTGACAAGAGTCCTTATTTGGGGATTAAGTTACCGATGTTAGATAGTGCTTAAATAATACTTGTGCCCAAGAAAGGGAAGTACATCACTTATTTCAACTTGGCTAAAAAAGGACACATGAAAGACACACAAATAATGCAAACATGGAACAAATGTGCAGCTTGGATGTTCAGTATGACTATGCACCTCAAGAAACACACACCTAACTGTCTGCAACACAGCTACTTTAGTCACATAATAGCCTTTTAATACTGGTTTACTTTTTGACTATTTCAAAACTCTTTTCCTGTTTATAATTCTATTTCCACACAAACTGTTTTAACAGCATTCTTAGAAGAAAAGTTACCATAAACATATGAGATACAAACTTAGCAAGACACTGCATCACTTTTAAAAACCCCTGTAATATATTTTTCTCTTGTGGCCTTGGCATCTACATAACTACTAACACCTTTACTAAATCAAGCTTCACTCACTCTCTCCATGATGTTTGAATAATTTGAATTTCATTGTGATACTTGCTTCACATTCACTTTTTTAGATTTAAATTACACTGTCTTAAAGCATTAAACAACTGATATCAATCTCTTGTTATACTGTTCTTGTATCTGACTCACACTATGTTATCACCTCCCAAGTCTTCTACTACTTGTGCAACAGTGCTTTAGAACGACTCTGGTGCTGGTGACATACCAAACAGAAGTCTAAGGACTCTGTACCTTCCGCTCAGTGCATTAAAACTGCAAAATTTGCATACTGCTTCCCCTAGTTTTTCCTGCCAGAAACCCTTTATAGTATTTGGCATTACTGAGACCACTTCTTCAAACAAAAGAAGTAGGCAATACTCTCTTTTAATCTCTTTGTCATATCTACTGGATCAATCTTACCATATATTACATTATGTCATATATTATCATCTGTCTTCACAGCACTTCCATTATGCTAAATCTGGTTAGTTCTTAATGACACTTCAGTTCCTGGTCTGTTTTACTTTTGAGAGCTACCAGCAAATTCTTGCGTTTTGGATCCATGTATTACTGGCAAAATAGCAGATATTACTCCTAAGCCTGTAACTAAATCAGTATGGCCATAGTCCATAGCACTGCTACACTCTGCTCAGTATCTGAGAGGTTTCTGTCACTGTGTAATTTTAAACTGTGAACTTGTCTTACCTTTCTTATCTTCTTATAATCCAAATTATCCATAAATATTATATTAATTAACTTTTAAATTGTTAAATAAAATAAATAAAGAATGGAAGAATCTTGAATTGCTTTATTTTTGCACTTGCAGACTATATAAAACCCTGAGTATGACAAAGATGACCCACATTTAATGAGTATCTCAGGCTCTTGCTGTAGTGGAGGAAGAGTGAAGGTTGTGCCCATTCTATTCTCTAAAGAAGAGGGGTGGGGTATGTATCCAGGACACAAAAAGTGCATTGATTTCTGGGTGCGACCAACGAAAAGTGTACAATGTGATCACTTCCAGGAAGCAGGTCTGTGACTTTTTTTCACTCATGAAGGTGAGTGACAGACTTGTTTTATGCCCATTGCACACCCTCCCACAAAATGCTCACTGAGCCTGCATAGAGCTGCATATGTAAAGCTGTGTGTGTGTAAGCAATATGCAAGAGCAGGTAACATGACCTCTCTCCTCCTAAAGGTTCCACTAAACCCCCTTCAAACCAGCCATGGCGGCGCTACTCAGTGGGTTGAATGGTTGAATTATACATTTCCAATTGCTTCATCCTTTATCATTTTTGCCAAGGTGACACCATCGGGGGGGGGGGGGCAGTACTGAGCCTCCCAAAAAAGACTAAATATTCACATTGGTAGCATTTGATCCAGTTTTGTCACCTAATGGCCAAAATATGTTACCACTGTAGAGACTGCTGTGTTTAGTGCCACCTAACCCCAACGTTTTACAAATGTCTTCAAGCAATACATTACACTCTACATCTCTGTCTGCTTTAAAGGGTTTTGAAACTGTTCTGTTTACCCTTTGCAGTGCAGCACATTGGAGTTGTACAACCATGATGCATTTTCCTCCTGTTCCCACTTATTATTTCAGCCCACGTGTTCGGTATATGGCTCCCTTTTGAAATATTGGCACTCAAAATGCAGAGTGCCAAAAAGCTAAAAAAAAAGAAATCCTGGCAAAGAGCAAATCTTGAAAAATCACTCTTCTCCTTAAAACTTCTTTTTGCAGGTGGGGGTAAGCCTCCCTTGCTCATCCACCAAAAGGTTAGTTGTGTAAGAACTTACCATAAACTTAGATGTCCTTCTCTTCCATGTTGCAGCATTCATAACTGTAGGGAGGTGCCTGCAGCACCAGATATCTGGCCAGTACACCAAAGTCTTAGAATCAAGGGTACATGCAACGTTGCATGTCAGAGCCATAAACTGACGTTGACTATAAAGGTGACGTCTGCATGTACCCACTTCAGAAATGACTGCCACATACAGTAGTACCCTTGAGAAGCAAAAAAAAGCAATCTCTTTAGACCCACATATGCCACCAGACAAGAAAGTACACCTATAGAGGTACGTGCCTGATGTTGTGCCCTGTTTGGATGGAGAGAAGACAAGGAAATGCCACACCAGAAGGATAAACAGGGTAAGAGGGGGTAGGAGGGGGGACTGAATACTGCAACATGGAAGAGAAGGACATCTAAGGTTATGGTAAGTTCTTGCACAACTAATCTATGTCCTTCTATTCTCATGTTGCAGTATTCATAACTGTAGGGGGGGTACTAAAGCTAGCAGTTTTTGGTAAACTGTGTGAACAGGATTTTAGACAAATGGGTAGTCACAGTCGCATTAATTCATACAATTTAAGTGCAGATGAGAGGGAAGCATTGAGTTATATTGCCCATAAGAGTGATTGGCGAATTATGAGAGCTGATAAAGGGGGCACCATAGTAATCATGAATGTTAATGATTACAGTATTGCTATGAAATCATTACTTGATGATCAAAATTGTTATAAAGAAGTAACACAAGAATTTATTTCTCTAAATTTTAAGAAAGTGGATTACATCTTGTTTGATTTATTCACGCAGGGAAATATTGATGCTTCTACTTATGATTTTTTGCTTAATGATTTCCCGAAATTAGCTATCATTTTTGGGATTCCAAAGCTTCATAAAGCTTGTGAAAGTATTCCATTCAGACCCATCATTTCAGCTTGTGGTTCAAAAACAGAATTTATTTCTGTTTGGTTGGACAGATGGTTAAATCCTATAGTCCAAAAAGTGAAATCCTATTTAAGGGATTCATGGCATCTTTTAGAACTCTTGGGTCAATTTAGCACAGACGATAAGATCTTTCATTTTGCATCTCTAGATGTAGTTTCACTCTACACTAGTATTAATCAGGATATTGGAGTTGATTTTTTGAGAGAATATCTCAGTAATTACACAGATATGGAGAATAGTTTAGTAAGTACCATTTGTGTATTGATGGATGTTATTTTGGAAAATAATTTTTTTCAGTTTGAGGAGATGTATTTTCAACAAATCTCGGGGGTTGCTATGGGGTCACGAGTTGCCCCGAGTTTTGCGAATTTGGTCATGGCCATGTGGGAAATTAAATTCTTATACACCTATTCCTCTGCTCACCATATTATGTTCTATAAGAGATATATAGATGATTTATTTTTCTTGTGGAGTGGAAATGAGGATTCTTTCCATGAATTTGTCGGTTATTTGAATAGCTCCACTAATTTTCTAAAGTTTACTATAGGGCATTTTGGTGAGAGTATTAATTTTCTGGATTTAAATTTATATATAAATCCAGTTAATCGTAATTTTGAGAGCAACATATTTAGAAAATCTAGTTTTGTAAACCAATATTTACATCATGATAGTTTACATCCTAATTTTATGAAAAGAGGTGTGGTCAAGGGACAATTCATTCGTTTGAGTAGATTGACCAGTAATGATATGTTGTTTTCAGAAGAGGCTGGTAAATTAACTACTTTTTTTGTTTCAAGAGGATATGATGGTGCATGGCTAATGAACATTTTGAAAGAGGTACAACGATTGAGATCTAATGTTGCATGTCCTATTTTATGTACATCCAGTTCTAATTTTAGAAGTATAATCAGCTCCAATACTACTACTAATATTGGGAATGTATGTGATTATAAGTTGGCTTTGCCTATACCAATATCCAATGAAATGATTGTAGTTAAAAACATTATTTGTGAAAATTGGAAAGTTATACTTGGCAACAATGAATTGAGTTCTATTATAGGTAAAGTTCCTTTATTTACATATAAAAAAACATTTAGTATTAAGACCATTGTTGAGAATGTTAAAAATGCATCTAAAGAGGTATGCTGTTATGGAACTTTCCCTTGTAATGGGTGTAGACAATGCAGGTATATATCAGGTAACAGTAGTATTTTTATAAAACATCTAAATAAAACAATTCATAGTAAGGGGCAATATAATTGTAAGACATGCAATGTGGTATATCTAGCTATGTGTGATTCTTGTGAACAATTTTATGTGGGAAAAACCGTAAGACCTTTATATAAGCGTATTTACGAACATAATTTAGCAATAAAGAAAAAAGACCAGTCTAATGCTTTAGCAAGGCACGCTTTAAGTTGTGTAGTATTTAAAAAGTTTAGATTTTCAATTTTGGAAAAAGTGGATTCTAGTTTGTTTTCTGGTAATTTTAAAGTTCAGCTAGAATGTAAGGAAACAATGTGGCAGATCTTGCTTAATGCAGATCAGCCACCTGGGTTGAATGATGTTATTAATATCAAATGTTTCCTACAATTAAATAGAATTTAAATTTAAATTCATTCAGTATTTATTTAAGTACTGTATGAATTTTTTATTGTTATCCAATATTTTTTGTTGTATGATATATTTTAGTGATTGGATTTATAAGATAATTATGTATTAATTGATTATTAAGGTCATGTGATTAATTAGTTTTGTATTTAAATGCTTGTGCGCTTAGTGACAACTGTTCTGAAGAAGTTCATGTTTCATTAAATTTGAACGAAACGCGTCAAAGACAGTTCACTTTATCTCCTGGAGTTATTTTCTTCCTTGTTGTGCTTTGTATTTGTTTTATCTGAGTGACAGACTTGTTTTATGCCCATTGCACACCCTCCCACAAAATGCTCACTGAGCCTGCATAGAGCTGCATATGTAAAGCTGTGTGTGTGTAAGCAATATGCAAGAGCAGGTAACATGACCTCTCTCCTCCTAAAGGTTCCACTAAACCCCCTTCAAACCAGCCACGGCGGCGCTACTTAGTGGGTTGAATGGTTGAATTATACATTTCCAATTGCTTCATCCTTTATCATTTTTGCCAAGGTGACACCATCGGGGGGTGGGCAGTACTGAGCCTCCCAAAAAAGACTAAATATTCACATTGGTAGCATTTGATCCAGTTTTGTCACCTAATGGCCAAAATATGTTACCACTGTAGAGACTGCTGTGTTTAGTGCCACCTAACCCCAACGTTTTACAAATGTCTTCAAGCAATACATTACACTCTACATCTCTGTCTGCTTTAAAGGGTTTTGAAACTGTTCTGTTTACCCTTTGCAGTGCAGCACATTGGAGTTGTACAACCATGATGCATTTTCCTCCTGTTCCCACTTATTATTTCAGCCCATGTGTTCGGTATATGGCTCCCTTTTGAAATATCGTCACTCAAAATGCAGAGTGCCAAAAAGCTAAAAAAAAAGAAATCCTGGCAAAGAGCAAATCTTGAAAAATCACTCTTCTCCTTAAAACTTCTTTTTGCAGGTGGGGGTAAGCCTCCCTTGCTCATCCACCAAAAGGTTAGTTGTGTAAGAACTTACCATAAACTTAGATGTCCTTCTCTTCCATGTTGCAGCATTCATAACTGTAGGGAGGTGCCTGCAGCACCAGATATCTGGCCAGTACACCAAAGTCTTAGAATCAAGGGTACATGCGACGTTGCATGTCAGAGCCATAAACTGACGTTGACTATAAAGGTGACGTCTGCATGTACCCACTTCAGAAATGACTGCCACATACAGTAGTACCCTTGAGAAGCAAAAAAAAGCAATCTCTTTAGACCCACATATGCCACCAGACAAGAAAGTACCCTATAGAGGTACGTGCCTGATGTTGTGCCCTGTTTGGATGGAGAGAAGACAAGGAAATGCCACACCAGAAGGATAAACAGGGTAAGAGGGGGTAGGAGGGGGGACTGAATACTGCAACATGGAAGAGAAGGACATCTAAGGTTATGGTAAGTTCTTGCACAACTAATCTATGTCCTTCTATTCTCATGTTGCAGTATTCATAACTGTAGGGGGGGGTACTAAAGCTTTAGCTATGAGCCTGGGAGGTAGGTTGAGAGGCTGGGTCTATGAGACCCTGTAAAATTGACCTAGCAAACTCAGCTCTGGCTCTAGAAATAAAATCTAGCTTGTAATGCTTGGTAAAGGTATGTACTGAAGACCAGGTGTCGGCCTCCAGAATGGAAGTGTAGTCAATCCCCCTAAAAAAGGCTGCTTAAGAACCAGCTGCCCTAGTAGAATGAGCTCTCACATTGGCAGTGAATTCTTTTCCATGAAAAGAATAACAAGAGCTTGCTTTAGAAATCCATGATGCTATAATCTGTTTAGACACTGCCTTCCCCAAGGGCCTTGGGTGAAAGGAGACAAACAGTTGGTCAGACTTCCTAAAGGATTTGGTCTTGTCCGGGTAATACCTTAGTTATCTATGAACATCCAAGGAATGTAAACATCTTTCAGAGGGGTTCTGAGTTTGAGGGAAGAAAACAGGAAGATTAATGGTCTGATTCATTAACCACTTTTGGCATGAAGGAAGGATCAGTTCTGAGGGAGGGAGACCCTGTCCCTATGGAAGATAAGGTAAGGAAGGGTAGCCATTAAGGCTTGGATTTCTGAGACCCTCCTAGCGGATGTGAGGGCCACCAGCAGTACTGTTTTCCAAGTGCATAGCTTCAGTGATGCTGAGTGAGCTGCTTCAAATGGAGATAGTGAGTTTTTCAAGGACAAAATTAAGGTCCCATGAAGAAGGTATAGGTTTACAAGGAGGTCTGATATGGAGGACCCCTTTTAAGAAGAGTTTTACCTATACCCTGGATGCCAAAGGGGGTACCAAGGGAAGACAGGCGGAGATGACTGACAAATGTACCTTAACAGAAGAGTAAGTCATTCCTGAATGTAGAAGTTCACACAAGTAAGAAAGGACCATGGGTAATGGAATTAGAAAAGGGTCCTGTTTTTTCTTGAGACACCTGGAGAATCTTTTCCATTTTGATACATAATTTCTCCTGGTACTAGGTTTCCTGGCCTCCTGCAGGACATTGACTCTGAATATAGGTGCCTGAAGGGGATCAGAACTCTATCACCCATAGGGTGAGTCTGAGGTTGAGCAACTGAGGGTGGATGAGGGATCTATTGTCTTGCGTGAGTAGGTCGAACTGGTGGGATAACCTGTGGTGATTGCCCTTGGCTAGTAGGTGAAGTAGGGGAAACAAATGCTTTCTTGGCGAAAAGGGGGTCACCAGCAGGATTTTTGGTTTGTCCCTCAGGATCTTCAGAAGGATTTTTTGAATCAGTGTGAAGGGGGGAAAAGCAAAAAGAAACATCCCCGCCCAAGAAAAAGAGAAGGCGTTCACCTTCCAAGCCTGTGGATGTGGGTCTCTTGTGCAAAACAGATGCATCTGCCTGTTTTGGGAGGATGCAAACAGATCTGCCTGAGGAATACCCCACTTGTGAATAAGCTCCAAGAATACCTATCTGTGAAGCATCCACTCATGAGAGGGGTGCAGAGTTTCTGCTGAGAGTGTCTGCCATCATCACATTCTCTGCAGAAGGAATGTACACCGCTTGCAGGAGAATGTGTAAGTTTTGCTGCTTGGGACCAAATCTGAATTGTCAAGCTGCAAAGTGGATAGCACCTTGCCCCCCCCCCGCTTGTTGCTATACCACAGGACAGTCATATTGTCTGTAACTACTTTCAAGGTGCCTGGTAGGAGAATTTGGTGGAATGTTTGTATGCAAACAGAAGGGTCCTCACGTCTTTGATATTGATGTGACCCCTTTGTCTGAGGGAGGACCACTCTCCCTGAACTTTGTTCTGGTTGTTGTAGTTTTGCAAAACTGTTCCTCAACCCAGGTCTGAAGCATCTGCACAGATGTGTTGTAAGGGTGGGGGGAATCTGCAAAAGTATACCCTGACTGAGGTTGATGGCTGCAATCCCAACACTCCAATTTTTTTTTCAGGCATGGGAGAAGAGGGAGGAGAGTATCCAGAGGGTGGGAATGTTTGTCCCACTGAGTCTTCAGAACCCACTGGAACTTCCTCATATGCAGTCTTGCCAAGGAAAGCATGGGGATCAAGGATGCCATGTGGCCTTGGACTCTCAGGAATTCCCTGGCTGATATGGTTTGCAGAGAGAGGGAGAGAAGTGTTTGAAAGTAATGGCTGAGGGCTTCTACCTTCTGGCAGGAGATGAAGGCTGCCATCTTGTCTGTTCTTATCCTGCACCCTAAAAAGACCAGGTCTTGGGTGGGTGTCAGGTGTGACTTTTGCTGGCTCACAGTGAACTCTAGGTCTGCCAAGGTTTTGGACACCAAGTGTAGGTGATGGCAAATGGTGTGGCAGTCCTGCTGAAGGATTAGCAGGTCATCCAGGTATGGATATATCTGTATGCCCTGCATTCTGCAGTGGGCGATAACAGGAGCTAGGCACTTTGTGAATACTCTGGGAGCTGTACAGAGCCCAAATGGCAATGCAGAAAATTGAAAATGCAAGGAACCCACTGAGAAATGTAGGAATTTCCTGTGGCTGGGGTGAATGGGAATATGAAGGTAGGCATCTCTCAGATCCAGGGATACCATGAAAGCTTGGTGGGGGATGACGGGTAGGAGATGATGCAAGGTGAGCATTTTGAAGGTGAGCACCTTGAGAAAAAGATTGAGGACAGACAAATCCAGAATTGGTCTCCAAGGACCATCTTTTCTTGGGACCAAAAAAAACATCCTGGAGTAAAATCCCTTGATGTCTGATCTGGAGGTGCTCTTTCCATGGTGCCCTGAGCTAGCAGCTGACTCAAAATTGGAGGAAATAAATGAAGCTGACTTGGAGGGGGTTGGGGTATCCCCTGGAAAGGAGGAATTTTCCACCAAGTCATAAAATAATCTTTTTGGATGATGGAGAGGACCCAAGCCTCTGAGGTGATCTTCTGCCAGGAGGGTAGGGGAAGGGTGAGGTGGAGGGACAGGGGGGTGGAAGAGGATAACTGGTTTGAGTCACAGTGGGGGAACTCTGTCAGGGTCAGACTGCCTCTGAAAGGAAGTAGGGGCAGAAGCGGAGGATGATCTAGGAGTGGAGTGTTTCCTAGATTGTCTCCTTCTCTTTGTCTGTGAGGCAGTAGACTGAGAAGACTGCTTCCTAACAAAACTGGTCCTTTGAGGGTAGTTCCTATGGTATCTAGGAATAAGTGAGACTACCAAATGTTTTAAATTTTGTAGCTCCTTGCCCTTTTCTTCTAGAGATTTTAGGAGCTCTGCAGAAGCTGTATCAAAAAGGGCATTATTATTAAGTGGTGCATCCAGCAATTTGGTTTGTACATCCATGGGAAGGAGCTGGAGCCTCACCCAGGAGCATCTTCACAGGACAGAACCTGACACTGCAGATTTGGAAGATGCTTCTAACACATTATAACTACATGGAGTGCCTGGTCACCTGAGAGGTGGTAGAGAGCAGGGCAGAAAGTTGTGACTTAGCAGGAAAGTCTGGCACATCTGGCATAAGTGCACAGGCTTTGGACAGGGTATCTAAAACAAACCTAGCCATGTGTGTTTGATAATTTAGGGCTCGGATGGCTAGTGTGGAAGAAGTATAAATTTTCTTTCCTAGTCTATCCATAAAACTTGCTGTCCTTATCTGTGGGAATCGTAGAGGTAGAAGGCATCTGTCTGGAGGATTTGTCTGCTGACACTGCTATGACGGCTTGGTCTGCAGGGGGCTTCTTGAACAAGAACTTTGCATCCTAAGGAACTTTATAAAACCTTTCTGGATGTTTGGAAGCTGGGGGCTGAGAATCAGGGGCCAGCCAGAAAGGCATCATTATAGGTTGGGAGTACAGGAGGGATTGCAGAAGGGGAAGGCTGGTCTATCTGTAGTAGTTCAAAGTACCTCTTTTTAGTTTCAGAAACATCCGAGGCCTGCCATTTGAAATGCTCTCTCATAAGAGAAATGGTGCCCCCAAAGGAGAATTCTTCCCCTGGGGATTCAGGACTAATAGCATTCAATTTGAGAACAATAAGTAAGTGACTGATTCAAAAGAGGAGAGCTCTTCCTCTGACTCCTTTAAGGCCTGCACAGGTGTAGAGGCTGGTAGGGGCACTTGAGACTGGTTCTGTTTCTCTGTGTTTTAATTTTTTGCTTCCTCTTAAGATGAACAGAAGGATGAATTGGTTTTGGAGCAGACGCCTGGGTGGATGGAATGGCAGGAGTAGGCCCTCTGATGCCATGAGCCATGGTTCCCCCTCGCCATAGGGAACTGATGGCTGATCAACCTCAGCGGATGTACTCTGTTTCCACTGAACCCGCTTCCACTATAGTTCCTGGTTCTATCTGTGAAATCAATGTCTGAAGGGACCCTGGGCAAACATCTGCCTCGAAAGACTCACTGGACTCCTGATGTGCAGTATGGGTGTCAGGCCTAAATTTTTTGGCCTTCGTCCGAGGCGGCTCCTTGGAGGTACCTACCTCACCCTCCACACCCAACACCAAATGTCAGAGTCTCTGGTTTTCTAAGTAACGTTTTAAGGCAGCCAAGTGGTTGTGCAGGGTCTTTGGCATGAGACTTGCAGATGTCGCAGGATGTATAGTTGTGGCCTTCACCTAAACAAAACAAACACTGATCATGCGTGTCCTTGTGTGGAATTTGTCTTCCACAACATACTTCCCCTTCCTAGCTGACATCTATATTTGAAAAGCTAGAAGAAATGTAAACAAAAAAAAAAAAAACAAAAGAGTACTCATCTGTATCAGACGGCCGAAACAGATGAGTGAAACTGATTCCCAGAGCTGGCGATCAGAGGTCCTTAGATCACTGCAGCAGAAAAGTTCTGAAGTGGGTACGTGCAGACGTCACTTTTATAGCCATCAGTTTATTTATGGCTCTGACATGCAACATTGCATGTACCCTTGATCCTAAAACTTTGGTATACTGGCTGGATGTCTGGTGCTGCAGGCAGTGATCTCCCTACAGTTATGAATACTGCAACATGAGAATAGAAGGACATCTTATATATACCAATTCCAAGATCATCACACCTCTGAGAAAAGGGAATATTCTGAGAAACACCATCTCAGACTTGCTGTATACATATTCAATCTTTCAGCCAGTCTCCACGTTTTGGGGCTCACTCTAGCAGATCCCAACATTTCACATGATTATCCAGTATATCCTTCATAAATAAGTATTTTTTTCCTACCCTGACACTGGCTGACATATTTGACCTGTGACATGTGCAAAACCCTTCCATTAAAAAAACTATGTATGCCTCAAACACTAAGCCTACCATGATGTCACCAGAGAATTACACATTGTTTTGGGCTATGTTTTTTAAACACCTTTATTAAATTATCACTTGTGACTCAGACAAATTTACATTTATATAAAAGTAATCAAACTGCATTAACAAGTTCACGTTTACAAACATTATACTTCACATATATTGCTATACATCATATAATCTAAACAACATTACATAAATTCTTCAATTCCTGTCCTTTTTTCAACGAGACATCTTTACTAAACCATCACTTACGACATAGGCAATCATACATTTATATACATGAAAAACCACACCAACACAATCCTAGTTGCAAGCATTTTACATCACAAACCATACTGACATACTCCCATTTGCAAACATTATACATCACTTATAATCTACCGAATAATTTTCAAACACTATATAGCTCATTAAAGTCCTGCCTTCTTTTAAACCTCATTCCTCCCTTCTATGTACTGTTCCCACAATTTCCATTTTTTATATGTAGTTTGCTACTATCCTTTTCTAAAGATCTCAATTCCAGTTGTTTTATCTGTTACTATATTCACTGCTTTTAGTATAGCTGGTTTAAAAAGTTTGATTTCCATTTTCTAGTAATTGCTTTTTTTGGCAGCCACCATAATTAGACACAGTAAGGCCTCACCATATCTAGGCAATTCCGATTCTGTATCATAGCTCAGAAAAAACATCTCCCTCATCACACTAATCTGCACATCCACCATCTCTTACAGTGCATCCTGCAGGGAATGCTTAATGTCCACCAACTCACCTCACTCCCACAAAATATGTTCCCAATTACCTCCTTCTTCACAGTCACACCTCCAACACTGCTGTCCACCTGAGGAAAAATTCTCTGAAGTCTACTTGGGGTATAAAAATATCTATGTAAACATTTCCAAGCAAAAATGCTAAATCTAGATTTTGTTGCATATTTGGGAGACTATATATATATATATATATATATATATATATATATATATATATATACACTCCCATTGTTTCTTTGTGAATTGCTTATCCAATCTTTCCCAAGCCTTTAAAATAAAAAACAGAGCCAAAGCTGCTTATTTTACTTTTAGTTTGTTTATTCTTTACCAATCCTTTCTAACCTCCTCTGATTGATTCTTATAGTTATCATGTAATATTTTATATGCTGTACTAATTATTCCTTTTTTAATGGCAGCTTCTGTTCTAGAGTCTACTGCAGAGCCTACACTTGTTAAAACTGAACAAAAAGAAAAAGAAGGGAGAAATAAACGGAAAAAAAGAAAGTATAGTTGTGCACTTACCATAAATGTAGATGTTTGAGTGTATTCGCTGTTGCAGTCATTACACTTGGGTTACCCTGCTGACAGGCTACACGCAGTCGGCCAGAGTTCCAATGTCTAGGTCCGGCGTCGGTTGTTGTCACCTCTTCCCTGATGTCAGTGCGCCAGGGGTATAAAAGATGCAACCAATGCCATTTTCTTCAGTTTTTCTTGCCCCAGATGTCAGGTTCCCCCAAATAGGAAAGGCTGGAAAAAAATTATGCCAAAAAACAAGCATGTACTAAAATAAACATTTCCTTCATCTACAAGCAAATATACCACATAGGTTGTATAGAGTTGAGAAGTACAGAAAAGTCTCAGCAATGAAAAAGGGGGATGGTGGGTGGGTAACCTGGACTGCAACAGTGAATACACTCGAACATCTACATTTATGGTAGGTACACAACTGTACTATGTTCATCGTGTTTCACTGTTGCAGTCCTTACACTTGGGTAGAATCCCAAAGCTGAGGTTGGGTGGCTGGGCCTAAATAGGATTAGGAGAGGCTACCAGGCCCTGCAGAACTGCAGTGGCAAAGCCTGCTCTGGATTTAGAGTAGAGAGGTAAGTGGTAGTGCTTGGTGAATGTGTGCACTGAACTCCAGGTTGCAGCTTCTAAAATGTCTTTGGTTGGTACTCCTCTGAGAAAGGCTACTGAAGTGGCTGCTGCTCTGGTAGAATATGGCCTAATGCCCTTAGGCACTGGTTTGCCATGTTGTGCATAGCAGAAGCGAATGCAGTGTCCTATCCATTTTGAAATTGTCTGCTTTGAGATAGGCTTTCCTTGTGATCCTGCAGCATAAGCTACAAATAGTTGCTCAGTTTTTCTGAAAGCTTTTGTTTTGTCCAAGAAGAATTGTAGCTGTCTGTGTATGTCCAAAGCGTGCAGAAGTCTCTCCCCTTTATTCTGGGGATTTGGACAGAAAGTTGGCAAATGAATGGTTTGGTTAAGAGCCACACTGGAAACCACCTTTGGCATAAATGTTGGGTTTGTCCTTAGAGAGGCCCTGTCCTGATGAAAAATGATGAAAGGTTCCACTGCCATTAATGCCTGTAATTCTGAGACTCTTCTTGCTGAAGTTATTGCTAGGAGCAGAACAGTTTTCCATGATAAGAATTTTATATCAGCTGTGTTGGCTGGCTCAAAAGGAGGCAGTGTGAGCTTTTCTAAAACACAATTGAGGTCCCAAGTAGGTACTGGTGCTCTCCTTGGGGGTCTTATGTTTTTTGCCCCTCTGAGGTATTGCCTTAGTAGTGGATGTGAAAGGAGGTTCCGTATTGTAATGAGCTGAAATGGCAGACGCATGGATCTTAATAGATGAGAAGGATAGGCCTTTGTCCAGCATCTCAGTTAGGTATTGTAAAATATGAGGTATATTTGGAACAAGTGGTTCGAGTCCTTGTGCCTGGTTCCAAGCACAGAATCTCTTCCATTTTTCTGCATAACATTTCCTAGTGCTGGGCCTCCTGGCTTCTAAAATGACATCCAAACAGCTTTAGAGAGAGGTGTGGTCTGAGTGACTATATTATCTGCCATGCAGCCAGATTTAAGGTTCCGAGTTGACTGTGTAGAATCTCATTGTTTTGTTGAGTCAGAAGATGATGAATTTGAGGTAAAGGCCAGGCTGGGCCTTGAGACAAGCTCTTTAGGATTGGGTACCAGTGCTGGCGTGGCCAGTCTGGGGCAATCAGGATCATTTTTGACTTCTCTTGCCTGACTTTTAGGAGCACCTTGGGAAGAAGAGGCAGTGGAGGGAAGGCATAAACTGTCAGGGTTTTCCAGCTGAATGAAAGAGCATCCACTTTCCATGCTTGTGAGTGATAAGTCCTTGTGCAGAATTTCTGTAGTTGGCAGTTGTGAGGGGAGGCAAGAAAAGATCTATGTCTAGGCGTCCCCATTTCCTTGTTATCATGCTGAAGACCTGTGGATTTAGTTTCCATTTGTGCGGATCCATGAGATTTCTGCTTAGTTCGTCTGCCAGTGTATTTTTTGTTCCTGGCAGGAATTGTGCCTGCAGATGTACTTGATAGGTCAGTGCTGTGTTCCACAAAGTCATGGCTTGCCTGCAGAGGGGGTCGGAATGTGTGCCCCCTTGCTTGTTTATGTACCACATAACTGTGGTGTTGTCTGTCTTTAGTAATAGTTGTCCTGGATGTAGTAGATCCTTGAAGGCTGTCAGGGCATTCTGTACAGCTAGCATCTCTTTTTGATTGATGTGAAGATGCATTTGTTCCTTGGGCCACATGCCCTGAATACATTTTCCTGCCATGTGTGCCCCCCAGGCATAATCCGATGCATCTGTTGTTATTGTTTGCCTGGCTGAGGGTAAGGTGAAAGGCTGTCCCTTGTTTTGGTGACAGGCCCGGGACAACCATCGAAACTCCTGCTGTAGATAGGGAATTACAGTTATTATTGTTTCCAGGCTGTGGCAATGCTGAGTCCAAACACTTTTTAGATACCATTGTAGTTTCCTCATATGCAGTCTTGCATATGGAATTAGTAGAACGCAGGATGCCTTGAAGCCCAGGGCCTGCAGAATTTTTCTTGCAGGGAGCTGGGTCTTTGTTGCCATCATTTGAAAGTAATGAGTCAATTGCCTTTGTTTGTCTGGCGTGAGATAAGCCATCTGGGCAGTTGTATTTAAGCTTGCACCCAGGAATATTATCTCTTGAGAGGGCACTAGTTTTGATTTATTTTCGTTTACTGTGTACCCTAGGCAAATTAATAATCTTTTTACAAACGCCAAATGTTTTAGTAGAATGTCCTTGCTCTCTGCTTTTATAAGGCAGTCGTCCAAGTAGGGATATATTTGAATTCCTCTTTGTCTGCAAAATGCAATTACTGGTGCCAGGCATTTTGTGAAGACCATGGGCGCAGTAGATAAGCCAAAGGGCATTGCAGAGAATTGGTAATGCATTGAGCCAGCTATGAATCTGAGGTATCTTCTGCAAGATTGTCTGATTGTGACATTCAGGTATGCCTCCTTGAGGTCCAAAGTAAATAGCCAAGCCTTCTTGTCCACCATGGGTTGGAGTTGCTGCAGTGTTAACATTTTGAATTTTGGAACATCCAGGAAAGTATTTAGGATTGACAAGTCCAGTATTGGTCTCCAGGCTTTGTCCTTTCTGGGTACCAGGAAAAGTCTTGAGTAAAATCCTTGTCCCTGTTCTTGCTGTGGTACTCCGAATAGCTCCCATGTCCATGACAGCAGCAATTTCCTTTTGTGCCTCTGCCCATTGGTTTTGTGGCAGGTCTGGCATACCTTTTGATTTTGGAAGGGTGTGAAAGTGGAACCTGTAACCCTGAGAAACTATATTCAGTACCCATTTGTCCTGGGTGATTATGTGTGTTAGAAAAATATGCATTAACATATGTGTGCAATGCTTATTTTAATAAGGGAAGATTAACACGTTTTTATTCTATATGCAGCATTAGTTCTATTTGAAACTGAAAATATGCTATTCTGAAATTGTGCTTTCTGACACTGCAAGATGCACTCTGACCTAGTTTGCTAGCACAGCAAAATACATGTTTATGACTTGGAAATGTACTGGAAAGCAGGTGATTTTCTGCTAGGTCAGGAAATGAAATGGAGAATAATAATAATTTCTGTAGATCCATTCATTATAGACAATAAGCTCTGTTCGTGTTGATGAAAGTGCACAAGCTGCAAGATAGTTAGATACTATAAACAATAAACTGCTTCAGAAATCTGTACTTGCATTGTGCTTAATTAGCCATAGTACCTAGACTTGTAACATCACATAGCAAGAAAGTTATAATTGACCGGTGGTCGTCAAGGCCATCCTGTTTACTGAAAAAATCTTTTTTAAACTTTGAAGAGTCAGCTAGAAATGTGAGAAACATCTGTAAAGTAACAGAATTGTGAACTGGTGATCTGCTACGTCAGTTGTAGTGGGCAATGTCTTGAAAGAAAGGTATAACTGTGACACTTCCTGATTTAGTCAGACAAACTCTGTAACTGCATTTTTTGCCTCCTTGCGCAAGAATAAAGATACTTGAACTGAACCTTATGCTTTTGGTCTTTTGAAGTATTCTTCTCTAACATTTTTTGGTCCTTTGGAGCTGGAAACCCTCGTTTAGCCTGGGATCAGATGGGCCAGGTGGCATGAAACTGCGCAGGGAAGATACCACATAGGACCTTCTTCATTGAAAGACCTCCTACTGAATTGTCGTGCAAAAGAGGCCAGCCACTTTTCTGATCTACGACTGAAGGCGGGTTCCATTTGAATAGTGAGTGACCAATCGCTGAGGCTCAGGTAAGATGAATCTACTTTTTTCTGTTTTAGATCAGGGACTTGATTGTATTTGTTCTGTGAGAATTTTTAAAATTCAGGGACAGAAATATTGCTATCTTGTCACAGATCAGGGAAACAGAATGAGTAGGCAGGTAGTCTGAAGGGACTGTAAACACTTGGTGGTACCACATTAAAAATAAAAGGGTTACATTTAAAAAGGTTAGAACAAAATGGGTAATACATGCACAAAAACGAAAAGACCCCAAAGCCCACCGTTAACTGAATACGCAAAATATATGCAATCACAGTGCGCCGACAACGTTAAATATTATACTAAATGGGTTAATAAATATGAATTTGATGGGAAACTTGAAAGATCCTCGCTTATCAAACTTATTAGACAGCTAAAAAATGATTCTAAAGGTCGGGTTAAAAAACAGCGTAAATTAGGAGTTCCTCAGGCACACAGGTGGATTGAGGAAGCAAACCGAAGAGAACAAAAGAATAAAAATTCAAAAGCAATGTTTCTAGACAAAGAGGATAATAATTAGTTATAGCATCGGCCCCTCCGCCCACTCCGGTTCCAGTTCCCTTACCAGTTCCTTTACCGGAATATGAAGCAAAAGAACAAACTGACCCACCTCCACGATATCCAGTTGTTCCTATAAAACCACTACCGTTTGTTAGAGATCCTATCGAGACTAGGTCTCGAACACGTAATTTAAAAGGGGATATTGAATTATATCAAATGAATGGAAATTCACGGGCTATGAGTGAAAAAGAGATATGCCCGCTCATAGAAGTGCCAAATCCTCAAGCAGGACAAGAAGGGCAGGACCCAACTCTCTTAGTATTCAGACCGTGGACACGGGAAGACATCCGGAAAGCCACAGAGGGAATTCCCCATCCAAAAGTTAATTTTAGAAAGTTCTTAGAAGACTTGCAGGGCATGAGATTAAGTTATCACTTAAACAGAGAGGAAGTAGAAAAAGTAGTCAGGGCGGCACAGTGGTGCAGCGATTAACGTTGTCGCCTCACACAGAGAGAGTTCTCCGGATTCATTCGTTGGGGTGCTTGTGTGTGAGTTGTAGTTATCTCCTGTGTTGGTTGGGTGGGTTTTTTCTCCGTTCCTCCACATTTCCTCCATTCATTCATGGCATCATTTTCTTTTCTCCCTCCGGCCTCTCCGCTGAAAACAGGCTCTGTGGAACCTAGTCGGACATTCCCGGTCAACAAATGTTAAAAATAAAAAAAAAAAAAATAGTAGGTCCAGATTGGCACATGATCAGTGGCAACTGGAATCCCCGTGACGCTGCACTTCGGCCCCTCCCACATAGCAGCGCAGAACTAGACAACAGAGTGAAAGGTCTGACAGACCGAATTTCTGAGAAATGGAAGCCTAGGGCAGACTGGACTTGCATTAATCAATGCATCCAACAAGAAAGTGAAACTGTTGATAGATATTTTTCCAGATTATTGGAATGTTTTAACAATCACTGTGGAATGCAAGTGCCTGAAGATCAGACACATGATTCCCCACATGAGCAGCAGTTAAAGAATACATTTTTGAAAGGCAGTACTGCACCCATAAGTAGTTTCATTACTAAACCCATGGTAGACCATCGTACAAGCAGATTACAATCACTGCTTGAATATGCTAGACATGCCGAAAGGCATTTTAACAACAAAAAGAAAAAGAAAGCCCAAGTATTTGCTGTGGATGATGGAGAAGTTTATTTAGTACAGTCTGGACAAAAGGGCAAAAAGAATGCCCAGGGAAACAATCTGATCAGCGATCAGAGGACTTTGAAGGGAGAAAGAAAAGAGGTGAGTGCTTCAAATGCGGGAAAAAGGGACACATGGCAAGGGATTGCAGGAAAAATAAGAAGGCAGCAGTGGAAGACAAAAACGATGAGGGTGAGGACTGACTATATGAAAGTCAGGAATCACTAGATAGGAATAATAGAGAAAAGACAAATGACAATGTGATAGAAGGAGCAGAGAATGTGATAATAGAGGAAGTGCAGGAAGCTACCGATAGTGAAGAAAACAAAATATTAGATCTAGCCTTACTGAGCTTAGAGCTCTATTTGGCTGACACAAAACCAGAAGTGACACTCCTGGTAGAAGGGAGGGAAGTCACATTTTTGTGCGATTCAGGGGCATCACGAACCCTGGTACACCCCTCCAAACTACCAGAAAATTCAGAATCACATGACTTTATACTAGTAAAAGCAGCTAATGGACAGCTGTATCTGGAGCCTCTCCCATAACATTACAATAACAGATCCTGTTTCAGGATTAACCCAGAAAAGCAAAATTGTTGTTTCTGCAAAATGCCCAGTGAACCTTTTGGGCAGAGATCTTATGCAACTATTAGGCATAGCAGTAGTTCCAACCATGCAGGGTATGAAAACACAGCGACAAACCAATACTTTTGCAGTGCAAACGGAAGGTGAGACATTTTACTGGTACAGCCAGGACTTAGTTACGACTGGCCCTGGAGCAGTAACTGAAGAGTTAATGAATGTAGCTATCAGTAAGTTCCCCTCCCTTTGCATTGACATACAACACCTGTTGCACTGTACTCTGTATTATTGTAATACACCAGGACCTGACAAAGAATATGAACAAGAATTGTTTAAAAATCATGCAAACAGATTAGTACTGTGTAATTTGTACTGGGACATGAAAGGGAACAGTGTAGTTAGCTGTTCATTACCCCAGGAGTTCTTTTCACTTTACAAATCAAATCTAATACCGCATGTTAATTTAACTAAAGAGGAAGACTTAAAATGGATAGACCTAGGAGAAAAAGTTACAAAATGGGAAAAAGAGACAGAATCAGAACTATCAGAACAGGGAATACAAAGACAGAAACTGAACTGGATAACACAAACACATCCAGCTGTACACTTGCAGTCCAGCAAAGACAGCTGTGAAGCCCTCTTATTAGAAGAGGAAGAAAAAGCTTTGTTAGACATACTAGAAACTCTCTGGTCAACAGGAAAGTCAGACGTAGGACTAATTCGCACAGCAGGACCAGTTACTATCACGCCAAAGTCAGCATTTAGACCACAAAAGAGACAGTACCCCTTGAGAAAAGATGCAGAGGCAGGTATTAAACCTATCATAGCAGCTTTGCTTAAGAAGGGAATACTGGTGGAATCTCCCGATTCACCATTGTAACACACCCTTATTCCCAGTCAGAAAAGCAAACGGAGAATGGCGTATGGTCCACGATTTACAAGCTGTAAATGATGCAGTAATACCAAGAGCACCTACGGTGCCAGATCCACATACCTTGTTGAATGATTTAAAACCTCAACGGAAGTACTTTTCTGTGGTAGATATCAGCAATGCGTTTTTTTCGATACCGATACACCCAGACAGCCAGTATTGGTTTGCATTTCCATTTCAGGAATATACGCGACTACCACAGGGTTATAGTGAAAGCCCAACTATATTCTCACAAGAGATGGCAAGTAATTTAGCGGGATTTATCCCACTGAGAGGTAGTCAAATTTTACTTTATGTTGATGACATCCTGCTGGCCGCCCCTACCCAGCAAGATTGTAAGGAAGACACTATAGCATTATTAAAATTCCTAGCAGTTGAAGGACACAAAGTAAGCAAAAATAAATTGCAGCTTTGGAGAAAACAAGTGAAATACCTTGGATATGTAATATCCAAAGATGGCAGAACATTAGAGGAGGACAGAAAAGTAGCGATCTTACAAGCACCAAAACCCACAACCAAGAAAGAAATGATGTCCTTCCTGGGTACGACTAATTTTTGTCGGAGCTGGATCCCAAACTATGCTTTGGAATCTGCAACTTTAACCGACCTGATTTTTAAGAAGCCTATGGCAGCACAAGATTTAATACAGTGGACACCAGAAGCAGAATTAACTTTCTGCAAGCTGAAACAATTGATAGCATCATCATTAGTTTTAGGATTACCAAATTATCACAAACGTTTTTTCCAAACTGTAGATTGCAAGCAAGGTTATATGACATCAGTATTGATTCAACAGCATGGGGACAAACAACGCCCCATTGCTTATTATTCATCACAACTGGACCCGGTGGCGCGGTCTCTACCCCACTATGTACAAGCAGTAGTTGCAGCTGCAATGGCAGTGCAGGCTTCAGCCTCAGTAGTGTTATTCCACCCTCTCACATTGAGAGTGCCTCATGCAGTCGCAATCATTTTACTGCAAGAAAAAGTAGCATATCTTTCCCCTGCTAGGCATCTTTCTTGTATGACTATATTGCTGAGCCAACCTCACATGACAATTGAACGATTTACTACTTTGAATCCATCTACCTTGCTCCCAACTCCTGTGGGTGGCACACCCCATAACTGCCTGCAGGTAATTGAGCAAAAGACACTTCCTAGAAAAGACCTCACGGATGTTCCCTTGGATGATGCCGAGGTGACATATTACGTGGATGGCTCATGCAAAAGGAGTCCTACAGGACAGAACCTAACAGGTTATGCAGTAGTTTCTGATACTGAGATTGTAGAAGCGAAACCTCTACCACATAACTTATCTGCACAAGCAGCAGAATTGATTGCCTTGACACGGGCATGTACCTTAGCAAAGGGTAAAAGCGAAAACATTTTTTACAGACAGCCAGTATGCTTTTTCTACTGTACATGTTTTTGCACAACAGTGGAAGAATCGAGGAATGGTGACATCTACTGGCAAACTGATTAACCATGCACAGTTTATTTTAGATTTGTTAGATTCTATTCAGTTGCCTCAGAAAGTAGCTATTTGTAAATGCATAGCTCATACAAAACAACAAGATAGGATTTCAAAAGGCAATGCGAGAGCTGACATAGCTGCAAAGCAAGCAGCCTCAGAAGCATTTCATTTGAACGAGGAATTACAACCTTCTGAGATTTTAGACATAGAAATGTTGAAAACAATGCAGACGCTTACTACACAAGCTGAAAAACAGAAATGGAGAAGACGAGGAGCAATTCTCAAGGAAGGGCTGTACATCTCCAAAGAGGGAAAACCAATATTACCGTCTAATTTATTTAGATATGCAGCTTTGTTGAGCCATGGGCAGAGCCATGTCTCAACAGGGGGGATGGTACAGTTAGTGAATCAGTTGTTCGCTACGTACGGGTTTACAAACTACACTAAAAAATTTTGCCTGTCATGTCACACTTGTAATAAACATCATGCACAAGGGGCATTAAAGCCCAAGCAAGGGAGTTTCCCTATACCACCATATCCGTTTCATACTATCTGTATGGATTTCATAGAATTGAACAAATGTGAAAACAAAAAGTACTGCCTTGTCATTGTGGATATGTTCGCCAAATGGGTGGAGGCCTTTCCGACTAGTAAACCAGATGCAGCTACTGTTGCAAAGACCCTAGTTAAAGAGATTATTCCTAGATTTGGCATACCGGAAAGGATCTACAGTGACAATGGTACACATTTTGTTAACCAAACTATACAACAGTTAAGTCAGTATTTTGGGATTTCTTTAAAACATCACTGTGCATATCACCCTCAATCTGCAGGGTTAGTAGAGAGGCACAATGGAGTTTTAAAGAATAAGCTTAAAAAACTTATAGTAGAAACACAGAAGAACTGGGTGTACTGTTTGCCCCTGACACTGTTGAGCATGAAAACTGTTCCGAATTTAAAAGGGTTGACACCTTTTGAAAAGATTTTCGAAAGAGCTTATTATATACCTCAGTGGAAACCTCTCATGCCTGCAGACCAGGAAGCAGATTGGACACTTGCAGAATACATGAGGAATATGCTAAATAACAAACTTCTTTTACAGTTTAATTCTGTTTCAGATAAAGACCAAACTAAACCATTTGAAGTAGCAGTAGCCCCAGGCACTTGGGTCTGGGTGAAGACAATCAAAAAGAAGAATTGGACGACACCAAAGTGGGAAGGTCCGTATCAAGTATTGCTGAGCACGCCCACAGCAGTCAAGATTGTGGAACGTTCATCTTGGATTCATTTGACACACTGTAAACTAGTCAAAAACTTTGAACTTGATAAAACTCTTGCTAACACACAGCAGCAGTAAAATGATGACAAGACCTAGAGACAATAGAAATACTGAACGATTTCAGCAGTATATTCAGCAGTGTTGCATAATCATATTAATAACTGCATTAGTGACAATGTTCTTTTTGCTGTGGCCTTTCTTTTCTTCAGCCACACCAGCTAGACTAAACAAACGTGATTCAACACTCATAGACTGGCATCCGAACTTTAACACTTACCAAGCAATCAAATATGTGTATGCTGAGACTTTTAATATTTCAAATTGTTGGATTTGCACAGCTATACCAACAGCATACGGGGGATTATTGATGGCTGCTGTCGCCCTGGGTCAATGAGACCTGGGAAAACTTGATTTTTGAGACTACTCCTGTGAACTCTAGAGACAAAATTGCATTATTCTACCTGTTACACAAACAGGAATTGTATGCTTTTTTAAGAATGACACGATTCAAATAGGTTGGAGTAGATGTAATGTGACTGTTTCTTATAAATGTTATATTAAACCTAAAAATGCTAAAAATACAGAAACAATTTGTGATGCAGATTATGACTCATACTTTGAGTCCTTGCATAAAACTGTCAGTGATATACAACATAATCCTGTTCTTTTAAAGCAACTGTCTAATATAGATAAGAAAATGTTTCATGCAGGGAAGATGTATATCAATACTAAGGTAGAAAACTGTTATTTCATATGTGGGAAAAAGGCATACAAATGGTTGCCTGAGAATTGGTCCGGCAGTTGTTTTTTGGGTTACCTGGTCCCGGCCATATGACACACTACAGCTTTGCCTCATGGGAGAATTTGAAATGTCAGAGACGTCGCAAAGAAACCTGAAAATCCAATCAAGAAACCTGAGAATCCAGTGAGACAGATCGTAGCAGGCTGGAGAAACCATAACTCTGTGAAAGACAAATGTAAACTTGCACACATGGACTTGAGTGACACTATCATATCCTGGGCTGGCATAGCCCCTGCATATGGTGCAGTTAAATCAATTTGGGAACTGAGAAAGCTATCCAAACTTCTCGAGGTCATGAGCAATGCAACTTTTTCCGCTCTCGAATTAATGACTGATGAACTGAATGCA
The DNA here is from genome assembly GCF_019279795.1 of Protopterus annectens. Taxonomy (NCBI): domain Eukaryota; kingdom Metazoa; phylum Chordata; order Ceratodontiformes; family Protopteridae; genus Protopterus; species Protopterus annectens. The sequence goes on from NC_056729.1 coordinate 674,858,805, forward strand.
ATGAGAACTGTGGTGCTTCAAAATCGCATGGCTCTTGACTTCACCCTAGCAGCAAGAGGTGGTACGTGTGCTTTAATCAAAGATGAGTGTTGTTCATTTATTCCCGACAATAAGCACAAAATTAACGATCATTTGGAAGTGATTCAGCAAGTGTCAGACATGACCAGGCCAGGCCCAAACCCACTGATGGACTTTTTCCAGAATTTGTTTGGGGGGGTGGGGTTCCATCCGAATGAACATCCTGATTGCCATTTGTGTGGGATTACTATTGTTAGGAGCATGCATTTGCTGTGGAATTCCATGCATGAAAAAATTAATCAAAAATTTTATAGACATGCCAGTTTCTGAGACTTTTTATCAAAGTACTGAAATATGAAGAACTGTTTAAAAAGGAAACACTTTCATAAGTTTAAACTGAATGACTCGCTTAGCTGCAAATCCTCAAAGGAAGAGGTTAGGAGAAGAAACAAACTGTTTATGCTTTTGAAATAGAATAAAAAGTATTAACAGGGGGGAAATGTTAGAAAAATATGTATTAACATATGTGTGCAATGCTTATTTTAATAAGGGAAGATTAACACATTTTTATTCTATATGCAGCATTAGTTCTATTTGAAACTGAAAATATGCTTTTCTGAAATTGTGCTTTCTGACACTGCAAGATGCACTCTGACCTAGTTTGCTAGCACAGCAAAATACATGTTTATGACTTGGAAATGTACTGGAAAGCAGGTGATTTTCTGCTAGGTCAGAAAATTAAATGGAGAATAATAATAATTTCTGTAGATGCATTCATTATAGACAATAAGCTCTGTTCGTGTTGATGAAAAAGTGCACAAGCTGCAAGATAGTTAGATACTATAAACAATAAACTGCTTCAGAAATCTGTATTTGCATTGTGCTTAAATTAGCCATAGTACCTAGACTTGTAACATCACATAGCAAGAAAGTTATAATTGACCGGTGGTCGTCAAGGCCATCCTGTTTACTGAAAAAATCTTTTTTAAACTTTGAAGAGTCAGCTAGAAATGTGAGAAACATCTGTAAAGTAACAGAATTGTGAACTGGTGATCTGCTACGTCAGTCGTAGTGGGCAATGTCTTGAAAGAAAGGGCAATGTCTTGAAAGAAAGGTATAATAACTGTGACACTTCCTGATTTAGTCAGACAAACTCTGTAACTGCATTTTTTGTCTCCTTGCGCAAGAATAAAGATACCTGAACTGAACCTTATGCTTTTGGTCTTTTGAAGTATTTTTCTCTAACAATGTGCCAATTTTGTGAGAAAAGTGCTAGCTTTCCCACTCGGGGTGTTGCCAAAAGGTAAGTGCTTGATCTTTGTAGAGGAAAGTCATTGGGACTGTTTCCTATAAGGTTGTGATTTGTCTTCTCCGCTTTTGGGGGCAGAAGCACCCCATTGTTTAGGTCTGTAGGAGTCTTGGGGCTAAGATCTGCCTCTTGGGCATCTGTATCTGCCTCTTTGTGGCCTGTCTGACACCTGAAAGGACCAATTTTTTTGAAGGCCAGTTTCTGCTGAACCTAGGTGGTTGAACCTGTAAGAAATCCTTTACTGTCTGCATAGATTTTGCTTTATCCTCCATTTTCTTTAACACCTCTTCTGCCTTAACACCAAAAGTATGCTGTAGTGGAGCATCCAATAATTTTACTTTAACATGTTCAGGTAAACTTTGCTCTTTCAACCAAGCATGCCTTCGAATGACAGAGCCTGTAACTGCGGCTCTGCAAGAAGCCTCTAATGAATCAAAACCACATTGCAGAGTATGCTTTCCCACTTGTTCAGCTGCATGCAATAATTCCTGCATTTCCTTAATGTCAGGACTTTGAGTTTGTAAGCATTTTCTGTTTTAACAAAGACATGAGGTACTGTTGATATTTAAGCATGTGAAATTGGCAGTTTAAAGCCCTTACAGCTAAAGAAGCAGAAGTGTAAACTTTTTTTCCCCCATCTATCGAGAGCTCTAGAATCCCTCAGAGGGGACAGGTTTTTTTTGCAGTGGAAGCCTTAACCCCCTTTGGGACCCTGAGAAATTGTTTCTGGGTCAGCAGCAGGGTTTTTATAAATAAATGTATGAGAGTCAGGGACCCTGTAATACCTGTCTTGCTTGACTGGTGCAGGGGGTAAAGATTCAGGAGACAGAGAGAATTCAGAGAAAACATCATCAACAATATCAAGCACAGGGGGGATAGCCAAGGGCCTGTGCTGAGGCAATAAAAGAAAGTCTCTGAGCCTTTTCTTGGATTCTGAATAAGCCGGGCTCTCCCAGTGGAAATGCTCCCTCATGGTGTGCAGAGTTTCCCCAAAAGAATAATACTCAGGTGGAGAGGCTGAAGGTATAGATTCTTCAGCATCAGAGTCCTCATAGGGAGGGAGAAAATAACCCTGATCTGAAGAGGAATCACAAGAAATAGAAACCTGGTCAGAGGAATCATAGTCAGTGTCTTTCGTAGGCCTTTTATCAGGAGGGGGATGGGAACCCCGATCAAAGTAATTAAGTCTTCGGCCATTTTAAGCATCTGTTTCTTTGGCATGGATGACTGTCCAGGAGAATGCTGTACTTGTTTCCTTGTCTTTAATGGTGTCTTTGACTGTGCCTTGGCTGCTGCAGTGGACTTAATAGTAAGTTGTGAAGGTCTGAAAACACCCTCAGAAGTCGATGCCTGCTCAGCGGCTCCAGACCCATCTGAGGGAATAGTTTCCATAGGCCCAATACCTTGAGTATCCAGAGGCCTAGTTGTCTCCACGTGGGAGATGGATACGGCCTGTGGCTCTGAGGTAGCGGGTGTCAGGGGCTGCGAAAGCGCCTCACTGAGAACCGGTGAACCAGCGACTGGCCTAGAAGAGGCTTCGTCGGTTTTGGACCTCGGATGCCTGTCCTTTTCCTTGTCTTTGTGTTTTTTATGAATTCCCGTCGTCGGTTGTTCCGATGGCATTATGTAGTTAAACCTTCGGCCAAAGTAATGTAAAGCAAAATCAAACCGGCGCTTAATAGCGCGTTTGTTGAATCTAGCACAAGACCGACAACTAGTAACGTCGTGGTCAGGGCCTAGGCAAGGAATACAGTAAGAGTGAAAGTCCTTATGAGGTATTTGCTTCCCACAAGAAATACAATTGTTAACTTTTACTGACATCGGTCTGGAGCAAGAAAAAGTTTCCCCAACGGGGTACTTAGCTTTATTGAAGACTTCGGTTCTGAAACTCTATTCCGAAAATCTCAGGAGTCGGCCTACCGGCACTTGCAAACTGCTTTTGCTTTGGGCACCGTGCGGCAAGAAAGACCGAAGAAAATGGCGTCGGTTGCATCTTTTATACCCCTGGCGCACTGACGTCAGGGAAGAGGTGACAACAACCGACACCGGACCTAGACTTTGGAACTCGGGCCGACTGCGGGTAGCCTGCCAGCAGGATAACCCAAGTGTAATGACTGCAACAGTGAAACACGATGAACATCAGTGTCTACTTACAATCCCCATTACACTTAAAATAACTGAGAAAATGTTACTTTATAGCATTCAAAGAAAACCATACACCACAAAAAAGCACTATTAAGAAAAAAACATTTTCTTTACTTTTAGTTAACTTTCTCCCCTCTCTTCCCCTCCCCAAAGCATTTTTCTGAACATTAATGACATTAAGTAGGGCAAATACTTTAGAGTCCCTCACAAGTCCAACAAATTCTGGGAAAGTTCAATATTTCCAGATTTTCTTGTTCTGTCATATTTAACAAATATAATTATTGCATTGTAATCCCACAGTAAGTTACCTGTTTTATTACTGTTCATTTCCATCTCCTAAAACCTGTCGCAGCTTAATTTCCAATGTACTCTCTATTCATCTAGTCAACTTTGTGCTCCCTTCCTTCTCTCAACATTTTCAGTTGAAACAGTAGAATTCACAGGCACAGTCCCCTCTGTGGTCTTTATTACCAAAAGAACAAGAAGCAGGATCTCCTGTTGTTTCACAGCTCACTTTTTGTTGGAAAAACGTTTGTATTTCCTCCTTAGCATGTACTTCATCAAAAAATTATTTTGTCCTTCTGGGGAAGAATACATTGAAGACAGCAGGGCACAGCAGTTTGACTCTCACACCTGCGACTCAACATTTCCTTAGTGGTGTAATTAATTTACTCCTCTTCTGCCTGGTGTACAATGAGTAATCATTTCTCCACAAACACTGTGTTGTTTCCCACTTTTAGTATTTTGTCCTACTGCCACAGGTTTGCCAGAATCAACTCCTTCTGCTTTGTAGGATTGCATCTTTACTATTAAAGGTCTAGGTTACTTTCTCACATCCAGTTTTGGAGCACACACATGATGTGCCCTTTCAACTAACCCCTGCTGTGGAATACCAGTCCAGTTGCTTATTTGTGCTTTCATAAAATTAATGCAGTCTGTTCCTTCCAGCTTCTCTGGTACAGCTGAAAATCTCAGGTTTTTCCCTAAGTGCTCTGTCTCTCTAACTGTATTATTTTTTGAAACATCTCTTCCTGAGCAGTGTCATATTCAGCCAGTCTTTTCTTCATATCCATCTTTGATTTCTGCAGCTTTATCACCGCATCTGAATATCTGTTTAAAGTTTCATCCATTTTCTCCAGCCTTTTTTGTGTTGATATACTACATTAGTGTTTTGTTTATTTTAACCAGGTCTGTGTGCATTTGTCTTGTATCCTCCTATAAGTTACAGAAAGTCATGTCTAGAGGTTGCATTGTTTTTACTGAACAGCTGCAGAATCTTCCCCAGTCAGTGTTTCTTCCTCACTTTTGTAGTTGATTTTTTTCCGGTGCTCTACATTTTTCTTTTTTCTTCTAGGCATCCCGGCAGTCACTTACTAGCCAGTTACTGAAATTCACCCATAAACACAAATGTCTACTTGCCTTCTCTGTTGAGTTTCTGTTTTCAAACTGGCAGAGGTAGAGTTAAGCTGTTACTCATCATGCGGCCATCTTGGAAGTTATTTTTGGCTATGGTTCAATTAAACGTTCACAAAACCTTTTTATCTTTAACAAAACACTTCTTTAAAAAAACTCCACAGTCTGTTAATTAGATCTTGGTTGCCAACAATCTGACTTTCACCCTTGTTTCACTACTGGTGTGTAGTTTCAGACATCACTGCATTAAATACTGTAATTTCTGCCTAGTACACCAACTCTTTTGAATACACTTGTCTTTCCATTTAACAATTCACAAAAGCATCTTTTCTAGTACATATTCTACAAAATAGACTAAACGCAAGGCAATCCCTTCTTTCATGCTTACATCCACACTTATTGCCAGAAGAATAAAGCACACTGCACATTATTTTGCCTCCATTTTGGATATGCACATGATTCTCTTTTTTTGTCTTGATGTTTGGCACACTTTGTCTTGATATTTGACATATTTTGCTTTCTGCACATCCTTTTTTCTCAGTTAGTTCTTTAGTTACACATTATTTATTCCAATGCCTCTCCATACATCCCCAGTATTTGATAACATCAGGTCTATGTCTCTTAAAAATATGGTCCCTTTTTACTCAATTCTTATATCAAACATTATTCTAGATCTAAGTAATGAATCATACAATTTATTAAATTCACAGTATTTGGCACATTTTACACATAACATAAATGCCTACAGTCTTTACATGAATTTTGCTCTTATAAAGGGCAAATGCAAATAAATTACAAATTAGTTTTTGTCTCACAATAATTCTCAAAGGTTTTTCTAAGTGCTGCTAATTTGTCTTTTTCGTCCTTTCTTTTCTTCAGAAAAAGTAGCAGCATAAAATATGTATATGGTTTCTTTCTCAGCAACATACAGAAATGTTGTACACTGCACCTTTTTGGGATTCTTGGATAATCCATTTACCTTAAAGAATACAATGGAAGATTTGGAGTCAGAAATTCACTTTTCTGCTAAGCCTCCCTGTTGCAAGAGGATTCCAGTGGGTTGCAGCTGGACCAATTTTCTGCTATGAGTTACAAAGACAACACTCATAAAAGCAAATATATTACTTCATGTTTGAAGAAATTTTCTTTAGTTCTATGATTTCCCAGTTCTGACAATGTCATGTCATGTGCCTTAATGGATACTACAAGTCATACTGTAGACATGGTGCAGCCTCATTGAGGTGCATATGCAACCAACCCTTCTCTAGAAGAACTTTGTCATGATATGCAAATCACTGTAGCTATCTCAGCAACATTAAAGGTGTACATGGTATATAAAATACTTGCCCAACGTACAGAAAATTCCATCCCAACATGTTGAACAGAAAGGTCTTCCAAAGAAGGCGAGGCAGTGGAAAGTTAATGAACACTCAATGTAGATGGCCTTCTCAGAGATGAATTGATACAATGAGCATATTTTTGATTATGAAAGCTCTGTGTAGTAACTAACTGTTGGGAGGAATGCCAAGCTATACAAATTACGTCTTGGGAAGCTGAAGATGGAAGAAGACTAAATCAAGGCCTCAGGCAATCAGAAAAACTAAGGTGCTAAAGTTGGCCTTGCTCTTGAAAGCACAGTTAAAAAAACAATGCTTTTTGAAAGCCACAACAAATAACTAAGTAGCAGCAAAGTAAATGTTCACAGTGGGCACATTTGTAAAAGAAACACTGGATACAGCCAAATCCCTTTTGGAGTGCCCCTTGTCAGTTGCATTTTCCATTAGACATTTAGCCACCTACTGGCAAAAGGCAATGCAGTTAGCAGGCCTCTTGGAAAGAGTTTAGTCACTTCAAGCTCATCCTTGCTTGAAGCAAAGAAGACAAATAAACTGTCTATCTTCCTGAACATTAATACTTTCTTCAGGTAATGTCTGAACTGGTGGTGCACATCAGTGGTACACAGAGTTTGCATTTCTACTGCATTCTGAACATGGAAAGAAAGATGCTGAGCTGAAAGGATTAAATTAACGGCAAGTCTGAGACCATTTCAGGAGGAAATGTATGCCAAGCTTAAAGGACACCACATAAAAGAACTAGGCATCCCTATGGATAAGAGATTACAGTTCAAAGACTCTACAAGCAGAGGAGATGACCACAGAGAAAAGCATATTCCAGTTGCTCCAATGATGCAGAGAGAGATAAGGGATTACAGTCCACTCAACCTGGGTTTGATTAGTAACTTGGGTGACTGAGTGGCAGGGAGTGAGAGGCATTACCCAGCCAGGTGTGAGGGCAGTCTCAAGGGCATTCCCCACAGAATAATCCCTGGTGAAGGCTGGGGAAAATGTGGGGAGGATGGCAGAGTTCAAAGAGGGATTGGGGAGGAGACACTGATTGAGCTGCTGCAGTGGCGGGGTGATATGTCAGCATGTCCTATTCCATGTCCACCTCAGGAAGTAAGCTAAATATCGTATGGGATTGGGGAACCACAGGGTAGGGCATAAAAGCGAAAAAACCTAGCTGAAGTAGTGACAAGCACCACCCCACTAGCACCCCCTTAAGTTTCTTGTTGGCCCACAATTACTGGAGCAAGTCCGGGAAAGGAACAGAACGAACAGGCAGACCTGGTAGTAGACAGAAAAAGAGAGAAAGAGAAGCATCTTCCAGGAGGCATACTTCATAGCTGCCAAACTAGCTAGCACAGATGGTGAACAGGTAACTTTGAAAATTCAGATAGTCAAGTTATAAATTCTTCAACTGAGAGAAAAGATTAACTTCTCTATGGAATTGTATTAACAGTCACTAACAGATGGCAGTTCCATGCTCTACAATACTAAAGACTGTGGCTTGCAAAGACACCTAAAACATGTACCTTGATCATGCACTGACAAAAAAAGGTCAAATATGTAAATGACAGGAGCTATAACTACCTACAGACTGGTGGAACAAGACAGAGCTACATTCAGATCACAAACTATCTACTTAGCAGAATACATCTGAAGTAAAAGGCTTTTTGCCATTTTCAATCAAATCTAAGTCTACCTCTAGAAAGTCTGGTGGGTGCAGAGGTTCCACTCAAACAGCCATGCCCTGAAGAAGAGCCACTCTTTGCCTGAGGGGGACTTCTTCATACTGGGATGGGCTTCTGTACTACTAGGGTCCTAAGGACATGGAAACAGACTATTAAATGCCACCAAGAGGTATTAAGGATGCGTTTGTTTTTTCCTCTCTGAATTTTACCAGGAAGTATGGAAGCAAAGGGAAAGAGAAAAACATGCAGGAATACTGCTTTCCAATGCCAGGGAAAATATTTCCACCAACAATTATGTCATCACGCTGAACAAAGAAGAAAAGGGGAGATGATAATGTCTCCCCTATAATGAACAGGTTACTTTCTGTGGAGCCCCGAACTCCCAGAAAACTCTGACCAAGCAGGTCTCCCTTAGTCATATCTATGGAAGAGGACTGCAATTAAAAATGAGGGGAGTCTGCCAGCACATTTACTTCCTTTAGGACATGAACAGCTGTAAAAAAGATGCCTCAACCTAAGACCCACTAGTACAAAAGGACCACGTCTCTGTCCATAAATATGATGTGCTGCCCTGTTACTTCCTGCACCATACCATAGTGTGGTTATCTAATTGAGGAAAAGGAGGCTTTGGTCTCAACAGACTGTTCACATAGCTTCTAGAGCAAGAAGTGCTGCCATCAGTTTGTGCTAGTTTATTTGAAGCAGCTTCACTTTCCATGCAAAATGAAGGAGTCCAGGTGAATTAATACAACCAGTGAATCATCTGTTGTCAGAATTGTGATGAGTACGGCTTAAACAATTGAAGGCTTAGACAAAGACTGCTAAGAACTATCAGCATTCTACAGCTTAGTGACAGAAGCAGGGCACCAAAAAAAAGAGTGGAAGAGTGAAGACATTGCAGCCTCTAGTAAATCAGTACTCCGTGAAGCACTCGTCTGCAGGCATGCAAATTGGACAATAAAGAAGGGGGACCAGATGTATCCATGCTTCAGCCTCACCAAAGACAGTTACCACTGCCCTAGAGACCCATGTCAGTGCTATACAGAGTCTGTGAAAAACAAATTCACCTACCTGGCTAATAAATAAAATAAATTAAAAAAAATCTACTTGGCACTCTCTCTCTCTCACTTGAAAGGAGTAAATGACAATGAACACTGACCATCTCCATGCCACTCAAGGCAATCTTAGATGCTGGGGCAAAAAAAATTCTCCCAGTCTACTATGATCCCTAAAGGTGTGTAAACATGGGAGTTTTCAAGCAAAGGCTGCTATTAGGGAGTCTCTTAACATGGCCACCAGGATTCTGTCATGTAGGTAAGAAAACACAAGAAGTTATCTTCTCATGCAAGGCCTCCTCCACAATGGCTAACATGCTAAATACTGAATGCAGAAGAGAGATCAAATGGTAACAGTCGGTACTGAAGGTGAAGCATATTCACATGGAAACAAAGAAATCTCCAGTGTGAACCCCCAAAGACTTGTGTGCTAGCAGTATCCATCATGACCACAAAGCACCCAAGCCCACTATGGCAGCACGGCCAGTCACCATCAAGAACATGACATATCAGATGTGTTCATTAATGACATTGAGGTTTAGGCTGTAATGCAGTACATCTACCCCCTTTTGAACAAGGAAGGGCTAGGAATAAGACAAATTGCCTAGTTTCAAAGGATGAACACACTCTGCAGCACTGTAACCAGCAAAGTCTTGCTCTGTTCCAGAAGCGCTATAGAAAATAGCAGTTGCAATCTTACTATGTCAGCTGTTTAGGATTATCCTTTCTACCAATCAGCATTAGACATTTTCTGTGGGAATTATGTTCATGGATTGACACATGCCCATGATAGCACATGCCACAATGTCATTACTGATAAAATGAATACACTTAACATTTGTACCTGCTAGCTGACCTCTTTGTCGGTGCTGAACACCCACTTCTAAATTGTGAACAATGACAACATGGCACTCCACTGCTAACAAATATGCAAGTACATACTATCTTGACCCACAAGAAAATCTAAAAGCAAAGGCCAACTGGAATTACTGTCTATTCCAAGGGAGATGGAAGATGGAGGTGAGCCATTATGAGCCACCAAGGACAGTTTTCTTTATAGTTCAAGTATTACTTTAAGAACACGGGTGTTACAGCTAGCATTTAGGACTCTCCCTGATGCTCTGGATGGGCATAATCCTATGCAGTAACACTACTGGGAAGGCAGGGACAGGAAAGCTATCTCAGAACTAGCTTACAGACAAACTATGAGGGAACACCTAGCCAAAATAAGCAACTCCAGGACTGTGGGGGGGGGGTATAAGGAGCATCAAAGTTGTAAAGGGCAGAATAAGCAAATATTAGACACAAGTATTCCCAAAAACAAAGACTAGACTATATCCAGGACCATAGAGAGAGAGGAAAGTCGAGAATGGAGAACTTGACTACCATCCACATCAAGAGGCATAGCCAAATGTAGGTCTCCCCTTCCAGTGTCCCAGATTTGCTTCCAGTTCAACAGACATGTACACAATCACTTCTTAGGGACACCCCCCCAAGAAGTGCTATTCATGAGTGTGAGGGGCACCAGCATCCCTCTGAGCTCCCACTCAAAGGAAAGGAACAATGAGGAGAAAGGACCTGTTCAGAGAAGGAGACTACTTTCTCAGAAGAGCTAAGAAAAACTGCACTACCCCAAAACTCCCCCGTGAAGCAGGACACTGAGAAGAGATAGAGCCACCAAGAAGGGAAATTATACATGAGTGGCACACAGGCAAAACTGGTATATAAGGCGTTAAGACTCCATTATGATGCATGGAGCCATTTCCCTCAGCAGAAGGGCTACCTGAATAGCCAGATATGGGTTCTTATTCAATCCTCTGTCAGGAACCAAGGACAGGACAGGCACTGGCCCCACATTGAAACCTGAGGCCCAGTACCATGTCTTGAATCTCTCTGATCCTTGTGGAAAGACTGTGAAGGTACAAGGCACAATTCTGTACATCCAAATAACTGCTCCCACTCAGTGACATGGAAGGCTCCTTGGGAGGGCTCAGCTTCTACTACAGAACCAGCTGAAGTTACCAGGACACAGTAGACATAAAAGCCTTATTCAGGTTCTCAAAGTGAGTTAGCAGTTGTAGCACAAGGTGGAGAACCCAGTCAGCAGAGCTAGTACAGACTTCCAAGGGCCACCAATCCATGTCAACCCTTGATCATCACGGGCACCCACCTTGATGCCAGTTTTCCCTGCTCACGGGGCAGGAGCAATGTCCCTAAACAAAAGACTGGTCATGTATAGGATATAGAACTGAAACACCTATAAAGGGACATGATCACCCCACAGTTCCCATTCTGTTTCAGCAGGGAAGTTGTTCCTGCTCCCTTAAAAAAAGTGAAGACCTGCTTCTGGACAGTCCTATTGATAAAAGTTTGATTCTAGTGTGGTCCCAGTGGTCAACTATTCCTCGACTACATACAGGACCAAACAGATGGACCTGTGGGGCAATCTACAGGAACTCATTCCATAAGAATAATTTAACTGCTGGAACCCCATCCAGATAAAGCAGCTTTGGGAAAAGATGAGCTCCCAGGATGGAATGGGACAGCCAAGCATTTCCCGGATTAAGAACTAGAAAACAGGTTCCTTTCCAGTTGAAAAAAGGGGAGCTATCAGCTGAATTATAATCCCAGACTAAGTCTGTGCCCAGAGACCAGCCCATAGGACTAAGGATCAAGGATAGCCTAAGTGCATTAACCATCCACCCACTCATGGCAGGCATTACCCCTAAAGGAAAAGGGTGGGTTGTAGACTGAGTAACCCAGCTCAGAGAGCAGAAATTCAGTGGACCTGAGTATCAACCCTGCAGTCATCTGAAATACAGTGGACCTGAGTATCAACCCTGCAGTCATCTGAAATGGATCTGACCATAGGAATGCAAATTCCAGCTCTCTCCAAAGACACATTCACAATCCTCAGGATCTCCTGGTACCCAGAGGAAAGGGAAGCAGCACAGCTGCAACTGGTCCAATGCAAGTAGAGCTCAGACTGCCCACATGCACAATTTAAGGTCAAGCAGCACTAGTTCTCACAGAGGAAGGGGCAAATGGGAGCATGGCTACTTGTTTACAATAAATATCCTCTAGGTGGGAACCTAAAGGAACTTTACATCCCAAACAGGCTATCCTAATGGACCGACCATCAGGTAACTTTGGGTATTCTGAATGGGACAACCTTCTAAAAAAAGGCATGTTCTTGTCAAAGGGTGCAGCCAGTAACAAACTGTCCAGATTTGTCGACCAGTTCACAGTCTCTGTCTGCTAACTGACATTCTGATGGACAGACGGAACTGATGGTGCCTGCAGTGTCTGTCCCCTAGAAGACATTGCTGATGTTGCTGGGGGAGGGGGCAATGCTACCTGATACTATGGACCCCCCTTTGAAATACAAGGGTGATGCTGACTCTTCAACATCAACAAGAACTGGATATACCAAGAACAGATAGGCTCTTCTCCACAGTGTTCACTTCCAGTTTCCTCTTTTGTTAGTCACTAACCAGGTTTTGGGAGACCTGCCTAAAACAAGGTGTGACCAGAGGAGAAGCATTCAGAATGTCTTGCTACATTTTTTTCAACTGCAGACACTTACCTAAGCCTGCTACCCTGTCCATACCAATACTTTACTCTAACAAAATCCTGCTCAGAAAGCATCCCAGATTCAAAAAGTTCTGGAGTTTTTTCCAGAGCCTATTCCACAAGGAAAGATGACCTGTGACAGGTGAGCAAGTTATCTAAGGTGGTCAAAGTCTATAACAAATTTCTTGCCAACCCTTATCAAAAAAACTTCCAAGACCTTATCTAGCTGTGAGGTTAGCAGATGCTGTTGTTTCCAGGGCCTGTGATTGACTGTAGATATCACATAAGAACCTGTCTTAAGATACTGAATTAAGATACCATTCCACTCCGCTCTGCTCAGAGGTCTGTGCATGGCACCAGCCTTTTTTAGGGCAAAGGAAGCTGAATGTTGATACTTTGAGGCTGCATAAATGGTATCAAGCAAAATACAGTCCACGGGGGATGAACAAAGTTCTTCATCCTGCTCCCTCAGATGCTGTTTCAGTCATTTCTGTAAAGAAGACAGAAGGGCAACAAGCCATTCCAGGATCTCATAAACCTTGAGTAACTCAAGTTCAAATGAGAAGCCCTCCAGAAGGAACATGAGGACTCAAGTGTCTCAGAAACAAGGACTCTATTATCCTCAGAATCCCTTTTTGTGTGGATGAGGTACAGGGAGACATTCCATTTCCATTAGATGCAGAAGAGCGTGCGTTGAGCTTGACCATGACAAAAGGCAGTAAGCACACAGCAGGCAGGTACTGGGTTATGGACAAAGTACAGTTGTGTACACTTACCATAAATGTAGATGTTTGAGTGTATTCATTGTTGCAGTCATTACATTTGGGTAATCTGCTGGCAGGTTGCCCTCAGTCGGCCTGAACTCCAAAGTCTTGGGTCCTGCGTCAGTTGCTGTCTTTTCTTCCATGACGTCAGGTCATCAGGGGTGTAAAACATGCAGCCGACAGCATTACCTCAGTCTTTCTTGCCATGCGGTGCCCAAAGCAGAAGCAGTTCGCAAGTGCTGGTCGGCCAACTCCTGAAATTTTCGCTTTCGAGTTTCAGAACCGAAGTCTTCAACTTAAAGCCGACGTCAATTTCTTTAGTTTTTCTTGCCCCCGATATATATATATATATATATATATAAATACATGCATCAGTATAAACTTTACCTTCATCTACAAGCAAATACACCTCATATGTTGTAGAAGATAGTGAAGGAAAGATAAACTTCAGAATGACAGGGGGATGGGCAGGAGGGTAACCTGGACTGCAACAGTGAATACACTCAAACATCTACATTTATGGTAAGTGTACATAACTGTACTATGTTCTTCGTGTTTCACTGTTGCAGTCATTACATTTGGGTAGAATCCCAAAGCTATGGTTGGGAGGCTGGAGATAAACAGTATTAGGTGTGGCAATAAGGCCCTGCAGCACTGTAATGGCAAAGCCTGCCCTGGACTTAGAGTAGAGAGGCAAATGGTAATGCTTTGTTAAAGGTGTGAACAGAACTCCAAGTAGCAGCCTCTAAAATGTCTTTGGTTGGTGGTACTCAGAAAGGCTGCTGAAGTAGCTGCAGCTCTGGTGGAATGAGACCTAATGCCCTTGGGCACAGGTTTACCATGGTGTAAGTAGCAGAAACAGATGCAGTGGCTTATCCACTTTGAAATTGTCTGCTTTGAAATGGCCTTTCCTTCTGATCCTGCAGCATATGACACTAGTAATTGCTCAGTTTTTCTTAGAGCTTTAGTCCTGCTCAAGTAGAATCTTAGCTGTCTGTGTACATCCAAGGAATGCAGAATTCTCTCCCCTTTGTTCTGCGGATTTGGATAAAAAGTTGGCAAATGAATTGTTTGGTTAAGAGCCACACTGGAAACCACCTTAGGCATAAAAGTAGGATTTGTCCTCAGAGACACCCTGTCCGGGTAAAATATGATAAAAGGCTCTACAGCCATGTGGGCCTGCAGCTCTGAAACTCTTCTTGCTGAAGTAATTGCTAGTAGCAGAGCTGTCTTCCATGATAAAAACATTGTAGCAGCTGGTTCAAATGGAGGCAGGGTGAGCTTTTCCAACACATAATTGAGGTCCCATGCAGGTAATGGTGATCTTCTAGGGGGCCTTAAATTTTTGGCTCCTCTAAGATACTGCTTTAGTAAAGGATGAGAAAAGATTGGTGGCTCTGTGTTATAATGAGCCGAAATGGCACAGGCATGGATTTTGATTGATGAGAAAGATGGGCCTTTGTCAAGCATCTCAGTTAAGTATTGTAATATCTGAGGAATATTTGGTTCTGCTGTATCCGTTCCTTGTGCTTGATTCCAAGCACAGAATCTCTTCCACTTGTCAGCATAAGATTTTCTAGTACTAGACCTTCTGGCTTCCAAAATGACATCCATGACAGCTTTACTAAGAGGTATTGTTTGTATGATTACATGATTAGCCATGCTGCCAGGTTCAGAGTCTGTAGTTGATTGTGCAGGATCTGATTGTTTTGCTGGGACAGTAGTTGTGGTCTTTGAGGCAAGGTCCAAGCTGGGTATTGAGACAAGTTCCTTAGGAATGGGTACCAGTATTGGCGGGGCCAGTCCGGGGCAATTCATATCATCTTTGGCTTCTTTTGTCTGACTTTTAGGAGGACCTTGGGTAGAAGAGGCAGAGGAGGAAAGGCGTAAACTGATAGGTTTTTCCAACCGAAGGATAGGGCATCCAGTTTCCATGCTTGTCTGTGATAAGTCCTTGTGCAGAATCTCTTCAATTGATAATTTTGAGAAGAGGCAAATAGATCTATGTCTGGGCTCCCCCCATTTCTCTGTTATGCTGAAGACTTATGGATTTACTTTCTACTCATGAGGATCCAGAAGGTTTCTGCTTAAATAATTTCCCAGAGTATTTTGTTTTCCTGGCAGGAATTGAGCTTGAAGATGTATTTGGTAGGTCAAAGCTATATCCCACTGAGCCATGGCTAATCTGCAAAGGGGGTATGAGTGTGTGTGCCCCCTTACTTGTTTATATACCACATGACTGTGTTGTTGTCCGTCTTTATCAGTAGTTGTCCTGGATGAAGTAAGTCCTTGAAGGCTGTTAGGGCATTTTGAACAGCTAGCATCTCTTTCTGGTTGATATGTAGATGCATTTGTTTTGGTGCCCATATCCCCTGAATGCATCTTCCTGCCATGTGGCCCCCCCCCCGGCATAATCTGATGCGCCTGTTGTTAAGGTTTAGCTGGCAGGGGGTACAGTGAAGGGCCGTCCCATGTTTTGGCGACAGGCCTTTGCCCACCATAGAAACTCCTGTTGCAGGCAGGGAATGAGAGGAATCATTGTTTCCAGACTGTGTGAATGTTGACTCCATAAACTTTTTAGGTACCATTGAAGTTTCCTCTTATGCAGTCTTGCATATAGAATTAGTAGGATGCAGGATGCCATGAAGCCCAGAACCTGCAGAATTTGTCTTGCAGAAGACTGGGTTTTTGTAGCCATCAGTGTGAAGTAAGTAGTCAGTTGCCTTTGTTTGTCTGGCGTAAGGTAAGCCATCTCGGCAGTTGTATTCAAGCTTGCATCCAGGAATGTTATCGTTTGAGAGGGTACCAGTTGCGATTTCTTTTCGTTTATTGTGTAGCCTAGGCATGTTAGAAGCCTTTTCACAAATGCCAGGTGTCGAAGAAGAGTGTCCTTGTTCTCTGCTTGAATGAGACAGTCGTCCAAGTAAGGATATATTTGTATACTTCTTTGTCTGCAAAATGCAATTACTGGTGCCAGGCACTTTGTAAAGACCCTGGGTGCAGTAGATAAGCCAAATGGCAGTGCAGAGAATTGGTAATGCATTAAGCCAGCCTTGAATCTGAGGTATCTTCTGCACGACTGTCTTATTGGGACATGCAGGTATGCCTCTTTTAGGTCTAATGTCACCAGCCAAGCATTCTTGCCCAGCATGGGCAGAAGCTGCTGCAAAGTCAGCATTTTGAATTTTGGAATGTCCAGGTATGTGTTCAAAATTGATAAATCCAGTATTGGCCGCCAGGCCTTGTCCATTCTGGGTACCAAGAACAGTCTTGAGTAAAAACCTTGTCCTTTTTCCTGTTCTGGTACTGGTTGAAGGGCCCCCATATCCATGCGGGACGTAACCTGTTTCTGTGCCTCTGCCCATTGATGTTTGGGCAGATCTGGCTAACCGTTTGCCCTTGGCAGAGTGTGGAAATGGAATCTGTATCCCTGTGATACTATGTTTAGTACCCACTTGTCCTGGGTTATTAATTGCCAATTTTGAGCAAAAAATGCTAACTTTCCCCCTAAGGGTGTTGCCAAAACATAAGTGCTTGGTGTAGGCAGAGGGAAGTCATTGGGACTGTTTTCTGTAGGTTTGCAGTTTATCTCCCCCTGATTTGGAGGTAGATGCGCCCCATTGCTTTGACCTGCATGAATCTTGTGCCTGGTATCTGGAACCCTTTGGGCATCTGGATTTGCCCCTTTGAGCTCTGTCTGGCACAGGAAAGGACCAATTTTTTGTAGGCCAGTGTCTACTGAATCTTGGTGGCTGCACTTGTAAGAAGTCTTTAACAGTTTGCATAGACTTAGCTCTGTCTTCCATTTTCTTTAAAACCTCTTCTGCTTTAATACCAAACAGAGAATCATGCTGTAAAGGTACATCTAGCAATTCAGCTTTAACATGATCAGGCATATTTTGTTCCTTTAACCAGGCATGCCTCCTAATCACAGATCCAGTAACTGCAGGAGGCCTCTAAGGAATCAAAACCACATTGCAAAGTATGCTTTCCAACTTGTTCAGCTGCATGCAATAATTCCTGCAATTCTTTATTTTCTGCACATTCTGAAATCAACATCATTTTCTGTTTCAGCAATCCCATAATATGTTGTTGGTACTTAAGCATATGAAATTGACAGTTTAAGGCCCTGACTGTCAAGGTTGCAGATGTATAAACCTTTTTTCCCCATCTGTCTAGTGCCCTTGAATCTCTGTCAGAGGGGGTAGGATGTTTTGCTGTTGAGGCCTTAACTCCCTTTGGACCCTGTGAAACAGTTTTAGGATCAGCAGCAGGGTTTCTAAATAAAAATTTATGTGAGTCAGGGACCCTGTAATATCTGTCAGGCTTACTGGGAGCCGGATGTAAGGAGTCACGGGTCAAGCTTGACTCCGAAAACACATCATCCACAATGTCTAAAATAGGAGGAATGGCTAAAGGCTTGTGCTGAGGGAGAAGAAGGAAATCACTGAGCCTCTTTTTTGATTCTGAGAAGTCTTGACTCTCCCACTGAAAATGCTCCCTCAAAGTACGCAAGGTTTCTCCAAATGAATAATCCCCTGGAGGAGATGCAGATGGAATAGACTCCTCAGCATCAGAATCCTCATAGGGAGGTATAGATAATTCCTGATCAGAAGAGGAATCAGAAGAAACAGAAACCTGATCTGAAGATTCATAATCAGTGTCTTGCCTAGGCCTCTTATCTGGAGGGGGATGGGTACCCCTGATCAAGGTAATAAGGTCTTCAGCCATTTTGATCATCTGTTTTTTAGGCATAGAGGCTTGTGCACGTGGCTCATGTGTTGTTTTTTTTAGCTTTAGAAGTTGCCTTTGTCTTTGGCTTTGCAGCTGTCGTCAGTTTGATATATAAATGTTGAGGTATGAATACACCCTCAGAAACCGGTGCCTGCTCAGCGGCTCCGGACCCATCCGAGGGAGATACATCCGTCGGTTCAATACCTTGAGTATCTTGCGGCAGGCCGGACTCCACATGGGTGTCGGTAGAGGCCTGCGACTTGAAGGTAGCGGGTATCAGGGGCTGCGAAAGCGCCTCACTGAGTACCGGCGACTGGCTTAGGAGAAGCTTCGTTGGTTTTGGATCTCGACTGCCTTTCTCTGTCCTTTTCTTTGCGTTTTTTATGTACTCCGGTAGTCAGATTGCTATCCAACGACATTTCTGGGTAGTTAAATCTGTTTCCAAAATACTTTGATGCAAAAATATACCAATGCTTAATAGTGCGTTGGTTAAATCTAGCACAAAACCGACAGCCAGGCACGTTGTGATCAGGGCCTAGGCAAGGAATACAGTATAAATGGAAATCCTTATGAGGTATTTGCTTCCCACAAGTAATACAATTATTAACTTTTTCTGATATCGGTAAAAAACAAGAAAAAGGTTTCCCCAACTGGGTACTTAGCTTTAGTGAAGACTTCAGTTCTGAAACTCAAACTCGAATATTTCAGTAGTCGGCCGACTGGCACTTGCGAAATGCTTCTGCTTCGGGCACCACCGCGCGGCAAGAAAGACTAAAGAAAATGGCGTCAGCTGCATGTTTTATACCCCTGACGACCTGACATCATGGAAGAGAAGACAGCAACCGACGCAGGACCCAAGACTTTGGAATTCAGGTCGACTGAGGGCAACCTGCCAGCAGATTACCCAAATGTAATGACTGCAACAGTGAAATGCGAAGATCATCAAGCCTCAAAGCCAAGAGCAGTTTATGCCAAAATGGCAAGTGGTCCGGAGGTCTGTGCAGGGTCTTTTTCAAGCATCAAACTATTATCTCTAATGGTGTATACTCCCCTCCCCAAACATCTTTATTAAATGTACACATACGACAAAGGCAGTCTTATATTTATATAAATGAAATACATACAAAATTATATCATTTTAGTTACAAACAGTAAACATCACAGAGACCACTGAAACAACTGTAGTTGTAAACACTATACATCACGTATAATTCCATTCTCTAATGGTGTACACTTGCATTCATAATCCCTCCAAATGTTAAAGAGTACATGCATATCTAATGTGTTGGCCACCACAGATGCCCATCTACTAGTGTGGAAAGACAGGAAGGAATTTACTATACACATACCAGTAACCCTTCTGTGACTGGAATAGATGAGAGGGGTGGACTCCTACAACCCGAATTTGACCACACAGTCTTCACTGAGTGATTCAAGAGCTCACTCAGCATGAGTTTACCAGGTATGGTCAAACTCCAGATGTTGGTATACAAGAAGGTTAGTGTTGACACTACAGCTGTAAGACAGTTACCAGGCTGTGCCTCCCATGCACCACTCATGGCTGAAATGAAGTGCTGGCACTTGTGACAATTTGTTACATTATGCACCACTTGGAGGTAATACAAGTGTACCACAAAAGCCCAAGTGTGTGAACTGATGACCATAAAACAGTTAAAAGAGTTCTGAAATTCTGAAACTGAAAACAGGAACTTATCAATGAACTTCATTATGCTCAAGAGCCAAACTGTGAGGTAGCAGAAGAGAATGGACAGCATAGGGGATGGGCATGCCCTCCTATTCTGTCATGTACACCAACATGAAGTACTGCTGAGTACATAGCCTAAGGGAATTTCAGAACTGTGCTGAGCTTGTGATCTCAGAAGAGGAAATCCCAACTGATACCCACTGCACGCAGCCTTCAAATCAGTCTCATGATACAGATCCCCACAATGATCCAAACACAGATCTTTAAAGGGAAACAAGACCTGCTTATTACAGTGACATTATTTCTCATTGAGGTCATTGTGTAGGATAGTACTAAGATTACAGTTTTGGTGTTTCCTTCCTTTATCCACAACCCCCTCCTGCAAATGCCTGCTTCTTATCTTTAGTCTCCATGATTAATTCATCCTTGTCTTTCCTAGATTTAGCTTCAGTCAATGCCAGCTTTGATGCCTAACTGACAGATATTAAACAGAAAGATAAGCAACTCCATGACCTTAGAACTGTGGCAGATGGGTATGATACGCAAAAGCAGGAATAAGATATAGCTATACTGCAAGTGACCCAAAATTGACTAGCAAAATGGGCACCAGAGGCACAGCTGTTGTGGGCGGGGGGGGGGGGTTAGTGATAAAAGAGTATGTGATACCTGCTCTCCTTTCTTTGGGGCACAGTGTGGGGTTCTGCCACAGCCAGGCACCCTCTAGTTGTGACTACATGGTCATGCCACAGCTAAGTGTAAGCTAAGTTTCGCAAGAGGAAGGTTAGGTGGCTGGAGGGATACCTTTTGATCACACACATGGGATGTCACTACATGCACTGTCCCCAATTAGGGAAAGTTCAGCCCACCATTCCTAAGTTTTATCTCCCTTATATAAAATAAAAACTCTTCCCTCCCAGCTGCAACAATAATGTCTCCCTTACTTGTGTCTACATGTACTAAACAAGAAAGGGATTAAAGGTAAACAGCAGCAGTGGCAGTGAGGACAAAACAACACACACACACATATGTATATATATATATATGTGTGTGTGTGTGTGTGTGCGCAAAATAAATATGAATTTTTTATGAACATCAGAAAAGACACACACTATATCATGTAGTGTACACTCATCAGCACTATGCACTAACTGTTTATAAGTGCACAGTATGTCGAACTATGTATCCATTCACTATATCATGTAGTGTATACTCATCAGCACTATGCATTAACTAGTTATGCTTTTCTATCTTCTATGGCTACCTTATACAAACCATCACTACAAAATTTCAGCTCCTTGCATTTTACCTTTCCTCACTTCTAGTTATTGTAACTGGCTGTTACCTCGCCTAACACAATGCCTTGTAAAATTTTACTACTACTACTTTATGGACCACTGACAACTGTATGCTTTTGTTTAGTGGAGCTTTTCTTGTTGGGACATTGAAAATGTAATCTGCCAGCTGATGACTACTTTCCCAATTCGTCTGCATTGCTGACTCATTGTACTTGCTGTGTGCAGCTCAGTGTCTACCATTACTTTAGCAATATGTCAGACATCTGAGGCTTCCATTTCTTTGTCAAAAATACTGTATGGTATCTGAGCCTATCAAACCTTTGATCAAAACAGCATGAGTCACCACTCCAAACCACCTGACAAATGACTCAGTGGCATCTGTCCGTGCCTCACATGCCACTAACATGACTCTGTTTGTACTGCTGTCATACTTTACTGTGGAGTGAAAGTGTGCATTATGGTTTGTACTGCTCTCATACCATACAACAACTATGCAGCCTCTGTACTTAGTTATTATTATGGCAGTAGTGGTAGTACTTACTCATCTTATCCAGTGTTTCCACTTTCTGTTTTGCTAAGGAACTTTCTGCACAACTAAAATTGTTACACTATGTGTACTTCATACTGATCAGGTAAATTTCATAATATATATTTGCCTTATCTGCATACTGCCTGGAGGATCACCAATCAACTTATACAGCAATATGTTAGTTCAATCCACTTTTACTTTCTCTGTTGCCAACCTTGCAGCACATGGCATTACTAGGTAGTGTAGAAACTGCCTTACATGTAGAAACTGCCTTATGCTCACAACCAGCTACTAATCAACATGCTATGATCTACAAGAGGTATAAATATCTTCACAACCTGGAGGCCAGCCTCTTACCAAATCGGATTGTCGGTGAGCTTTCCACCTTTCCACCTAAACCTCTGCATAAACATATCAAATCTACTTTTGCCAGTGTTGTCAAGAAATAACTCTCCCATGCCTCTTGGAATTAGAATAGGAAAGCCTCACCTGCAAACAATAACAGATTACTACTTACTTTACACTGCAATAGGCTCATCAAAAACCAACTAATGCAAGATGAACATAATATGATCTTGAAAGGTGTAAATATCTTATATGCCCTAGTCACCAAAGCAGATTGTCAATCAGCTTCACTCATCTCCACTCACAACTACATACTGAACATACACATACTGAGGTTGTCAAGAAATTACTCCTCATGCTTCTTAAAATCAGAACAAGAAAGTCACAGCCACAAATAAACAATACATCACCACCTACCACCCACTGCACACACAGCATAAGATCACGGAGTTCAGGGAGTCACAAAGCAGCAGACCATACACCTCCACTTTCACCAAGTCTGTATACACAAGTGGTAATGTTCAGTAACTGGTGACACTTATGTACACAGATTCTGTACTCATCAGACTGGATAAGGACAGCTTTCCTTCTTGCTAGCACCAGAATCTGTAATGTTATGAGGGCTCTTGAGAAAATCACACCAAGCAAATACGACTAGGACCTGGTACTGGCCAATGTAAGTGCTAATGACGTGGGGTGCACAACCCAGAGGGACATGCAGACAGACATGCTGGATCTCTCTATGTATGTGTCCAATGCAAGTAAAATTCTGATCCTGAGTGGAAATGTACCTTCAGCCAGAATGATGCCCCAACTCAAGGTAAAGATAATTGGTTTTAACAATTTTCTAAGCAGCTGGTGTCATCTGAGGAGCAGAATCAGGATGTGTCAGCTTGAGACGACATGACTGATAAACCTGCATTGTATAATATGAGCTGGGGGTTAGTATAATGAGTGTTTACCTCAGAGACACAAGATACAGGGTTTGATTCTCACTGTTAAAAGGGAAACTGAGTAGGCATAAAATGACTGACAAAGGCAGCTAGTCTAGTACTTACCTTTGAACCTATAAGGGATGGCCTACACCCTTAATTCCATGGCTTCCACATACTGGCCAAACACTTTGCTGCCCTCATATTGCTTTTTTTAGGCAAAATTCATATAATGAACATCTAAACAAAGTTAAAAGACTGAAGAAATTCCATCTTCAGACCATATTAAGGTTAGTCTTATCAACATTTTTTAAGTTCTTTATTTAATTCTCATATTTGAAACAACAGATTAGGTACACATATATTAGTAGAAAAACAATATTTTTTCATGTATTATACATAATATACATTTTCTTTTTAACAAGTATCATTCACATTAATGTTTGTCTTCCCTTAAACAATGTTCCTCCTGCTGAACATTATTCTGCATGCATTGTTCCCATGAATTTTATTTACTGTAATTTTCTTCTTCCCTTTTCTAAATACCCCACGTCCAGTTGTTTTATCTCCTTTACAATATCAGCACGTCAATTATAGTTGCTTTAAATGCTGAGTCCCAATTTCTAGTAATTGCTTTGTCGGCAGCCAGTTCCATTAAACTTATAAGGCCTTATTATGTCTGAAAAACTATCCCAGCTCAAAAAATATTCCTTAGTTACAACCATTTGCTCCCCCTAATCCTTTCTGACCTACTCTGATTGATCTTTAGTTATTATGTAATATGTTACATGTTCTGCTAAGCATTTTTTTAAATAACAGCTTTTGCTCTAGACTCAGTTAATAAAACTCTGACAGAGCTGACATCTCATTAGCACTCCTCTATCCATTTCTCCTCGCCTACAAGTTTCAGGTTTTGAGGCACACCTGGAACTTGAAGATATCTTTCCCTGTATAGTAACAAAGATCTGGTTTCATTGTAAAGACAGCACTCCTTCTATACCAAGCTTCAATACGTGTTATGAATTCTAGCCCAAAGAAAGCTGCGGTGTGTAAATGTGTGTCAGAGGACCTATTATCTCAAGACAAATTTCCTCTGACCCACCAAATGAATCACCTTAAATAAGATAAATTATCAGCTTATAGCACGCCACAGATCACCACTCATGTACCCCAACAACCATAAAATGGTTACAATATTGAACAAAAAATAAATAAAATAAATAAATAAAATCTCTACACTTCATTGTTGTTTTGTCTTTGGTCCATCTTGTGAACAGTGTTCCTTGGATCAGTTAACAAACTAACAAATATAACACATGTATACATACAGTCCACCAAAAGAAGTCCAAATTCAATGCTGTCTGCGTGCTAGTGACAAAAAATGGACATAACTTTTCCTTCCAAATAAGTTTAATTGATTCTTTTATACCCTCTTTTAATATTGTGTATAATTTATGACTCTCATTTCACCTGGACATACTTGCCCATTTTCTATCTAGCAATAAATTAATTTTGGTCATTCATCCATTTGGATTGTGCACAACTGCAAAAACCTCAGCTTCTGTATTCATTTACTGTGGAATTATCTGTTTATACCACAGACTGCACCACTATCTATGTATAGTGTTCCTTGTCATTATGTTTCCTCCTCTCATCAGTTAATCCCAGTACACAGATTCCCTACAAACCTTTAGACTTCCGGAAACTTCTGTAGCTTGCAACCCTCATTTTTTCTGCTTGAGCCAACTCTTTCAACCAACTGAACTTACTTGACTTTTTCAAGAGTCTTTTTATCATCTTCATTAGCTCCTTCACCAATAACCCTCTGCCCCTTTTCTACCCAACCTTTTGTCCTTTAATAAATTCTGATCCCTCCCAATTGTTGTATTAGGATGTCTTTCTACCTAAAGTCACAATATGGGTCCAACATCTCTTGCATCACTTTAAGCCTTGCTGCTTTGCAATATGCATCAAAGCCAGGGATTTCCAACCATTCCACTTCTGTTGACAATGTTATAATATTCCATGCCGCCTAAGATTTTTTGTTCTACACATATACATTTTCGAATGCTTTTTTCTCAGTCTAACAAAATCTCATCAGAGGGGGGAGAGAGGGAGAGGCAAATCCTGAGATTTACATAATACTAGTATCAGAATAATCCCCTGGACTCAGGAGTGGCCTTAGGTCAACCAGTGCCCTAGGCAAAATGGCTCCAGGGTGCCCACACCACACCACCCAGTGCCCCCATCCTGGTCAACCTACATCAAATAAATACTGGAAAAGCGCCCCTACTAGAGTGGTGCCCTAGGCAACCTGTTAGTAACAGCCTGCATTTCATTGCTGGAACCTGTGTTCTGAGAGACTGCTTTTTAATCTATCTGGAAATATACAGAGCTGAGTATATTTTTTTGGTTTTAGAGTTTGTACTGTTAATTGTTGCTTATATTTTTTCAGATCTCTGCTGAAAGTGTTTTCGCAACCTCATATTTTCTGCTGTGTCTTTAGTTGGTATAACTGTTTTTTACAGCTTGTGTGATATCTAACTCAAGGATCATTTGCATAAAATTAGACCTGTTAGTAACAGACTGCATTTCATTGCTGGAACCTGTGTTCTGAGAGACTGCTTGTATCTGGAAACGTACTGAGCTGAGTATATTTTTTTGGTTTTAGAGTTTGTACTGTTAATTGTTGCGAACAGTTTTTCAGATCTCTGCTGAAAATGTTTTCCCCACCTCCCCCAATTTTATGCTGTGTCTTCAGTTGGTATAACTGGCTTTTACAGCTTGTGTGTTATATAACTCAAGGATCACTTGCATAAAATTAGACCTGTTAGTAACAGCCTGCATTTCATTGCTGGAACCTGTGTTCCGAGTCACTGATTTTCAATTTATCTGGAAATATACAGAGCTGAGTATATTTTTTTGGTTTTCGAGTTTGTACTGTTAAATGTTGCTTATAGTTTTTCAGATCTCTGCTGAAAGTGTTTTGTCCCACCCACCCTCGCTATTTCTGGTTTGTAGTTTAAATTTGGTGGCTTTTGCAGTTGCTCGCCCCACTGTAGATTTGATCTGGGGAAACTCCCCTAGTCCCATCTCTTTACCACATTCTACCTAATAAACTCTTACTGCACTTGCTTTTAGACCTTTTTAATTTAATTGCATTTTTAAACTGTGTTTGGTCTAATATTGCTACATACTCAAGTGTGCTAGCTTGCACTGCACGTGAATTGTTTTTACTGCTCTTTTAGCTGCTTTGCTGTAAAAAAAAAATACTGTAAGCCTGTTTCCTACCTTTCCTGTAACTAGTGTTCCAGATACAGATTTGCTGTATCCAGGACTATATGTAAGCTTCTGAGCCCCCCAAGCCTTTCTGTGTTGGAGGGAAGCCTTCTAGCTTATCAGTGGGAGTGGTAAGCACTAGGTAACCTGTCTACAACATAAGGAGTGGTTCTGGCCCAGAAATTGTAGTTATTGGCCGTTTGGGCAATCTTTTCCATCTCTCTCAACTTTCTGATTGGAAAGCCTGCATTTGCACTTGTTTCTGTCCTGTAACTCATCTAGTGCAGATACAGATTCTTAGTTTTAGCACTTAAATTTGCTTATTCGTGCTCAGCACTTGTTCAGAACTTGTAAGCACTAAATAAGCTACTAATTACTATAGCACTCAACCTTCCTCATTACCTAGAGGAAAACAGTTTTTGTACTTACTTTTCTCACTTGCTTAGAGAAAAACAGCTATTGCACTCACTTTCCTCACTTATCTAGAGGAAGAGAGTTTTTTATTCAGGCATGTCCAAGGGTCAGCTCCCAGTGTTCTCCCCTGTCTATCTGATGAATCTGGGCATCTTGAGGCAATGTAGAAATTGCCTCATGTACACAGACAACCCTCTCCTCCTACCACCCAACACTACAACCTGTGAGAGATGCACTTATCTAGCCAAACTGGAGGTAAAGCTCTCTCCAAACAAGACTGAACTTGACAATCAAGAGGCGTGGGTAAACATTTGCACCACACCACACTCATCACATAGTCTCACTAAATCTACACCACCAAAATCCACACATAGTAACACAAAAACATTCACGGAGGCTCTCAATAATAATCTGTCTAAGCAACAGAGACCTCCAAAGCAGAAACGCAAACAACCTCCATCCCATAACACAACCCAATCGACACATAGCCCACAGACTCAGTGTGCCACTCAACCACAGCCAATAAGGCAAAACAACGTACCCAACACACTAGTCATAGGTGACTCTATAGTCCGGTACACTGATGTCCCACTCACCAGGCTAAACAAGAAGGTTACTGTCAAGCTGCATGTCGGGTGCCAGGATCCGCCACATAACCCACACACTCAGGTCACTCCACAACAAGTACAAATATAACTCTGTCATTGTCCATGTTGGTGTGAATGACCTGAGACATACCTCCCTGGACTACATGAAAAGAGACATGGAAGAGCTCTCTGATCTTGTAGCCAGGCAGGTATGACCTTAGCCCTGAGTAGCATTCTGCCATCGCCCAGAATGATACTGCAGTACAAGGACAAAATGATTGACTTCAACAATTGGCTAAGCTTCTGGTGTCATTCTAAAGGGATCCAGTATCTGTCTGCTTGGGTTGACATGGTCAACAGATCATGATGCTTTGCCACAGATGGCCTGCACCTGTCGCCCCTGGGATTCCGGATACTGGCTAAGGCTCTTGCCACCCCTATAGTGCCTTTTTTAGGCAAGGTTCAAATGACAAATTCACCACCATAACAGGAACAGGCAAGCAAAAACTGAGGGTAATGCTACTCAATGCTAGAAGTCTAAATGTCTAAATCTTAAAATGCACTCACTTGAGGCACTCCTTAAAATGGAAAACATCAATATCTGTGCAGTGACTGAGAACTGGTTCAAGGTTCCAGACAGCACCCCTGCACTACCAGGCTATAACTCATACCACACTTTTTCGGCCACGTAACCTGGACCGAAACACCAAAGGTGGAGGTTTGTCCATATTCATTAAGGATATACACACATCCAGGCTAGTTGCTCAGCATAATGCATCCAAGGTTATTCAAGTGCAACTAACTCTGGGCAAAACTGCAATCCAAATTGTAGCTTGCTACAGATCCCTCACCATGCCCCAGGATTCCCACTCCTCTTTTTTTGATGTTTGTGTCTTTCGGCTTTTCCCGGTTAGGGGTCGCCACAGCGGAACTCTGGTCCGCTAATGATTGGTAGTGGATTTTTACATACCGGGTTACCAGCCCTGACACACAACTTTCAACGAAGGCATGCCCCATTCACGTATACCTCCACACAGAAGACGCTCTAGCTGAGAATCGAACGGGACAACGTCTTGTTATGAGGCTGGAAAATATTAAGGTTCAACCACACACCCTAATAATGGGCGACTTCAAATACCCCACATTAACTGGGAAAACTACTTGTGTACCAACTCCTTAGCTCAACGCTTTCTGGAATTCATAAACTCCAATGCCCTGGATCAACTTATCCACACCCCCACCAGGGGCAACAATATCCTAGACCTAGTCATTACCAACATGAGTGACCGGTGTTCCACACCTGAAGTCAACTCCTCGCTTGGTCTGATCCGACCATAAGCTAATCACCCTTGATATCCACATCCCGCCCCCACCCCCCATTAAGGAAACCACGGTAAAACATTTCTCCAAAGCCAACTTCATGCTTCTTAAGACAGACGTAGTGAACTTCCATGATACCTATGCAGATGGACAATACAGTTGCAACTGCTGAATCCTACACAAATGCACTCTATAAGCACTTACACGAGTGCATGGATCGTGCTATCCCAAACAGAACCAAGATGCTATCCTCCAAAAAAAGGAAGCCAATCTGGTGGTCCCTTGCCATAAACAAACTGTACAACAGAAAGAAGAAACTGTTGCAAAAGAGAGTAAAATTTCATGAGTGGAGGAGCTCCCTGGTCAGCCTCAATAAGAAGCTGAGATCCCTTATAAGATACTCCAAAGCTAGCGACAAAACCAAAATTGCCACTAATTTAAAAGACAACCACAAAGCATTCTATAGCTAGGTCAAGAATCTCCATGGCAACACCCAGATCTGCCCTGAGTTACAGCACAATAGCACGAAATTACAGAACCAACTGATATTGCCAACATCCTGGCAGATAGGTTCAGTGCTAACTTTACCCCCACCCCCTACAGGGCCCATATCTATACAGGAAGAATACAGAGTCCCTGTAATAACAACTACGCAGATAAAAGCTGCACTCTCTAAAGCCAAAAACACAGCATCCATGGGACTGGACAACATCCCAGGCTGCATTTTACACGAACTTCAGAAATAACTGGCTCCCCACTTAAGCACCATGTTCAATAACAGCCTCACCTCAGGCTTTGTGCCCACTGAATGGCGCACAGCAACAGTTATCCCACTCCACAAAGGGGGAGCCACCACTGATCCCGGGACCTATTGCCCTATTAGCCTGACGAGCCTGGTCTCCAAGGCCATGGAACGTATCATGGAACTCATAAACAAAGACATTGGTAACCTCCAAACTCTGGGTCCCACCCAGTTCGGGTTTGTGAAAGGCAGATCATGCCTCCTGAACCTGATCAACTTTTTTGAGGCAGTCACCAAAGCCATAGATGAGGGTAAGGTGGTTCACACAGCCTATCTTGATCTCGCCAAGGCTTTCGACACCATTCCCCATTCTGGAATTATAGCTAAACTCACTAAACTAGGTATAAATCCCTATGTCACAAGATGGGTTGCCAACTGGCTCACTGACAGAACCCACACTGTAAAAGTTGCAGACTCCAAATCTGACCTCAAACCAGTGACAAGTGGAGTACCACAAGTTTCAGTCCTGGGACCTCTCCTGTTTGGTATCTACTTCTCTGAAGTACAGGCTAACACAGAAGGTCTCTGGCTAACGAAGTTCACAGATGACTGCAAACTAGGAGCCAAAGTCAAGTCCTCAAATGATGTGGACAGAAGGGCCTCGCTGAGACAGATGCCTGGTGTCAGAGCCATGGCCTCAAGCTCAATGCCAAAAAGTGCAGTGTCATCCCCTTTGGTAAAAACTCTGCACCCATGAACTATCATAGGCAGCAATCTACTTAACACTGAATGTGTGATAAGAAACCTTGGGACCCAGGTGGACAGTAGTCTCTCCTTTGATAGTCACATTGCCACAGTAGTCAGGAGTCGTCCTACATGGCACACCTCATCATAAAAGGGTTCTCATTCAGGAAAAAAGAGGTCATTGTTCCCCTCTACTCGACACTCATTAGACCCATTATCGAATACAACACTCCTTTTGGAATGTACCTCACAAGACATCGGCAGCAGCTGGAAAGGCCACAGAAGTACCTCGCAAAGAGGAATACTGGCTTCAAACAAATGCCCTACACTGACCATCTCAATAAACTCCAGCTTTACTCCGTAGCATATAGTCTACTCCGAGGTGATCTCTGCCTAACATATAAAGCTATGTCAAACCCAGAGCTGTTGGACATGCTACACCTAAAGAAATCCCAATCCCTCCGAGCTACATGCTGTAGGGACCTAAACCTTGTCACCACGATAAACAGGACATGCTGGAGGGACAGATTCCTGTCCCAGAGACATCCCATATTCTGGAACAGGCCACCCATCCATGTCAAGGAAAATTCTTCATTAGCACTCTTCAAGAAATTAGGAAATACACCCCGGGGATTACTTCTGTGTCTCTGCTCAACAGTAGCACAGGAAAATAACTTTCTTGGGTGGCGTAAGCCAGGGAACATTGTTAGCTACGCTTATGTAGGCCCTAGAGCCGATAGCCTAGTACCTACCTATGAACCTATGAACCGCCTAGTTGGCTTATGCCTAAGGCCGGTTATGCCTGGACTTCAGAAAGTATCATTGTCATAGACAAATATTCTTCCATTTCCCATATAGATCTTTTACTTTACTTAAAATAATCCCGAACGTTTTGTGTTTTTTGCTCTAGACACGGAACCACTAGCAGAAAAATTAGAAGCTCTGCTATTCAAGGTTATATCTGGCATAGAGGCAAGAAAAAATAGCATTGCATGTAGATGACATTCGTTATTCAGCGAACACGGAAAAGGGCATATCTCAAACATTTGAACTCGGGTGAAGGTACTGTACCACAGCAGAGTATAAGAGCAACGAAAACAAAATTAAGGCAATAGTACTGAATTATGTACCCTCCCATGAGTTGATGCAAGAGTATCCCTATACATGGGGACATGTCAAAATAAGCTATTTGGGTACTTGGGTGGAAAAATAAGTATTTCAAGCAGCAAAAATTAAACTTGCAATAGTCGAGAAATTTTGGTAGTGGAAAAAAGAAGTTATATTCTTACCATAACGTTCCATATGTGTTGTCCAACTTCATTCCATTATCCTGTGGGAATATGGTTCCAATGCTCGGAACCGACTGGCCACCTTCTTCCAGCTCGAGACTCCTGACTTGAGCTCCTCCTACCTACCCATAATGCACCACTCTCCCACATTAACTCAGATCAAGTTTGCCAACAAGAACAGTGCCCATTAACCATTAACTACATCACAACAGCATGAAAATCAAATGTATAAACACATATCATACAAAAGAAGAACATCAGGAACTCAACCAAAGGAATATGATTTCTTGCAACTTCTACTAGGCTTCCCGAAAAATTTTTGGATGGGGGTAGGTGGACAGGAAGGTTAATGGAATGAAGTTGGACAACGCAGATGGAACATTATGGTAAGAACATATCCACTTTATTCCATTAACCTGTGGAACAGAGTCCCCAGATAATATAATCTAGGGTGGCCATCAAAGAAGGATACTCCATAGTACTGCAGAAAATACTTCATTTTTCTACAACCTGTGGGTGTATTCGGATCCATATCAGATCTGAGCCGGCAACTTTACAAGCATCTGCTCAGAGCTCCAAGTTCCACCCCCTTACCCATAACACACCACCATCTCTGGTCTTCTCTCAGATCGAGTTTGCTGCAACTCAAACTAATCAGCACCTCAACTAGAATAAACCACGCATGATAAACAGATGAGAAGGTTCGGAGGAAGGAGGGTGGGAAGGTTGCAGAAAAATGAAGTATAACTACTCAGATGGAACATTATGGTGAGTACATAACTTCTTTATCTGAAGTAGTAAACTTCATTTTATCTTCAGCCTGTGGGACAGAGTCCCCAGCTACTCAAACTCCTGGAAGGCCCTTATGGAAGGATATTCCTGAGCACTGCAGAGCCGAAGGATGCTCTCCCTCTGGAGATTAAATCCAGCTTATAATGAGAAATGAAGGTATGCGACTTAGCCCAAGTTTCTGCCGCACAAATGTCAAACGATACCATAGACCAGAAAGCAGCAGACGTTGCCATAGATTTGGTAGAATGAGCTTTAACAGGACCAGGTGGAGACAAGCCTTTGTCTTTGTAAATGTGCAAAATACATAGTGTAATTCATCTAGCTAAGAAAACTTTGGAGACGGCCTTACCCAAAAAGGGCTTAGAAAAGGACACAAATAACTGGTCAAACTTACGGAAGGGCTTTGTTCTGTGTAAATAAAAACAAAGTTGTCTGTGAACGTCTAGCAAATACAGTTTATATTCACCCTTGTTCTGAAAATCTGGGAAGA
Organism: Protopterus annectens; assembly: GCF_019279795.1. Classification (NCBI taxonomy): domain Eukaryota; kingdom Metazoa; phylum Chordata; order Ceratodontiformes; family Protopteridae; genus Protopterus; species Protopterus annectens. Next base: position 674,891,310 of record NC_056729.1, read on the forward strand.
AAACAGGCAGGTTAATTGTTTGATTAATGTTTGATTCAGAAGCCACTTTTGGTAAGAAAGAAGGGTTTGTACGGAGAGAAGCCCTGTCCTTATGAAAGATCAAGTAAGTGGGCATGCCAGACAAGGCCTGAAGCTCAGCAACCCTCCTAGCCGATGTAATAGCCACTAGGAAGGCTGTCTTCCAGGATAAGAACTTCAAAATTTGCCAATGCTGCAGATTCAAAGGGGGGAGCAACTAAGGTCTGGAGACCCAAGGTAAGGTCCCAGGGAGGAAAAGGGTTCTTAACTGGAGGAAGCAAAAAAAAAAAGTGCTTTTAAGAAAAGCCTTACACAATCTAGAAGAGGCCAGGGCATTGCTGTTCTTGCCGACATGAAAATTTTAAATAGCTGCAAGTTGCACTTTCACAGTGAATGAATTGGCCCCTTGCTGAAAAATGCTGGCTAAGAAATCTAGTACCACAGAGACAGGGGCCGTAAAAGTATCCAGCTTTCTCTGAGATGCCAAAATAGAAAATTGTTTCCATTTACTGCGGTAAATCTTCCTAGTGGAAGACTTATGAGACATCACTAGAATAGTTTTCACTGAAGACGAAAGACCGTGAGTCCTGGCAATTAAGGGAACTGGAGCAACCAAGCTGTCAGCTTGAGGCTGTCCAGATTGGTCGGACATGTGCCCAAAGGATGAGAAATGAGATCTGGGCAGGGATCTAGAATCCAAGGAGGAGCTAGAACATGAGACCAGAGGAAGGAGAACCAAACCTGACAAGCCAGAATGGGGCAATGAGGATCACCTTGCACCCCAGTCGGAAAACTTTCTGAATAAACTTCGGAATGAGTGGTAATGAGGGATAAGTGTACAGTAGCCCAGGAGGCCAAGCATGGACTAGAGCATCTCTGGGGGAGGGGGGCCCTGGTGAGGGAATCAAAGTGAAGAACTCGTTGCACTTCGTGTTGGAAGGAGATGTGAAGAGATCGTAGCAAGGCTGTCCCCACGCAAGGAAGACCGCCTCCACTATCAATTGTTTCAGAGACCACTCATATGGCATTAGAATAGCCCGACTCAATTTGTCCGCTAAAATGTTGGAGTGTCCCGGGATGTGCATTGTAATCAGAAACTGACTGATGGAGATTGCCCACTCCTAAACTCTCATGGCCTCATGACACAGAGGGTAAGCTCTGTTTCCTCCTCCTTTGTTGATATACCAGACAACCGACATGTTGTCTGACTGAATTGCAATAGTCCCCAGAGGAAGAACCATGTGGAAGGCCTGCAACACTAAAAGCACTGCTCTCATCTCCAGAACACCGATGTGCAATCTGCTCTTGATCTGGGACCATGTGCCTCCCCAGATAATGCCCCCCCACCCGAGCTGGGAGGCTTCTGTGATCACTGTGGCTTGGGCTGTCGATGGAACAAAGGGGCATCCCGCTACAATCTCCAGAGACTGGACCCACCAGAGAAGTGATGCCCTGCAGGCTTTGCTGATGTGAATTGGGTATTCCATGGGGAGATCCAGCCAAGACCACCGTATGGCTAGAGTCCATTGAAGAACACGCATGTGATGACGCACGCAGGGGAGGATAGAAATTGCTGCAGTCATAGAGCCCACAGTTTTGAGAATGTCTAACGCCATCAGTAACCTGGGGCCAAGCATTAGTGATACATGAGCCCTTAGACTCTGGACCTTGTCTGGAGTTAGGAAGACTTTCAGTTGAAGGGTGTCCCGCCGTGCCCCAATAAAGTCCAAGATCTGTACCGGATTCAAGAGCGACTTGTGGACATTGACCGTAATCCCTAACAGGTCGCAAGATGTAGGAAGAAGTCTCTGGCTTGGCAAAGAAGACACTTGGTGGAAGCAGCGAGGAGCCAATCATCTAGGTAAGGGAATACCTGGATCCCCTGAAGCCTCATGTGAGCCACTACGACTGCCATTACCTTGGTAAACATCCTGGGGGCTGTGGTGAGACCAAAGGGTAGGGCTCGAAACTGGAAATGACTGGCTCCCAGCCAGAAGCGAAGGAATCTCCTGGAGCTTCTGTGAATCTTGATATGGTAGTAAGAATCCTGGAGGTCTATCGAGCACATCCAGTCGCATTCTCGAAGATCAGGTAGAATGGACTGTATGGAGACCATCCGGAATTTCTGCTTGGCGACAGCCAGGTTTAAGATTGACAGGTCCAAAATGGGTCTGAGGTCTCCAGTCTTTTTTGGCACTAAAAAGAACCTGGAATAAATGCCTGACCCGGACTGATCGGGGGGGGGACTGGTTTGATGGCTCATTTTTGAAGCGGCTTGGAAACCTCTAGCGCTGCCATCTCCCTTTGAGTGGGTGGAACATCTGGGAGGTGTTTTGGTTGGATAGGAAGGGCAACAAACAGGGGGGGGGACTGGTTTGATGGCTCATTTTTGAAGCGGCTTGGAAACCTCTAGCGCTGCCGTCTCCCTTTGAGTGGGTGGAACATCTGGGAGGTGTTTTGGTTGGATAGGAAGGGCAACAAACAGGATGGTGTAACCTCTTTGAAGCACACAACGATCTGCAGTTATGGACTCCCATGCAGTTGGGTGCAATGATATTCTTCCCCCGACTGCCTCCAGAGTAGGACAGTCGGGCAACCCCTCAGGGTTGCTGCGCTGGCCTGTCCGAGAAGGGCTCCCTAGACACAAAGTTCCTCGGAATGCCTCTGGGACGGCAGCAGTCATGTCCCCCTCTGCCTCTAGGGGACGAGTTGTCCTGAGAGTCCCGGGAAAACTGCAATTTCCAGAACCATATCTTCTTTTGCCCTCTCTGATTCCTGGAAAAGGATCTTTGAGGGCTAGAGAAGTAGATTCCGATGGCAAACAAAGTCTTCCCATCTTTTTCACTCTGGACAAGGGTGTCACATATGGTCTTCTCAAAGAGAAATATTCGTAAAAGATGCCTTGAAGGGATCCACAAACTGACAGTCTGAGCCAAGTGTGTCGCCTCATATCTACGGCGGTCCCAGCCACCCTAGCTGCTCCTTCCGTAGCATGAGAAAGAAGGCGCATGATGTGTAACACTGATTTCAGAGTAAACATCTTTGTGGAGAACAGACGCTTGTCCTCCTGCAACAAGGACTCTGGGGGCGACTCAGCTAACTCTGTGACTAGGTCTCACTGCAGTCATATAACGTGTGATAAGTAGTTCAGCACTCGGATGGAAAATGTCGCTGAAGAATACACTTGCTTCCCAAATTGATCCACCGTCCTGGATTCCTTATGTGGAGGGTGGACCGGGGAACTCTCTTGAGCCAGTTCCCTCTTGGTGGCTGCTGCAACCACCATAGCGTCCACAGGGTATCCCTTAAACCATGCCTGTCTGTCGAAGGGTGAAGAGAGAATTTTGTCCGGGCGCTTTGGTATCGGCTCTATGGTATCAGGCTCCTTCCATACCCACGTGGTGATAAGATCCACTAAAGGATCCGCCGGCGGGGACACCCAGGACGTAGATGGGCCCATGCCAAAAGCCTCCAGGAACACTGATTCATCTGTAGAAGGTTTTGGGGCTGACCAACCTCCCCTCTGGTGGAGGATCGCCATGATGTCTCCAAAGGAGACATCCTCAGGAGGTGACCTGGGGGAACCTTCTCCTTCATCTAAATCAGAGTCTTCTGTAAGGGACTCAGGGGAGTCCATGTGCCTCCTTTTGCACGTGTGCTTACGATGACCCTCCTCAGTGGGACTCTCTGAAGAGGGCTCGTGAGCCGCTGGGGCTCCTCTAGCACGGGCTGTCCCTGAGACAAGCTGAAGGTAGTTGTAACCGAATCAGAGGGAGTCTGGGTGGAATCCAAGGAAAGAGGCTGGGGTCTTGATCCTTGGGAGAGAACCCCATCCACCATGTCGACCGCTGAGGGAGAGTGCACCCCATTAGAACCCAACAAGGAGAAAGCTCTCCCTGGGTCTGTCGTGAGGATCGGGGCTGAGGCTAGGGTAGCCGGAGCTGTGAAGGAACGGCTCTGATCCGGCAAGGTTGGAGCCAAAGACACATCCATCCCCTCGGGTCCGACTCCCCGTTCTCGGCCCCGAGAGCTGCTCGGATCCGAGGAACTCAAGGTAATTGCCGGAGTCGAGGTTGGAGGAACCATCAGCGCCGAATCCCCAGCTCCGAAGATCCTCGGATCCATATACCCCAAAACTGCAGGCCGGATCGGGGAAGGGGAAATCGGATGAAAGAATGGCATGAAGGTCCTCCCTCCAGGAGGGAGAGGGGCCTGGCAAGACTCCCATCTGGATTTGGGTCTGAATGAATCTCCTCATCATCCTGTCCATATTCATTTCAGACAGACTCAGAGTCGAGCACAAGGAAGTGACAGACTCGGATCTGGCTGGTTGCTGGGAGGATCTGGAGGAAGGTCTCCGCTCTGTCGGCTCCGGCGAAAATCTGGGGGAGTGGAGCCGAAGAGAAACTGGTCTCGAGACCTTGGAAGGTGGGCTAGGGAAGGACTCCCAATCTGAAGAACGTTTACAAGGCCAATTCCCTTTCTTCTCTCTGTCTCTCCCTCTCTCTGCATCTTTGTGTTTTTTGTCTCACCCTTTGGTCATATCCCCTTCAGCAGGTCTAGCGGGAGGGTGTGTCCCAGCCTGAGAGGGGGGGGGCTGGGTGGGAGTTGCTGAGGTTGAAATATCCAAGTTAGAAGCTGGAAGCAGGCCTTTTGCCACCAGTTTGGCCTTTCTATCTTTCAGAGCCCTCGGGTTAAGTCCTGCACAGACACTGCATTGGGTGGACAAATGTGCTACACCCAGGCAAACAACACACAAGAGTGTGGCCATCCGCTGGTGAAAGCTTATGGCCACACTCTGTGTATTTTGTGAAGGTAGGTTTTGGCTGTTCAGACATCCCAAAAACAACAGCAGCCACACCTAGAAAACTCAAACACATTACCTGACCATGCACACACTAAGGGAAGGGAAGAGCCTACACAGAAACTACCTGACAAAAACTATAAACTTTTTTTTTTACAACTGACGAATGAGCATTAGGGGGAGGAAAAGGGAACTAACTGAGAAACTTTCTCAACACAAAAAAACCCAAAAAAGCACTTACAGTAAACTCTAAAGCTCAGAGCTGTGGAGATTACGATGCTGATGCATGAAGCAGCAAACGAGATCAGGGGGACGGCAGGAGATGGTGGTGTGTTATGGGTAAGGGGGAGGAGTTCAGAGCAGATGCTTGTAAAGCTGCCGGCTTGGATCCGATATGGATCCAAATACTCATAGGTTGAAGATAAAATTAAGTTAACTACTTCAGATCCAAAGGCACTTCTACTCCTGGATAGAATGTCCAATTTGTAATGTATAATGAAAGTATGGGGGTTTAACCAAGTAGCAGCAGCACAAATGTCCTCAAGAGAAACTCTAGATCAAAAAGCCTGAGACAGGGGTGGCCTAATGGTTAAGGTGTTTGCCTTACAAACACAAGGTGCAGGGTTGGAGTCTCACAAGGGATAATTGGCTAGGCTTAAAATGGCTCACACGGGCAGTTAGCTTAGTTCTAATCTATGAACCTATGAACATAGCTATGGCCCTTGTAGAGTGCACCCTTACCGGACCCAGTAAAGGAATACCCTTGGAAGAATAAATAAATGTAACAGTCTTTCAACCATCTAGGCAATGTAATAATCTTTCTTGGATTTTGGAATGGAAACAAACACCTGACCACACTTCCTGAAGGATTTGGTTCTATGGGTGTAAAAATGAACATTAAGCATGTGTAAGGTGTACTCTCCTTTGTTCCGATACTGAGGAGAGAATGCTGGAAGACTGATTAATGTTAGTCTTTTTAGCCACCCTGGGTAAGAAGGAAAGCTTCATACGTAGAGTCACTCTGTCTTTATGAAAAACTAAATATGGAAATTTTGCAGAAAGAGCCTGCAGCTCAGTCAGTCTCCTGGCCGAGGTAATTGCTACTAGGAAAAGAGTTTTCCAGGAGAGAAATTTCAGATGTACAGTGGTCAAGGGTTCCAACGGGGGATGAACTAAGGCTTGCAGAATCATGGTAAGATCCCAGGGAGGTATAGGGTCCTTGACTCGTGGCCGGCGCAGAAAGGTGACCCTAAGAAAAGCCTTACACAATTCTGACGAGACCAGAGACACTGAGTAAAAACCAAAGTGGAAATTGGAAAAGTACAGCTGGGTACATTTACCATAAATGTAGATGTTTGAGTGTATTCACTGTTCACTGTTGCAGTCATCACATTTGGATTATCCCTGCCAGGGTAGCCCTCGGCCAGCCCGAATACCAGAGACTTGGCACTTCTGCATTGGTTTCTGTCACTGGAGGACTGACGTCAGGTCATCAGTGGCATAAAGTAAGGCAGCCAATGCCATTACATCAGTTTTTCTTGCCCTAACCTGTCAGGAGCCCCCAAAGTAGGAGGCCATGTTCTGGTGGAAGAACCCCCACCAGTGGAAAATAAATGCCAATATGTCCCTTGTAATGAAAGGAGAACAACAAGGAAAAAAGGCAACAAAAGGAGAAAGAGAAAAAAGGGGAATGGGGGGAGGGAAACCAGGACTGTAACAGTGAATACACTCGAACACCTACATTTATGGTAAGTGTACACAACTGTACTATGTTCTTCGTGTTTCACTGTTGCAGCCATCACATTTGGGTAGATTCCCAAAGCTGAGGAAATGGGTGGAGGTAGTCAAAGAAGGTAGGGGCTGGCTAAAATGCACTGCAACGCTGCAGAGGCAAACCCTGCCCTGGATTTGGAGAAGAAAGGCAGGTGGTAATGCTTGGTGAAAGTGTGAACAGATGTCCAGGTGGCAGCCTCCAGGATATCCCTGGTGGGGACTCCACTGAAGAAAGCTGCAGAGGTGGAGACTGCTCTGGTGGAGTGTGTCCTGACCCCATCGGGGGGAGGCTTACCATACTGTTTGTAGCAGAAATGGATGCAGCGTGCTATCCATTTGGAAATGGTTTGCTTGGAGATGGCTTTGCCTTCTGCCCCTGTAGCAAAGCTAACCAGCAATTGATCAGACTTTCTGAAGGATTTATTCCTTTCCAGATAGTATCTGGGCTGTCTGTGCACATCTAGAGAGTGCAGAACCCTTTCCCCTTGGTTCTGGGGATTAGGAAAGAAGGTGGGCAAATGAATGGATTGGTTGAGAGCCACACTGGACATACCTTGGGAATGAAGGATGGGTTAGTTCTGAGGGATACCCGGTCTGCATGGAAGATGATGAAGGGTTCCACCGCCATGAGTGCTTGCAGCTCAGAGACTCTTCTGACTGAAGTGATGGCCAGAAGGAAGGCTTTCTTCCAGGACAGAAATTTTAGCTCTGCAAAAGAAGCTGGTTTGAAAGGAGGCAGGGTGAGCTTTTCCAAGACAAAAGGTCCCGAGCCGGTGTAAGTGCCCTTCTGGGGGGCCTCAAATTGCTAGTCCCTCTGAGGAACTGTTTGATCAAAGGATGTGAGAAAAGTAGCTGCTCAGTGGGAAAGTCAGTAGGAATAGCAGAGGCATGAATTTTTATAGAGGAGAAAGAGAGACCACTGTGTAGCAGGATCAGCTAAGTAATCCAGGATGAAAGGGATGGAGGGCTGTGCCGTACTGGCCCCCTTAGGCTGGATCCAGGTGCAGAAAGTACAGTTGTGTACACTTACCATAAATGTAGATGTTCGAGTGTATTCACTGATGCAGTCATCACATTTGGGTTATCTGCTTGCAGGTAGCCCTCAGTCGGTCTGATTATCAAAGTCTTGGGTCCTGTGTCAGTTGCTGTCTCATCTTCCATGATGTCAGGTAGTCAGTGGTATAAAGCATGCAGCCGACGCCATTACATCAGTTTTTCTTGCCCCAGATGTCAGGTGCCCCCATAATGGGAAGCAATTATATACAAGGTTACACCTCCAACAAAAAAGCAAATACAGCAGAAAGCTTTAAGCACAGTAAACAAGACTAGAGGTATAGTCAATAGAATTCAGGGGGATGGAGGGATGTTAACCAGGACTGCATCAGTGAATACACTCGAACATCTACATTTATGGTAAGTGTACAGAACTGTACTATGTCCTTCGTGTTTCACTGTTGCAGTCATCACATTTGGGTAGATTCCCAAAGCTAAGGATGGGAGGAGGTAATTAGATAGCATTAGGACCAGCTATAATGCCCTGCAAGACTGCAGTGGCAATGCCAGCTCTGGATTTAGAAAAAATTGGCAAGGGGTAATGCTTGGTGAAGGTATGTATAGAACTCCAGGAAGCAGCTTCAAGGATATCCCTGGTAGGGACACCTCTGAGAAAGGCTGTAGAGATAGATGCAGCCCTGGTTGAATGTGGTTTCTCCCCTGTGGGGTAGGTTTTCCATGGTGTTTATAGCAGAAATTAATGCAATGGCCTAGCCACTTAGAAATGGTTTGCTTTGAAATGGCCTTCGCTTCTGCCCCTGCGGCAAATGCAACCAGCAGCTGTTCAGATTTCCTGACAGGCTTAGTCCTGTCCAAGTAAAATCTAAGTTGTCTGTGCGCATCCAAGGAGTGCAGTATTCGTTCCCCTTTGTTCTGTAGATTAGAAAAGAAGGTTGGCAAATGAATGGACTGATTAAGGGCCACACTGGATTCCACCTTGGGCATAAAGGAAGGATTGGTCCAGAGGGACACCCTGTACGCATGAAAGATGATGAAAGGCTCCACTACCATGAGGGCCTGTAATTCAGACACCCTTCTTGCTGAAGTGATGGTTAGAAGGAAGGCTGTTTTCCAAGAAAGGAATTTCAACTCTGCATTTGCAGCTGGCTCAAAGGGAGGTAGAGTGAGCTTTTCCAATACAAAGTTAAGGTCTCAGGCTGGAGTAGGGGCTCTCCTGGGTGGTCTTAAGTTTTTGAGGAATTGCTTCAGCAGTGGATGAGAGACGAGGGGTGGCTCTGTATTGTAATGTGTTGAAATGGCTGAGGCATGAATTTTGATGGAAGATAAGGAAAGGCCCTTGTGAAACATCTCAGTTGGCTCCAGGAACAGAATCTTTTCCATTTTTCAGCATAGGATTTTCTAGTACTAGACCTCCTTGCCTCCAGAATGGCATCCATCACTTGCTTACTTAGGGATGGTAACGGAGAGATCAGGTAATTAGCCCGGCTGCAAGGTTCAGGGTTTGAAGCTGTGGGTGCAGAATCTGACCCTCCTGCTGGGACAGCAGGGCAGGGATCTGAGGCAGGTGCCATGGTGCCAACAGTGACACACTGCACAAGAGGGGGGTACCAGTGTTGGCGTGGCCAGTCTGGTGCAATCAATATTGTCCTTGGTTTGTCCTGTTTGATATTTAGTAGCACTTTGGAGAGGAGAGGCAGAGGGGGAAAGGCATAAACTGATAGGTTTTTCCAGGTGAAGGACAGGGCATCCACTTTCCAAGCTTGCTTGTTGGGAGTCCTTGTGCATAATTTGTCCAACTGGTAGTTCTGAGAGGAAGCAAACAGGTCTATCTCTGGGCTCGCCCATTTGTTTCTCAACATGTTGAATATCTTTGGTTCCAGTTTCCACTCGTGGGTCCATGAGATTTCTGCTTAGGTCGTCTGCCAGTGTATTTAGCTTTCCTGGCAAGAATTGAGCTTGTAGGTGCACTTGATAGCTCAAGGCTGTGTTCCACAGAGCCAGGGCTAGTCTGCAGATAGGGTATGAGTGGGTTCCCCCCAGCGTGTTTATATACCACATAACAGTGGTGTTTGTCTGTCCTTACCAATAATTGTCCTGGAAGAATGTGGTCCTTGAAAGCTGTCAGAGCATTCTGTACAGCTAACATTTCTTTTTGATTGATATGCAGGTGCATTTGACTTGGGCTCCATTTGTCCTGAATGCACTGCCCTGCCAAGTGAGCCCCCCATGCATAGTCTGATAAGTCTGTTGTTAGGGTTTGGGGGGGTAGAGTGAATGGCAGTCCCTTGTTTTGGCGGCAGGCCTCTGCCCACCAAAGGAACTCTATCTTTAGACAAGGTATGACAGGAATCATTGATTCTAGATCCTGAGAATGTTGACAACATTGGCGTTTTACATACCATTGTAGTTTCCTCATATGCAGTCTTGCATATGGAATTAGTAGAATGCAAGAGGCCATGAACCCCAGGGCCTGCAGTATTTTCCTTGCAGATAGCTGGGTCTTTGTGGCCAGTAGTTTGAAGTAGGCTGTCAAATGAACTTGTTTCTCTGGCATGAGGTAGGCCATCTGGGAAGTTGTATTCAAGCTTGCTCCCAGGAATACAATTTGTTGGCCGGGTACAAGATGTGATTTATTTTCATTTATGGTGTACCCCAGAGAAGTTAGTCATTTCTTTACAAATGCCAGATGATTTAATAGTATGTCCTGGCTTTCTGCCTGAATTAGACAATCATCCAGGTAAGGGTATATTTGAATAATTCTTTGCCTGCAAAATGCAATGACTGGAGCTAGGCACTTTGTGAATACCATGGGCACAGTAGATAAGCCAAAGGGCAGTGCAGAGAACTGACAGTGCATGTAGCCTGCTCTGAAGCGTAGGTATCTTCTGCAAGATTCCCTTATTGAGATGTGCAGGTAGGCTTCCTTTAAATCCAGAGTTGCCAACTAGGCCTTTTTGCCTAGCATGGGAAGCAGCTGATGAAGAGTTAGCATCTTGAATTTTGGGATTACCAAAAAGGTGTTTAGGATAGACAGGTCCAGGATAGGATGCCAGAAATTGTCTTTTCTGGGTACCAGGAAAAGTCTTGAGTAGAAACCCTGCCCCCATTCTTCTTCTTGGACAGGTTGAATAGCCCTGATGCTTAGAAGAGAGAGAACTTGCTTTTGAGCCTCTGCCCACTGATTTGGGGGTAGGTCTGGCCAACCATTTGGGGTTGGTAAGGAGTGGAAGTGGAATCTGTATCCTTGGGAAACTATACTTAAAACCCAGTTGTCCTGGGCAATGAGTTCCCAATTTTTTGCATGCAGGGCGATCTTTCCCCCTAAAGGAACAGTCAGTAGAGAAGGGCTTGGAAGGTTTAAAGTTAAGTCATTGAGACAGTTTACCATAGGGGGGAGTCTTACTACTCCCTGCTTTGGAAGTGGGAGCCCCCCACTGCTTAGGTCTGTGAGTACCTTGGGACAGAAGACTGGGTGTTCTGCTGGTTCTGGGTTTGGACTGAGAAGGCCTGGAAGAGGCAGGAAAGGACCAATTCTTAGAGGGCCAATGCCTACTAAATCTGGGAAGCTGTACTTGCAGGAAATCTTTATAACAGTTTGCATAGATTTAGCTTTTTCCTCCATCTTTGTAAGTACTACTTTTGCTTTGTTGCCAAACAGGCAGTCTTGGTTTATAAGGGGGCATCCAGTAATTTAGCTTTAACATGATCTAGCAAAGATTGCTCCTTAAGCCAAGCATGCCTTCTAAGTACAGACCCAGTGACAACAACCCTCCAAGATGCCGCTAATGAATCAAAACCACATTGCAAAGTATGTTTTCCAACTTGTTCAGCAGAATGCATTAAATCCTGTAATCCTTTATTTTCAGCACAGTCAGGAATCAACATTTTCTGTTTAAGCAATCCAGTAATATGCTGATGATACTTTAACATATGAAACTGGCAGTTTAAGGCCCTAATGGCCAAGGTTGCAGAAGTGTATACCTTCTTACCCCATCTATCCAGCGCCCTGGAATCTCTATCAGAGGGGATAGGGTTTTTGGCAGTAGTAGTCTTAATGCCCTTGGGTCCCTGTGAAATGGTCTCAGGATCTGCAGTAGGATTTTTAAAGAGGAACTTGTGAGAGTCAGGTATCCTGTAATATCCATCAGGCTTTCTGGGAGCAGGAGGTAAAGTGTCAGGGGCCAGGCTAGATTCCGAGAAGGCATCATCTAGAATGTCCAGTACAGGACGGATAGCTAAAGGCCTGTGTTGAGGCAGGAGTAAGAATTCCCTAAGCCTCTTTTTGGAGTCAGAGTAATCCTGGCTTTCCCAGCGAAAATTCTCCCTAAGAGTATGCAAGATTTCACCAAAAGAGAAAACCTCTGGAGGGGAAGCAGAGGGAATGGAGTCCTCTGCATCAGAATCCTCATAGGTAGATATGGGCAAATCCTGGTAATCAGAGAAAACAGAAATTTCAGAATCCTGATCAAAAGAATCAGAAGGGAAATCAGTCCTAAGTCTTTTAGAGGGAGAAGGGTGGCTTCCCCCGATTAGAGAAATAAGGTCTTCAGCCATTCTTATTTGTTTTTTAGGCATAGGGGCCTGACCATGCGGTCTGGGCATCGGTTTTCTGGGCATGGATCGAGTTTTAGGCCTTGAAGAAGAAGATTGCGTCGGTTTAATATGCAAGTCAGTAGGCCTGAATACACCTTCAGTAGCCGGTGCCTGCACAGTGGCTCTGGACCCATCCAAGGTAGAGACATCCGCAGGTTCCACAGTCGAAGAAGCATCTCGTGGCATACCGGACTCCGAATGGGTCTCAGTAGAGGCCTGTGAATGTGAAGTAGCGGGTATCAGGGGCTGCGAAAGCACCTCACTGAGTACTGGTGAACTGGCGACTAGCTTAGGAGAAGCGTCGTCGGCAGCTTTGGACCTATACAGTCTGTCTCTGTCTTTGTGTTTTTTCAGAATGTCGGTAGTCGGGTGGCTTACTGAAGCCATTTCTGGATAATTGAACAGAGTACCAAAATATTTAGATGTGAAAATGAACTGATGATGAATAGTATGAGGTTTGAATAAGGCACAAAACTGACAGCGAGCTACTTCGTGGTCTGGGCCTAAGCAAGGAATGCAGTACGAATGAAAATCTTTATGAGGTATTTGCTTTCCACAAGAAATACTATTGTTAACTTTTACTGACATCTGTTTAGAGCAAGAAAAAGGATCCCCAATGGGGTACTTAGCTTAGTTGAAGACTTCGGATCTGAAACTCAAAATTGAAAATTTCATGAGTCGGCCAACTGGCACTTGCAAACTGCTTCTGCTTTGGGCACCGCATGGCAAGAAAGACTGATGTAATGGCGTTGGCTGCATGCTTTATACCCCTGACTACCTGACGTCATGGAAGATGAGACAGCAATCGATGCAGGACCCAAAACTTTGATAATCAGTCCGACTGAGGGCTACCTGCAAGCAGATAACCCAAATGTGATGACTGCAACAGTGAAATACGAAGAACATCCTTTTCCATTTATCTGCATAAGACTTTCTGGTGCTAGGGCATCTGGCCTCAAAGATAACATCCAGAACCTGTTTACTGAGGATGGCAGATTGGTTTGGGGTTAGGGAATAAGCCAAGCTGCCAAATTGAGTGTCTGCAATTGGGGATGTATGAATTCCCCTTCCCTCTGGGTTAGTAGGTTTGGAATCTGAGGAAAATGCCACGGAGTCAGCGGGGACAGGCAGCACAGCCAGTGCTGTCAGCGCCAGTCTGGAACTATAAGAATGGTCCTTGGTTTTTCCTCCCTTATTTTGAGAAGTGCCCTGGGGATAAGAGGAAGGGGAGGAAAGGCATAGACTGAGAGGTTGACCCAGGGGTAGGACAGGGCATCCACTTTCCAAGCCATGCAGTGATGTTCCCTGGTGCAGAATTTGCTGAGCTGATGGGTGGTGTGGGAGGCAGACAGGTTGACCTTCGGGGTTCCCCGTTTATGAGTTATTAGGGTGAAGGTACTTCTGTTGAGCTGCCACTCATGTGGATTCAGAAGGCTTCTCCTTAATTGGTCTGCCAGGGAGTTGAGACAGCCTGGTAGGTATAGTGCTAGCAGGTGTAGTTGCATGGAAGAGGCTATATGCACCCGACGTCCAGGTGTGTACCCCAAGTGTAGTCTGATGCATCTGTGGTTAGGGTCTGGGTGGCAGGGTGTGGGGAGAAGGGCAGTCTCTTATTGTGGGAGCATGGTGTTGCCCACCAAAGAAATTCTTTTCTGAGGCAAGGAATTATAGGTAGAAAAGTTTCCAGGTCTTGAGAGTTTTGACATCAAAGGCTCTTTAGGTACCACTGAAGTTTGCTCACATGCCGTCTGGCATGTGGAATGAGGAGTATGCAAGATGCCATGAACCCCAGAGCTTGCAGGATTTTCCTAGCAGAAAGCTGGGGCCTGGTGGCCAGTTTAGAGAAGTAGAGTGACAGGAAAATGTGTTTCTCTGGTGTAAGGTATGCCATCTGGGATGCTGTGTCCAGACTTGCTCCCAGGAAGATTACCCTTTGGGTGGGCACCTGTTTTGATTTCTTTTCATTGATTGTGTACCCTAGGTAGGTTACTAGGTTCTTTACAAAGGCCAGGTGCCTGAGCAGCTTTTCCTGGCTGTCTGCCTGGATAAGGCAGTTGTCTAAGTAGGGATAAATTTGAATATTTATTTGTCTGCAAAAGGTAATGGCTGGAGCCAGGCATTTTGTGAAAACTCTGTGAGCACTGGATAAGCCAAAGGGAAGCGCAGAGAACTGAAAGTGCTGGGATCCTGTCCTGACGTGGAGATATTTTCTGCATGATTCCTTGATAGGAATGTGGAGGTAGGCCTCCTTTAGATCCAGGGTGGCTAGCCAGGCGTCCTTGGAAAGCATGGATAGCAGCTGCTGGAGGGTGAGCATTTTGAATTTTGGGATCACTGGGAAGGTGTTTAGAATGGATAGATCGAGGATGGGGAGCCAGGTGCCCTCTTTTCTGGGCACCAGAAAAAGTCTGGAGTAGAAGTTTTGGCCTATCTGTTCTGCAGGAACGTGCTCTACTGCCATCAAAGAGCATACAGAATGGATCTGCTTTTGAGTCTCTGTCCACTCATTTGGTGGAAGATCTGGGAACCCTTTTGGGGTTGGAAGGGTGTGGAAGGAGAATTTGTATCTCTGAGACACAATGTTCAGAACTCGTTGGTCCTTGGTAATGGTGGACCAGGTGCTTGAGGGAAAGGAGAGTTTTCCACCTAGAGTGCAACTGAAGGTGGGCAGAGGGGAGGTCGGGAGGAGGCGAGTCTTTGTGAGTTCTTACCAGAAGGGGGTGGCTTAGAACTCTCTGGTTTTGAAGTGGAGGTAGTCCATTGCTTAGATCTCTGCATTCCCTGAGGCTGCTATCTGGGGGGGGGGGGGGTCTGCTTCCACGGGGCCTAGGCTGGGCCTGTTTACTTAGAGCAGGAAAGGACCAGTGCTTGGAGGGACAATGCATGCTGAACCTAGGGGGCTGGAACTGTAAGAAATCTGTGATGTTTGTATAGATTTTGCTTTTTCTTCCATCTTTAAGAACTCTTCTGTCTTAGTGCCAAATAAGTTATCTTTTTGCAAGAGGACATCCAACAATTTAGATTTGACATGGTCTAGCAGGGGTTGTTCCTTAAGCCATGCATGTCTTCTAATGACATATCCAGTGACTGCTGCCCTGCAAGAAGCTTCTAGGGTGTCAAAACCACAGTGCAAAGTGTGTTTAGTTACTTGACTTGCAGAATGCATTAAGTCTTGTAACTCTTTAGATTCTGCCCAAGCAGGAAAGGTAGACATTTTTTTGTTTAAGAAGTTCCAGAGTATGTTGCTGATATTTATGCATATGGAACTGAAAATTTAGTGCCCTGATAGCAAGAGTAGCTGAGGTGAATACTTTTTTACCCAATCTGTCCAGTGCTTGGGAATCCCTGTCTGAGGGGGTGGAATTCTTATAAGAGGTTGCTTTAATCCCTTTAGGTCATTGAGAAATGACCTCAGGGTCAGCTGAAGGATTTTTAAAAAGATACTTATGTGAGTCAGGGACTCTGTAGTACCTGTCTGGTTTTCTGGAAGCAGGAGGTAGGGTGTCAGGAGTCAAGCTGGATTCAAGAAAAACATCCTCCACCACATCCAGGACTGGGGGGATGGCCAAGGGTCTGTGTTGCAGAAGGTCAAGGAATTCCATGAGTCTCTATTTGTCTGAGGGTAGCCCTGACTCTCCCATTGGAAATGCTCCCCTAAAGTATGCAGGGTTTCCCCAAAGGAAAAATGCTCTGGGAGATAGGCTGAAGGAATGGAGTCCTCTACATCAGAATCCTCATAAGTGGAGAGGGGTTGCATGCAGAGTCAGATGCATCAGATTCATCTGACTCTTGTTCAAACAAAACTACTGGGGACAGATCTCTTTTACTTTTAGAGGGGGTAGCTTGGCTTCCCCTGATCAACATGATATGGTCTTCCACCATTTTAAGCATTTTGAGACTGAGGCAAGGTAGCAGGCGCCTGAGAGTGGGTAGTCGGTTTCTTGGGTGTGGTTCGAACCCTGGGCCTAAGGAACTCGGTTGTTTTCGAAAGAAAGGTAGTCGCAAAAGAAGACGTCGATTTGTGTCAAGATTCGCTAGTGCAAAGGACTTCCTCGGATGCATGTGCCTGCTCCGCAGCTCCGGCCCCATCCAAGGTAGAGACGACTGCAGGATCCTTCGAGGATGAAGAGTTTTGCGGCATACTGGACTCTGAAAGGGTTTTGGTAGTGGCCTGCGAATCAACTGAAGCTGGCATCAGGGTCTGCGAAAGTGCCTCACACTGTACCGGAGGACTGACGATTAGCTTAACAGAAGCATCGTCAGTAGATTTGGACCTGTGTGGTCTGTCTCTGTCTTTATCTTTACATTTTTTTTTTAGAAGATCTGCTGTCAAGACAGCTTACCGAAGCCATTTCAGAATTTGAGGACTGTAAAAGGAAATATCTGGCTATAATAAGGGCCCAGATGACAGATAGTTCTGGTGTTAAACAAAGCAGAGAAGTGACAATGGGAGACATAGTGGTGTGGGCCTAGACAAGTAACGCAGTAAGAGTGGAAGTCTCGGTGTGGTATTTGCTTTCCACAGGCGAGACAATTATTAACTTTTTCTGACATCGGTTAGTGCAAGAAAAAAGGATCCCCCAATGAGGTATTTAGCTTTAGAAGACTTCAACTTCAATTCGGAAATGAAAACTCAGGTAGTGGCCAACCGGCACTAGTGCGAACTGCTTCTGCTTCTGGCTCCACAGGAAAAAAGACTGATGTAATTGCATCGGCTGCCTTACTTTATACCACTGATGACCTGAAGTCAGTCCTCAAGCAACAGCAACCAACGCAGAAATACTAAATCTTTGATATTCGGGCCGGCCGAGGGCTAGAATGGACGCTCTATGGGGCCTAGTAGAACTAGCTATCAACGGAAGTGCAGAAACCATGCTGTCAGTTTCATGCCCTGAATGTTGAGATGTGGATGTCACGACAGATGAGAAAGTAGATCTGGACACGGGTCAAACCAGATGAGATCAAAGAAAAGTGAACCATGTTTATCAAGGCCAAAAGGGAGCAGTGGGGATCACTTTGCTTTTGCAACCTGAGAGCTTTTTGCAGGAACTTGGAGATCAACGGAAGTAGACCAGAGGGCCAAGCATGCACAACAGAATCTCTGGGAGACTGTCCCTGATAAGGGATCAAGGCAAAATACTTGCTGCATTTGCTGCTGAGAGGGGATGCAAAGAGGTCACAGCAAGGATAAACCTATTTCTGGAAGATTGCCATCTGCCATGGACTGATTCATGGACCACTCATGAGGCGTCAGTAGCACTCATTTGATCCTGTTGGCTAAAATGTTGGATTCCCCCAGAATGTGCATTGCTACCAGAAAGTGGCTGGAAGAAATCGCCCACTGCCAGACTCTCATTGCTTCTTGACATAGGGGTTAAGACCTGGTTCTCTGTTTATTGATGTACCAAACGACTGGCATGTAGTCTGTTTGGAATGCAATAGTCCCCTGAGGAAGAAAGCTGTCTAGTTCCTACAAAGCTAGAAGAACTGGTCTCAGCTCGAGAACACTGATATGCAACTTGGTCTTCTGGAGCATCAACGTGCCTTGGACCTTCCAACCAATGTCCAGCACCCAAACTGGGAGGTTTCTGTGGTCAACGTGGCAACTGGGGAGGGAAGGACGAGTGGGCGTCCTTGGGTGATCTCTGGTGAATGGAGCCACCAAAGAAGAAAGTCCTTGCACACACGAGACAGGTTGACATAAAGGCTCAAGGGATTCCAGAGAAGTGACCACTGTACCTTCAAGGTCCACTGAAGAATTTGCATGTGGAAATGTGCCACTGGAAAAGTTATGGTTGCTACTATGGAGCCTAATGCTCGGAGAACTGGAGAGGCCAGGAGATTTGAAGCTGTCAAGATCTGGCTGATGTGGAATTTTAGATTTGATACCCTGTCCGATGTAAGGTAAACGTTAAGACATCCTTGTATCTAGACATGCCCCTATGAAGTTTATAGTCTGTACTGCATACAAGTGTGACTTCTGCAAATTGACAGTTATTCCCACTGTAGAGGCTAAGCTGAGGAAGTAATCCCTGGCCTGGAGGAGTAGATGCCTGGTTGGGGCTGTCAGGAGCCAGTCATCCAGATATGGGAATATTTGATAGCCTTGCAGATGGAGATGAGCTGCAACTACTGCTATACATTTGGTGAACACCCTGGAGGCTGTGGGGAGACCAAACAGAAGAATTTGAAACTGATAGTGACTGGCTCCCAGCCTGAAATGTAGAAAGGCCTGGAGTGCCTGTCCTTTTTGATATTGTAGTACGCATCCTTGAGGTCTATAGAGCATCCAATTGCCCATTTTCAGGAGAGGTAAGATGGACTGAATCATGACCATCCTGAACTGTGTGTATTTTACCGACTTGTTCAGGGAGGTTAGATCCAAGATAGGCCACAGGTCCCCTGTCTTTTTGGGTACTAAAAAGAATCTGGAGAAAACATCAGTCAGACTTGATTGGGGGAGGGGGACTTTTTGGATTACTCTTTTTTTGCAGTAACTGTCTTATTTCTTGAATCACGTTCCTCCCTCTGACTGGGTGGAACATAGGGAAGGAGGAGGTTTTCTTTGAAAGTGTCAGAAAAGGGAATGGAGTATCCTCTGGATACAATCCTTAGCACCCATTTGTTGTTTGTGATGGCCTCCCAGGCTTCTGGGTGCCTCCCAGGCTTCTGGGTGCAAGAAGAAATGTCCTCTGACTGCTTCCAGAGGAGAGCAGTCAGGTAACAGTTCAGGATCGCTGGAAAGGCTTGTCCGGAGCAGGTTCCTGCAACTACTGATTTTGCGGACTCCCTTGGCTGTGTGGGCGGCTTCTACCATTCTGACCATATCCCCCTCTACCTCGGGGGAAAAGTCTCCTTGAGTGTCCTGGAAAGGGCCCTGTGACTTCAGAAACCATGTTTTCTTACTTCAACGCTGGTTTCTGGAGAAGATCCATTGTGGAGTAGAAAAATGGATCCCGATGTCAGGCAGAGTCTTACCATCATTCTCAGTCTGGGTTAATGTGTCATGTATTATTGAGCCAAATAAGGTAATGCCATCAAAAGGGGCATTAATAAAGGACTGTTTGAAAGGCTCTGCAAAATTGCACAGCCTCATCCTGGAATGCTGGCATATAGCAATGCTGGAACCGGCCTTCCTTGTGGTACCCTCCACAGTGTGAGAGATAAGCCTCATGGATGCATTAGCTAGAGAATGTAGGGTGGCCAGCCTAGAGGAAACATACTCCTGTTCCTCGGCAGGCATGGACCCAGGGCCCAAGCTAGAAAGTTGCTTAACTAAGTCCCCTTGTAGCCAGATAAAACTGGATAAGTAGTTCAACGCCCGAAGCACAAAGGTAGACTCATTTTCCAAATCTCTCCAATGCCGGGTATTCTTTATTCAGGGGGTGGACAGAGGAGCTTTCCTGAGCCAGCTCCTTCTTGGTGGCTGCCACCACAATCAAGGCATCTACTGGGATTCCTTTCGTCCACAAAGCTTTGTCAGCTGGAGCACTTAAAATTTTGTCAGGCTGTTTAGGAATTGGTTCCACTGTATCCAGCTCCTTCCAGGCCCTCAAAACCAGCTGGATGAGCAGGCCAGCCGGTGGGGGGGGAGGCACCCAGGTAAGTAGAAGGGTCTGCCCAATAGCCTCTCACAATACTGATTCCTCCAGTGAAGGGGTTTGGTAGGACCATCCACCCATTTGGCGGAGAATTTCAAGGATGTCTCCAAAGGAGACCTCACTGGGTGGTGATTTGGGAGACCCATTGCCTTCCCTGAAATCGGTACCTTTAGTGAGGGATTCTATAGGGGAATCTACATGCTTCCTTTTACATGCTCTCTACTGAGGGACCTCCTCTGTGTCGGAAGAAGCTTGGGGATCCACTGAGGGAACAGTGTGGATCCTTTCTCAGACCAGCAGTCCTTGTGGTAGCTCAGAGGTCTCAGACACAGTTCCAGAGTGAGGTGGGGAGAATTCTGTTGTAGTAAGTGCCAAGGATCTCCTAGGAATGTAGAGGGCCCTCTCCACGACCTCAAAAGCAGAAGGACTCCTAACCACCTGGAGCTGTCCTGACACAGCCTAAGCCACAGGAGCAGACACCTTCCAGATAAAATAAGTCTGTCAAAGGCTGACACCCCAAGGGGAAGAGGTGGCTCCGACAGCTTTGGAGATGAAGTCAACCCCCTGAAACTGACCTCGATGCTTTGGCTTCAAGACACCCTCGGAACTGAAGCAGCCAGAACAGAGCAAGTTGGGGGAATGTCTGAGGCAAAGAAAAGATGACTATTTGCTTTGAAACCCTGGCACCGGGGCCCAACAGAACCGACAATTCCAAAACCAAGGGTTGAATTGTAGAAGGAGCTACTGATTGGAATGGGGACAGCCTCATGGATCTGGAAATGGACGGGGAGGACCCAAGCCCCATCTGGATTTTTGTCTCTAGGAACTGCCTCATAAGCTTAGCAATATCCTTAGAAGACAAATTTCAGGAAGACCTAGATGACCTAGGTTTTAATATTGCATATATACTATATTATATTTACAACATATATATTCTTATACAAATATAAAAATTTATATTTTTATTAGTTGATTGTGGTTTAGACCTTTTGTGCCAATGTCAAAATTTTAACAATGGTTTTTAAACATTATAGGTTTGAAATGTATTTAGTTCTTTAAATATTTATAGGTTTTGTGATGTCATTAATTGGTAATACTATATAAAGTGTTAATTAATTAAGATCTTTGTTTCTGATGAAGTCTCTCTCAAAGAGATGAAAGCGCTAAAACTATTTGGTGAATAAAGATGGAGTGTGTTTTAAACAACTAATTTGGCGTCCTGGATTCCTGGTTCACGCTATCTATTTGATGGTTTAGCGGCAAAGACCCTGACACCGACAAAGTTGGACACTATGCCAAAGATTCACCACTCGGCCCTGTAGCAACTAAGGAAGAACAGGGAGGAGGAGAGGTCGAGGTCAAAGAGCTCAGAGCCGAATGAGTCAGTTCCGATGGTCTAGATTTCTTCCTGGGCAGTTCCAAGGAAGACCACGAGAGAGATGGCCTCCTGGACTCCCGGGAATCTTTGGTATTCTTTGAGCCCCTGATGCAGACGGAATCTCTGAGGTGGCGGTAGGAGGAAGCAACCCTTTTAAAATTAGTTTACTTCTCCTATCTGTCAGAGCCTGGGGATGGAAAGCCCTGCAAATGTAAAAAGGGGCCTCCAAATAGAGAGGCCCCAAACAGTACACGCACTCCCCATGGGCATCAGATAAGGGGCTCTTCCGTCCACAGGAAGTGCACTTTTTAAAGCTTAATGTCTTCTGATCAGCCATGAGGAAGAAAATGGAGAAGAAGAAAAAGAAAAGTCAGAAAGGACATGTTTTTTTTTTATATATAAATAGCCTAATGGATAGAAGCCCGAGAAACTAGAAAGGGAAGAAAATGGAAAAAAGTCAGAGAGACAAATAGGAAAAGCAACAATAATAAAAAAGACTCACCAAAAATGACAGAGAAGTAGGAAAAGCAACAATAAGAAAAAAGACTCACCAAAAATGACAGAGAAGTAGGAAAGGCAACAATAAGAAAAAAGACTCACGAAAAAACGACAGAGAGGCTCAAGCTGGAACTCGATGCTAACAAGTTCATAGGTACAGTGGTGGAGCGGGGCATTATGGGTAGATAGGAGGAGCTCAAGTTGCGTAAACTTACCATAAATGTAGATGTTCCAGTGTATTCACTGTTGCAGTCCTCACATATGGGTTATCCGCCTCCCGGTAGCCCTCAGCCGGCCCGAATACCAGAGTCCTTGGTATATGACGTCAGCTGCAGCTGGTTGTAAAACTGATGTCAGAACATCAGGTATAAAAGGGAGGCAGCCGACACCATTTCCTCAGTTTTTCTTGCCTTAACTGTCAGGAGCCCCCAAAAGAAGGCTAACTCAGGAAGGTAGCACTCTGGACACGTCATACAAAAAATAAAAATATAAATGGTGTGTGTCTTAGGGAAAAAAAGGGGGAATGGAGGGTGGGAAACCTGGACTGTAACAGTGAATACACTCTAACATCTACATTTATGGTAAGTGTACACAACTGTGCTATGTTCTTCGTGTTTCATTGTTGCAGTCCTCACATATGGGTTGATTCCCATAGCCCAGGAAAAAGACAAAGGGTGGAGGAAGGATCCCAGGTTAAGGGTCGGTAAGAAGGCCCTTCAAAACTGCAGAGGCAAAACCAGCCCTAGATTTAGAAAACAAAGGTAGATTGTAATGCTTTGTGAAAGTATGGACAGAAGACCAAGTAGCTGCTTCTAACATGTCCTTAGTAGGCACACCTCTCAGAAAGACTGCAGAGGGAGAGGCTGCTCTAGTAGAATGGGTCCTAATACCCTGAGGGGGAACATTCCCATGCTGCAGGTAACAAAAGTGAATACAATGAGCAATCCATTTGGAGAAAGTTTGTTTTGAAATAGCTTTACCCTGAGCCCCAGGAGCAAAACTAACCAACAACTGTTCAGATTTTCAAAAGGATTTAGTCCTAAGTAGAATCTCAGCTGTCTATGCACATCAAGAGAGTGCAGAATCCTTTCCCCTTTATTTTGGGAATTGTTGAAAAATGTAGGCAGGTGAATAGACTGGTTAAGAGTTAAACTGGAAACTACTTTAGGCATGAAGGAGGGATTAGTTCTCCAAGAAACTCCATCTGAGTGAAAAATAATGAAAGGTTCCACTGCCATTAAGGCTTGCAGCTCGGACACCCTTCTAGCTGAAGTAACAGCTAAAATGAAAGCAGTCTTCCAGGATAGAAACTTCAAATCTGCAGAGGCAGCTGGCTCAAAAGGAGGCAGAGTAAGTTTTTCCAGTACAATATTAAGATCCCAAGCAGGTGTAGGAGCTCTTCTGGGAGGTCTAAGATTACTAGCTCCCCTCAGGAACCGTTTCATCAAGGGGTGAGAAAAAATAGGTTGCTCAAAAGAACAATGACTCGAAATTGCAGAAGCGTGAATTTTGACTGAACAAAAGGAAAGTCCACCATTAAGCAGTCCTGCTAGGTAGTCAAGAATGAGTGAAACAGAAGGATGAGAAGAGTCTTCTCCTTTAGCCAGCATCCAAGAGCAAAATCTTTTCCATTTATCTGTATAGGATTTTCTTGTGCTCGGCCTCCTGGCCTCATGAAGAACTTCAACCACCTGTTGGGAAAGATTTAAAGTATTAGCCAGGCAGTTAAATGAAGAGTTTGAAGATGAGGAGGAAGGAACTTTCCCCCTCCCTGAACCAACAGATCTGGTACCAGGGGAAGATGCCAATGCTTAGCCTGGGAAAGGCTGCGAAGGAGGGGATACCAATGTTGTCTGGCCCAATCTGGTGCTATCAGAACAACCTTTGGTTTTTCATCCCTTATCTTTATCAGGACTCTGGGAAGAAGAGGCAGAGGAGGGAATGCATAAACTGAGAGATGTATCCATGGGAAGGACAATGCATCCACCTTCCAAGCTTTGTTGTGAAATTCCCTGGTGCAGAAGGATGGAAGGAGATGGCTGGTGTGAGAGGAGAAAAGGTTCACTTGTGGGTTGCCCCAATGATGAATGATGCGGTGGAAAATGTTCTTGTTTAGTTGCCACTTTTGAGGATCCAGAACATGTCTGCTCAATTGATCCGCCAAGGAGTTTAGTCTCCCTGGAAGATACTGGGCTATTAGATGTAAGCCCTTGGATGCTGCTAGGGACCATAGTCTCATGTTTTGTCTGCACAAGGGGTAAGAGTGAGTCCCCCCTTGCTTGCTGATGTACCACATGACTGTGGTATTGTCTGTCCTGATCAGCAGAGACCCAGGATAGAGTAGGTCCTTGAAAGCCAGCAAGGCCTGCTGCACTGCCATCAATTCTTTTAAGTTTATGTGCAGATGAATCTGCTGGGTGCTCCAAGTCCCCTGTATGCCCCTGCCCTCCAGATGAGCCCCCCATGCAACATCTGAAGCATCTGTGGTGAGAGTCTGGCTGGCAGGTGGTGGGCGGAAATGCAGACCCTTGTTCTGAGAACAGGCTGTTGCCCACCAGAGGAACTCCATTTGTAGACAGGGAAATCAGCGGAATAATCTAGTCTAAGTCCTGTGTGTGTTGACACCAAAGATTCTTGAGGTACCATTGCAGTTTTCTCATATGCAGCCTTGCATATGGGATCATCAAAATACATGAAGTCATAAACCCCAGTACTTGCAGGAATTGCCTTGCAGAGAGCTGGGTCATGCTTACCAAGTTCATGAAGTAAGCAGAAAGATCTTCTTGCTTCTGTTGAGGGAGGAATACCACCTGGGTGGCTGCATTCAGACTCGCTCCCAGGAAAACAATATCCCTTGAAGGAACCAACTTTGACTTCTTTTCGTTGAGTGTGTAACCCAAAGAGGTGAGAATGTTCTTCATGAAATCCAAATCCTTTTCTAGTTGCTCTGGGGAGTTTGCTTGAATGAGACAGTCATCCAGGTAAGGATAAATTTGAATGTTTCTCTGCCTACAAAAAGCAATGGCTGGAGCCAGGCACTTCGTAAAAACTCTGGGAGCAGTAGATAAGCCAAAGGGCAGTGCAGAGAATTTAAAGTGTTGCTCCCCAGCCCTGAAGCAAAGGAACTGCCTGCAACTTTCCCTTATTGGGATGTGCAGATAAGCCTCCTTGAGATCCAAAGTTACCAGCCATGAATCCTTGCCCAGCATTGGTAGTAATTGTTGAAGGGAGAGAATCTTGAATTTGGGAATCACCAGAAAAGTGTTTAGAATGGACAGATCCAGAACAGGGTGTCAGCTGCCCCCTTTCTTGGGTACCAGAAATAGCCTTGAATAAAAACCTAGGCCTGCCTGATTTGCAGGAACTGGCTCTATAGCCCCCATAGTCAGAAGAGAAGAAATTTGAGTTACTACATCTGCCCTGAGAGTTTTGGCTGTAGTGGTAGACCATACCTCTGCTAACCTTCCCCCCAAAGGAAACCCAGGGTCCGCAGAGGTAGGCAAAAGAAGGCCAGAGTCATTGAGAATGTTTGCTTTGGGAAGCTGGCTTAGAACTCCCCGATTTAGTAGAAGAAGAATGCCATTGCTTAGCCCTTTGAGGGGCAGAAGCCTGCCCTCTGGAAGATCTGAAACCCCTAGGCCTAGAGCAGCCCTGTTTGCCAGGATCAGGGAAAGACCAATTCTTAGAAGGATAATGCCTACTAAACTGAGGAGGCTAAACCTGAAGGAAATCATTTACAGCTTGCATAGATTTTGCCTTAACCTCCAACTTCTTAAGTACCTCCTCAGCCTTATTGCCAAAAAGATTGTCCTTGTGCAAAGGAACATCAAGCAATTTAGATTTAACTGGTTCAGAAAGCGGCTGCTCCCTGATCTAAGCTTGCCTTCTAATTACGGAACCAGTGGCTGCTACTCTGCAGGAAGCCTCCAAAGTGTTAAAACCACAATGAAGTGAATGCTTATTAACTAAAGTGGCAGAATTTAATAAGTCTTGTAAATCTTACTTCTCTGTCATGGAAGGAATATTACCAAGTTTAGCCTTAACAATCTCCAAAGTATGCTGCTGACACTTAAGCATGTGAAAGAGACAATTCACGGATCTACGGATTTAATGGCAAGAGTTGCAGAAGTATAGACTTTTTTACCCCACCTGTCCAAGGCCCTAGATTCCTTATCAGAAGGCACAGGGTTTTTAGCAATAGTAGGCTTAACATCCTTGAGGCCTTGAGAAATAATTTCTGGATCAGCAGTAGGGTTTTTAAAAAGGAATTGATGAGATTCAGGAACCCTGCAATACATATCTGGTTTTCTGGGGGCAGGAGGAACAGAATTAGGTGTTAAAGAATTTTCCATGAAAATATCATCAACAACTTCCAAAACTGGAGGTATAGCCAAGAGGCATATGCTGTGGCAAATCTAAAAAATCCCTGATTCTTTTCATAGACTGTGGAAAATCCTGACATTCACATTTAAAATGCTCCCTAAGAGTATTCAAAGTATCCCCAAAGGAAAAATCCTCTTGAGGGGAGGCAGAAGGGATAGAGTCCTCAGCATCAGAATCCTCAAAGCCAGAGAAAAGTTGAGACTTTCCTTCTTCACCAGCAGATATACTGGAAATCTCAGAATCTGAGAGACAAAACATCAGGAGATAATTCCTAGTCCTCTCTTTGGGGGGGGGGGGGGTGAGAGCCCCTAATCAGGGAAAGATCATCACCAGCCATCTTAACCAACTGGGACTGAGGTACAGGAGGGGAGGCCGATGCCCGCTTGTGAGTAAGTTTGTGGCTGGAAGGTTTACTAGCAATCCAGAGGGACTCAGGAGGCCTAGCAACTGCAGAAGTCTGAAATAAGATAGCCGGTCTGGTTCTGGTCTCATGTTGAGAAGAAGAAGCATCAGAAGCCGGTGCCTGCAAAGCAGCTCGGGACCCATCTGAGGAGGCGACAGGCAGAGGGTCTGAAGATGAAATAGCCTGTGGCATGGAGGACTCCGTAAAGGTCTCGGCAGAGGCTTGTGGCTGAAAATCTGCAGACTGCAAGGGCTGCAAAAGCACTTCACCGAGTACTGCTGTGCTGACGACCAATTTCACCAGTGCATCATCAGTAGATTTAACCCTAGGCCTGTCGTGGTCCTAGTCTTTGCATTTCCTGGGCATATCTGAAGTCGGGAGACCAGAAGACGCCATACCAACGAACTTAGGCCGAAATGCTTATACAAAATCTTAGCTCTATGGCGTATGGTACACGGGTTAAAGGAAGCACAGAGATCGCAGACAGAGACGTCGTGCTCAAGGCCCAAACAAGTTATACAATAGGAATGGAAATCTCAGTGCGGAATCTGTTTTCCACAGGCAAGACAGTTATTAACTTTATCTGACATTCGTTAAAGCAAAAAAAAAGAGGGTCCTCAACGAGGTATTGTCTGAAGGCGACTTCAACTTGGTAGTCGAAAGTGAAACGAAGGTAAAAGGCCGACCGGCACTAGTGCAAATTGCATCTGCATCGGGCTCCGCTGCAAGAAAGACTGAGGAAATGGCGTTGGCTGCCTCCCTTTATACCTGATGTACTGACATCAGTTTTACAACCGGCGGCAGCCAACATCATATACCAAGGATTCTGGTATTCGGGCCGACTGAGGGCTACCGGGAGCCGGATAACCCATATGTGAGGACTGCAACAGTGAAACATGAAGAACATCATCCGTATTCCCACAGGTTAATGGAATGAAGTGGACAACATCAGATCTCATGTTTATGGACAATAAATGTAAAATACAAGCTATACCATTAGAGTTGTACAGAGGGCAGGCATTTTTCTTGGAACCAGATGACGGAATGTGGATTTGAATAACAAAAGCAATACAGGACATTTTTGGAATGCCGTAAGACCTAGAATGAGATGGGAGAAAGTAGTCTTGTTGGTAGATCAAGACAGTTTGAGTTCCCCACATCTTAAGGCTTACTTCAAAGCAATGAAAGTAAGATTAGTTTATTTGCCAGAAGGTAGGAACTATATTCCAAAATGGGCATTTTTGATGAAAGAGCAGTATGGTTTCCAATAGGAGAGGAATGGCTACAGTTATGAACACAACCAATTGCAGCTGTTAAAGACTAACAGATGGAATCCTTTGAGAGGAATATTAAAAATGAGAAGGTGACAAGTTGGTTAGTTGGGTCTACTTCTTGTAAGTTTTTGCAGGGGGGCAAGCCCCTCTGCACCCCCTGCTACCTAAATATACCAACTCTGAGCTCGCACTACAGTGAAGAGAACTGTAAATTCCCATTCCATGCCATTCTGTTCACTGTAGTGCAATCTTGGAGTCGGTATATTTTAGAAGCAGGGGGTGTGAGGGGTGCAGGGCAGCTTGCCCCCTGTAAAAATGTGAAATAAGAAGTTTTGACATTTTAGTTTTTTTTTTTTTAGTTCGATATTACAGAACTTCGATCCTCTGGTCCTCGATGATCAGAGGCTCAGTGTTCTGCAATTTTGATACTCTCTGAAGGGGACCTGGTTAGTTAGTTCACATTTTTCTGAAAGGACTGGTGGATAGGGTTAAAATTAGGAGCTGCAAAACAGTGGCATTTACATGGAGAGAACTGTGGACTAAACCTAAAACAATGGATGCAGGTTACACAGGTAGAAACCAATAAAAGCTGGGACGAAGCAAAACTAGAATTCCAGTTGCTGAACAGAGTGCAACTGGCTTATTTGGTATTGATAGCAGAACTCAAGCAGATTCAGGGGAGTTAAATGGAACAGATGGGAAAGTTGAATTAATAAATCTCTTAACGCAGTCCCGATCAACCACTACTACAACCAAATAAATACCAACAAGGGCATACAAGATGTTGATAGACTATTATAAGGGTCAGGCTGGCATCCTGAGGAGAACTTGGGAGTGAAAAACTTCGGAAGCAAGTCACAAAACAGCATTAGTCAGAAATATTCTTGGCCCCTAAATATGCAACTAGGTCGACGAAGTTTATGCCATCTGCATGGAAATATCTGCACAAACATTTTTATAGAGGAAGCAGACTGTATAACAATATATACTGAAAACACTAAATAGATATTGGAGATGAAACACTGGTGAAAGAGGGAAATGGGACCATATGTTTGGGGTTGTCAAAGTCTTAGGGGAATTGAAAAATGATTTTCAAATCTTACTAAATGCTGCTAAGAACAGTTTTAAATATGGAGAGACTCACAGATGGAAGAGCCCAGACATAAGCAAGCACTGATAACACACATCCTCTTAGTTGCAAACATGGCTATCATGCAAAAATGAAAGAAGAACAACCTCAGATTACGGAAGCAATAGATATAATGTCAGATATTAAACACATGGAGCTATTAGCAAGGGAAGGGAAACTCACAGGCGCATGTAGTAGCAAGCGGTTACTCTGGGACCAGATGATGAGTAGAGACAGTGACCCTTTGAATTTAATTTGAGATGACTAACATGTGCATAGGCTGCTGAGATGAACAAGAATTGTATAGAATCTTATACAATTTAAGATGCATATTATTACATTTTAACTTGCACCTTTATTGTTGTAAAACAGGCTAATTTATGGAAAGATGATGAAATAAGTGGATATGCACAAAGGTACTACATATATTTTCCACATACCTCTCAACTGACCAGATATTCCCACAATGTCCAGATTTTGGTCTCATATTTTCAGTTTGTTCCTCATAAAATGTGTGGTTTTCTGCCAAATCACTCAAGTCACTAAATAATGACATACATTTGAGTTTCAGACTTCATACTCTTCATAAAATGCATGCTAACACAAATCCTGTTATACTAGCAACTTTCTAAGTTTACAAAAGCTGACACTGCTTTTGGGCTTTCACCCCCCCATTATTTTAGGCTTTGTCCAGATTTCTTCTGCTAAGAGGGTGAGAGGCATGATTTCCATCTTCAGATAACATATCACTAGGTGAATAATTAAATCTTCATGGCTTAATTGTTTTGTGTATTAATCTCACACCAAACAATTCTGTCATATTGACAAAGATCCTGAAACATTACTTCCATATCCCCTTTCAGGATCTCCCAGATAAAGAAGAAAGCTCATAACCCCCTTACTCACATCTGCTTCAGTCTACTTGTAAAGGGTTTAACACAAATAGCAAACAGAAATGGGGAAAGAAGACACCTTGACTAGTGCTTCCATTTAAATGAAAACTTCTGGAAAGTTTTTTCCTATTTTTTTATTAAAATGCCTCAGCATAAATAAAGATTTTATTAAATATATCCACCTCTCAGGAAAGTCAATCACTCTCAACACGTTAAACATTGACAACAAACCCTGACAGACATTTTCACAATCCAAACTTGTAGTTAATAATGTTTGTTAATATTTGATTAGTTTTGATGGTGTCTTCTATCAACACACTTGCTTTCAGTAAGTTATGTCGGATGGTTCTAACAAATATAAAACCTGTTTGCTTCAGATCAATCAAAAAACAGAGGTGATGAACTAATTTTTTGGCAACTGGTACAACAGATAACTTGTAATTACAATAAACTATTGACAACTCTATTTGCTGCAACATGTGAAGGACCTTTGCCTAGTTTGTGAATAACCATTATGATAACACTTTTGCACATATCTGGAGTCTCTGTAGTTACCAACACGAAAAACTAGTTTAGTAAAATTCTTAACAAAATGTGCCTTTAAACATTAATAAAACTTCTCAAGATATCTCTAGGTTTCTGCAAATCCTCCCTTGTCCTTTGATCTACAATCTTGTATAGTGATCTCTCTACCGTCTGTTGTCTAAACCTTGAGTGCTTTCATAATCTAACATTCCAAGAGTTTTCTTAGCTTTGTCTACCTTATAATCTATCATTTTATTTAAATTATCCTGTTACTCAAGTACTTTGAGTTCAGACTGCATTTTCTCATGAATCACTTCTTCCTGTGCCTTCAGCTGTTCTGCACATAAAATTGCCGCTTTTAAAACTAAATCTCTTTTCTCATCTAGGAAATTCATTAGAAAACTCTTTAGAGGTTCCTTCTAAATGTCCCATACATTATACTACTCCCCTGTTGTATGGAAAAGCTCATTGCTAGGGTCTAAAAACAACTCCAGTCTCCTTTTAAATTGTTTAACAGGTACATATGTAAGTAATAGGCTAGCTACCTTTGTGGGCCATTTTAAGCCAAGCCAACTTTCCTTTTTGTGCTCAAATTAACCTATTCCATTTGGTTAGAGATTCCATTAACCTATTCCATTTGGTCGATAACTATAGATTACCCCTAATGAGAATAACTAGGACCATACCATAGATAATTGGAGGGGAACATGCATGGGATAAAACAATTAGGAGCTGCCTCTGTCCATTAGTAGTATGGGGGCAGTGCTGGGGTAAATTTTTGTTTCCCATCCATAGATACAAGTTGCACTTTAA